>NC_054485.1:75844762-76162661 GCF_017639515.1 Carcharodon carcharias
CCAGCTGGTTACTGACCCTCTGTCACCTGTGTAATCCCATCTGGTTACTGACTAGCTGTCCCCTGTGTAATCCCAGCTGGTTACTGACCATCTCTCTACTGTGTAATCCCAGCTGGTTACTGACACTCAGTCCCTCTGTGATCCCAGCTGGTAACTGACCCACTGTCCCCTGTGTAATCCCAGCTGGTTACTGACCCACTTTCCCCCGAATAACCCCAGGTGGTTACTGACCCACTGTCCCCTGTGTAATCCTAGCTGGTTACTGTCCCTCTGTCCATTGTGTAATCCCGTCTGTGTACTGACACTCTGTCCCCTGGGTAATCCCAGCTGTTTAATGACCTTCTGTCCCCTGTGTAATCCCAGCTGGTTACTGACATTCTGACCCCTGTGTAAACTCAGCTGGTTACTGACGCTCTGTTCTCAGTTTGATCCCAGTTGGTTACTGACCCTCTGACCCCCGTGTAAACCCAGCTGGTAACTGACCTGCTCTCCCCTGTGTAAACCTAGCTGGTAACTGACCCTCAGGCCGCTGTGTAAACCCATCTGGTTACCGACACTCTGTCCCCTGTTTAATCACAGCTGATTACTGACCCTCTGTCTCCTGTGTAATCCCAGATAGTTACTGACCTTCTGTCCCTTGTGTAAACCCATCTGGTTATTGACCCTCTTTCCCCTGTGTAATCCCCACTTGTTACTGACCTTCTGTCCGCTGTGCAATCCCAGCTAGTTACTGACGCTTTTTTCTCTGTGTAATCGCAGCTGGTTTCTGACATTCTCTCCTCTGTGTAATCACAACTGGTTACTGACCTTCTGTCCCCTTTGTATTCCAAGCTGGTTACTGTCCCCTGTGTTCACTGTGTAATCCCAGCTGGTCACTGACCTTCTGTCCCCTTTGTATTCCTGGCTGTTTACTGACCCCTGTGTGCACTGTGTATTCCCAGCTGGTTACTGACTCTCCGTTCCCTGTGTAATCCCAGCTGGTTACTGACATTCTGTCCCCTGTGTATTCCCAGCTGGTTACTGACCATTTGAGCCCTATGAAATCCCAGCTGGTTTCTGACCTCTTGTCCACTGTGTAATACCAGCTGGTTACTTACCTCCTATCCCCTCTGTATTCCCACTTGGTTACTGACCTTTCTTCCCGTGTTTAATCCCAGATGGTTACTGACTCTCTGTCCGTTGTGAAATCCCAGCTGGTGACTGATTCACTGTCCGTTGTGTAATCCCAGCTGGTTAATGAACCTCTGTACCCTGTGTTTTCCCAGCTGGTTACTGATGCTCTTTCCCCTGTATATTCCAAGCTGGTTACTGACCCACTGTCACCTGTGTAATCCCATCTGGTTACTGACCCTCTCTCTACTGTGTAATCCCAGCTGGTTACTGACCCTCTCTCTACTGTGTAATCCCAGCTGGTTACTGACCCACTTTCCCCTGAATAACCCCAGCTGGTTACTGACCCACTGTCCCCTGTGTAATCCTAGCTGGTTACTGACCCTCTGTCCCTTGTGTAATCCCATCTGTGTACTGATACTCTGTCCCCTGGGTAATCCCAGCTGTTTAATGACCTTCTGTCCCCTGTGTAATCCCAGCTGGTTACTGACATTCTGACCCCTGTGTAAACTCAGCTGGTTACTGACGCTCTGTTCTCACTTTGAACCCAGTTTGTTACTGACCCTCTGACACCTGTGTAATCCCAGCTGGTAACTGACCCTCAGGCCGCTGTGTAAACCCATCTGGTTACTGACACTCTTTCGCCTGTGTAATCCCAGCTGGTTACTGACCTTGTGTCCCTGTTTAATCCCAGTTGGTTACTGACCCTCTGTCCCCTGTGTAATCCCAGCTGGTTACTGACTTTCTGTCCCTGTGTAATCCTAGTTGGTTACTGACCTTCTGACCCATGTGTAATCCCCGCTGGTTACTGACCGTCTGACCCGGTGTAATCCCAGCTGGTTACTGACCCTCTGTCCCCTGTGTAATCCCCGCTGGTTACTGAACCTCTGTCCCCTGTGTAATCCCAGATGATTACTGACCCTCTGTTCCCTTTGTCTTCCCAGCTGCTTAATACCCCTGTGTCCCCCTTGTAAACACAGCTGGTTAGTGACTCTCTGTCCCCTGTGTAATCCCAGCTGGTTACTGACCCTCTGTTCGTTGTGCAATCCCATCTGGTTATTGACGCTCTTTCCCCTGTGTAATCCCCACTGGTTACTAAACTTCTGTCCAATGTGTAATCCCAGCTAGTTACTGACCCTTTGTTCCCTGTGTAATTGCAGCTGGTTTCTGACATTCTCTCCCCTGTGTAATCACAACTGGTTACTGATTTACTGTCCCCTTTGTATTCCAAGGTGGTTACTGTCCCCTGTGTCCACTGTGTATTCCCAGCTGGTTACTGACTCTCCGTACCCTGTGTAATCCCAGCTGGTTACTAACATTCTGTCCCCTGTGTATTCCCAGCTGGTTACTGACCATTTGTGCCCTGTGTAATTCCAGCTGGTTTCTGACCTCTTGTCCACTGTGTAATACCAGCTAGTTACTTACCTCCTATCCCCTCTCTATTCCCACCTGGTTACTGACCTTCTGTCCTGTGTTTAATCCCAGATGGTTTCCGACTCTCTGTCCGTTGTGAAATCCCAGCTGGTGACTGAGTCTCTGTCCGTTGTGTAATCCCAGCTGGTTACTGACACTCAGTCCCTTTGTGATCCCAGCTGGTAACTGACCCTCTGTCCCCTCTGTAATCCCAGCTGGTTACTGACCCACTTTCCCCTGAATAACCCCAGGTGGTTACTGACCCACTGTCCCCTGTGTAATCCTAGCTGGTTACTGACCCTCTGTCCATTGTTTAATCCCATGTGTGTACTGACACTCTGTCCCCTGGGTAATCCCAGCTGTTTAATGACCTTCTGTCCCCTGTGTAATCCCAGCTGGTTACTGACTTTCTGACCCCTGTGTAAACTCAGCTGGTTACTGACGTTCTGTTCTCAGTTTGATCCCAGTTGGTTACTGACCCTCTGACCCCCGTGTAAACCCAGCTGGTAACTGACCTGCTCTCCCCTGTGTAATCCCAGCTGGTAACTAACCCTCAGGCCGCTGTGTAAACCCATATGGTTACTGACACTCTGTCGCCTGTGTAATCCCAGCTGTTTAATGACCCTCTGTCCCCTGTTTAATCCCAGCTGATTACTGACCCTCTGTCCCTTGTGCAATCCCAGATGGTTACTGACCCTCTGTCCCTTGTGCAATCCCATCTGGTTATTGACGCTCTTTCCCCTGTGTAATCCCCACTGGTTACTGACCTTCTGTCCCCTGTGTCATCCCAGCTAGTTACTGACCCTTTGTTCCCTGTGTATTCCCAGCTAGTTACTGACCCTTTGTTCCCTGTGTAATCGCAGCAGGTTTCTGACACTCTCTCCCCTGTGTAATCACAACTGGTTACTGACCCCTTTGTATTCCAAGGTGGTTACTGTCCCCTGTGTCCACTGTGTAATCCCAGCTGGTTACTGACCTTCTGTCCCCTTTGTATTCCTGGCTGTTTACTGACACCTGTGTCCACTGTGTATTCCCAGCTGGTTACGGACCAATTGTGCCCTGTGTAATCCCAGCTGGTTTCTGACCTCTTGTCCACTGTGTAATACCAGCTGGTTACTTACCTCCTATCCCCTCTGTATTCCCACCTGGTTACTGACCTTCTGTCCCGTGTTTAATCCCAGATGGTTACTGACTCTCTGTCCGTTGTGAAATCACAGCTGGTGACTGATTCTCTGTCCGTTGTGTAATCCCAGCTGGTTAATGAACCTCTGTACCCTGTGTTATCCCAGCTGGTTACTGACGCTCTTTCCCCTGTGTAATCCCAGCTGGTTACTGATGCTCTTTCCCCTGTGTTATCCCAGCTGGTTACTGATGCTCTTTCCGCTGTGTAATCCCAGCTGGTTACTGACCCTCTGTCACCTGTGTAATCCCATCTGGTTACCGACTAGCTGTCCCCTCTGTAATCCCAGCTGGTTACTGACCCTCTCTCTGCTGTGTAATCCCATCCGGTTATTGACCCTCAGTCCCTTTGTGATCCCAGCTGGTAACTGACCCTCTGTCCCCTGTGTAATCCCAGCTGGTTACTGACCATTTGTGCCCTGTGTAATCCCAGCTGGTTTCTGACCTCCTGTCCACTGTGTAATCCCAGCTGGTTATTTACCTACTATCCCCTCTGTATTTCCACCCCCTGGTTACTGACCTTCTGTCCCGTGATTAATCCCAGATGGTTACTGACTCGCTGTCCGTTGTGAAATCCCAGCTGGTGACTGATTCTCTGTCCGTTGTGTAATCCCAGCTGGTTAATGAACCTCTGTACCCTGTGTTATCCCAGCTGGTTACTGACGCTCTTTCCCCTCTGCAATCCCAGCTGGTTACTGACTAGCTGTCCCCTGTGTAATCCCAGCTGGTTACTTACCCGCTCTCTACTGTGTAATCCCAGCTGGTTACTGACACTCAGTCCCTTTGTGATCCCAGCTGGTAACTGACCCTCTGTCCCCTGTGTAATCCCAGCTGGTTACTGACCCACTTTCCCCTGAATAATCCCAGCTGGTTACTGACCCACTGTCCCCTGTGTAATCCTAGCTGGTTACTGACCCTCTGTCCCTTGTGTAATTCCATCTGTGTACTGATACTCTGTCCCCTGGGTAATCCCAGCTGTTTAATGACCTTCTGTCCCCTGTGTAATCCCAGTTGGTTACTGACATTCTGACCCCTGTGTAAACTCAGCAGTTTACTGACGCTCTGTTCTCAGTTTGATCCCAGTTGGTTACTGACCCTCGGACCCCTGTGTAATCCTAGTTGCTTACTGACCTTCTGACCCCTGTGTAATCCCCGCTGGTTACTGACCCTCTGACCCTGTGTGATCCCAGCTGGTTACTGAACCTCTGTCCCCTGTGTAATCCCCGCTGCTTACTGACCCTCTCTCCCCTGTGTAATCCCAGGTGATTACTGACCCTCTGTTCCCTTTGTATTCCCAGCTGGTTAATAACCCTGTGTGCCCCTTGTAAACACAGCAGGTTAGTGACTCTCTGTCCCCTGCGTAATCCCAGCTGGTTACTGACCTTCTGTCCCCTTTGTATTCTCAGCTGGTTACTGACCCCATGTCCCCTTTGTAAACCCAGCTGGTTAGTGACTCGCGGTAAACTGCGTATTACCAGCTGGTTACTGACCCTCTGTCCCCTTTGTAATCCCAGCTGGTTATTGACCTTGTGTCCCTGTGTAATCCCAGATGGTTACTGACCTTCTGTCGCTTGTGTTATCCCATCTGGTTATTGACGCTCTTTCCCCTGTGTAATCCCCACTGGTTACTGACCTTCTGTCATCTGTGTAATCCCAGCTAGTTACTGACCCTTTGTTCCCTGTGTAATCGCAGCTGGTTTCTGACATTCTCTCCCCTGTGTAATCACAACAGGTTACTGATCTTCTGTCCCCTTTGTATTCCAAGGTGGTTACTGTCCCCTGTCTCCACTGTGTAATCCCAGATGGTTACTGACCTTCTGTCCCCTTTGTATTCCCGGCTGTTTTCTGACCCCTGTGTCCACTGTGTATTCCCAGCTGGTTACTGACTCTCCGTACCCTGTGTAATCCCAGCTGGTTTCTGACCTCCTGTCCACTGTGTAATCCCAGCTGGTTACTGACTCTCTGTCCATTGTGAAATCCCAGCTGGTGACTGATTCTCTGTCCATTGTGTAATCCCAGCTGGTTAATGAACCTCTGTACCCTGTGTTATCCCAGCTGGTTACTGACGCTCTTTCCCCTGTGTAATCGCAGCCGATAACTGACCCTCAGGCCGCTGTGTAAACCCATCTGGTTACTGACACTCTGTCGCCTGTGTAATCCCAGCTGGTTACTGACCCTCTGTCCCCTGTGTAATTCCAGTTGGTTGCTGAGCCCCTGTCCCCCATGTATTCGAAGCTGGTTTACTGACCCTTTGTCCCATGTGTAATCCCAGCTGGTTACTGACTTTCTGTCCCTGTGTAATCCTAGCTGCTTACTGACCTTCTGACCCCTGTGTAATCCCCGCTGGTTACTGACCCTCTGACCCGGTGTAATCCCAGCTGGTTATTGACCCTCTGTCCCCTGTGTAATCCCAGCTGGTTACTTACCTCCTATCCCCTCTGTATTTCCACCTGGTTACTGATCTTCAGTCCCGTGTTTAATCCCAGATGGTTACTGACTCTCTGTCCGTTGTGAAATCCCAGCTGGTGACTGATTCTCTGTCCGTTGCGTAATCCCAGCTGGTTAATGAACCTCTGTACCCTGTGTTATCCCAGCTGGTTACTGACGCTCTTTCCCCTGTGTAATCCCAGCTGGTTACTGACCCTCTATCCCCTGTGTAATCCCAGTTGGTTGCTGAGCCCCTGTCCCCCATGTATTCGAAGCTGGTTTACTGACCCTTTGTCCCATGTGTAATCCCAGCTGGTTACTGACTTTCTGTCCCTGTGTAATCCTAGTTGCTTACTGACCTTCTGACCCCTGTGTAATCCCCGCTGGTTACTGACCCTCTGACCCGGTGTAATCCCAGCTGGTTACTGACCCTCTGTCCCCTGTGTAATCCCCGCTGGTTACTGACCCTCTGTCCCCTGTGTAATCCCAGATGATTACTGACCCTCTGTTCCCTTTGTATTCCCAGCTGGTTAATAACCCTGTGTCCCCCTTGTAAACACAGCTGGTTAGTGACTCTCTGTCCCCTGTGTAATCCCAGCTGGTTACTGACCCCATGTCCCCTTTGTAAACCCAGCTGGTTAGTGACTCTCGGTAAACTGCGTATTACCAGCTGGTTACTGACACTCTGTCCCCTGTGTAATCCCAGCCGGTTACTGACCTTCTGTCCCCTGTGTAATCCCAGCTAGTTACTGACCCTTTGTTCCCTGTGTAATCGCAGCTGGTTTCTGACATTCTCTCCCCTGTGTAATCACAACAGGTTACTGATCTTCTGTCCCCTTTGTATTCCAAGGTGGTTACTGTCCCCTGTGTCCACTGTGTAATCCCAGCTTGTTACTGACCTTCTGTCCCCTTTGTATTCCCGGCTGTTTACTGACCCCTGTGTCCAATGTGTATTCCCAGCTGGTTACTGACTCTCCGTGCCCTGTGTAATCCCAGCTGGTTTCTGACCTCCTGTCCACTGTGTAATACCAGCTGGTTACTTACCTCCTATCCCCTCTGTATTTCCACCTGGTTACTGACCTTCTGTCCCGTGTTTAATCCCAGATGATTACTGACTCTCTGTCCGTTGTGAAATCCCAGCTGGTGACTGATTCTCTGTCCGTTGTGTAATCCCAGCTGGTTAATGAACCTCTGTACCCTGTGTTATCCCAGCTGGTTACTGACGCTCTTTCCCCTCTGTAATCCCAGCTGGTTACTGACTAGCTGTCCCCTGTGTAATTCCAGCTGGTTACTGACCCTCTGTCACCTGTGTAATCCCATCTGGTTACTGACTAGCTGTCCCCTGTGTAATCCCAGCTGGTTACTAACCCACTCTCTACTGTGTAATCCTAGCTGGTTACTGACACTCAGTCCCTTTGTGATCCCAGCTGGTAACTGACCCTCTGTCCCCTGTGTAATCCCAGCTGGTTACTGACCCACTTTCCCCTGAATAACCCCAGGTGGTTACTGACCCACTGTCCCCTGTGTAATCCTAGCTGGTTACTGACCCTCTGTCCCTTGTGTAATCCCATCTGTGTACTGATACTCTGTCCCCTGGGTAATCCCAGCTGTTTAATGACCTTCTGTCCCCTGTGTAATCCCAGCTGGTTACTGACATTCTGACCCCTGTGTAAACTCAGCTGGTTACTGACGCTCTGTTCTCAGTTTGATCCCAGTTGGTTACTGACCCTCTGACCCCTGTGTAATCCCAGCTGGTAACTGACCTGCTCTCCCCTGTGTAATCCCAGCTGGTAACTGACCCTCAGGCCGCTGTGTAAACCCATCTGGTTACTGACACTCTGTCGCCTGTGTAATCCCAGCTGGTTACTGACCCTCTGTCCCCTGTGTAATCCCAGTTGGTTGCTGAGCCCTTGTCCCCCATGTATTCGAAGCTGGTTTACTGACCCTTTGTCCCATGTGTAATCCCAGCTGGTTACTGACTTTCTGTCCCTGTGTAATCCTAGTTGGTTACTGACCTTCGGACCCCTGTGTAAACCCCGCTGGATACTGACCCTCTGTCCCCTGTGTAATCCCCGCTTGTTACTGACCCTCTGTCCCCTGTGTAATCCCAAATGATTACTGACACTCTGTCCCCTATGTAATTGCAGCTGGTTAATGAAACTCTGTCCCCTGTGTAATCCCAGCTGGTTACTGACTCTCTGTCCCTAGTGTAATCCCATTTGGTTACTGACCTTCTGTCCCCTGTGTAATCCCAGCTGGTTACTGACTCTCTGTCCCTAGTGTAATCCCAGCTGGTGAATGAAACTCTGTCACCTGCGTAATCCCAGCTGGTTAATGACCTTCTATCCCCTGTGTAATCCCAGGTGGTTACTGACCCTTAGTCCCCTGTGTAATGTCAGCTGTTTACTGACCCTCTGTCCCCTTTATAAACCTAGCTGGTTACTGACCCTCTGTTCCCTTTGTATTCTCAGCTGGTTACTGACCCTGTGTCCCCTTTGTAGACCTAGCTGGTTAGTGACTCTCTGTAACCTGCGTATTATCAGCTGCTTACTGACCCTCTGTCCCCTGTGTAATCCCAGCTGGTTACTGACCTTTTGTCCCCTGTTTAATCCCAGTTGTTTACTTCCCCTCTGTCCCCTGTGTATTCCCAGCTGTTTACTGACCCTCTGTCTCCTGTGTAATCCCACCTGGTTACTCACCATCTGTCCCCTGTGTAATCTAAAGCTGGTTACTGACTCACTGTCCCCTATCTAATCCCAGCTGGTTTCTGACCTTCTGTCCCCTATCTAATCCCAGCTGGTTACTGACTCTCTGTCCCCTGTGTAATCCCAGATGGTTATTGACACACTGTTCCCTGTGTAATCCCATCTGTTTACTGACTCTCTTTCCCCTGTGTAATCCCATCTGGTTCCTGACCTTCTGTCCCCTGTGTAATCCCATCTGGATACTGATCTTCTGTCCCCTGTGTAATCCTACGTATTACTTACCATCTGTCCCCTGTGTAATCCCAGCTGGTTCCTGACACACTGTTCCCTGTGTAATCCCACCTGGTTACTGACTCTCTTTCCCCTGTGTAATCCCATCTGGTTCCTGACCTTCTGTCCCCTGTGTAATCCCAGCTGGTTACTGATCATCTGTCCCCTGTGTAATCGCAACTGGTTTCTGACCTTCTGTCCCCTGTGTAATCCCATCTGGTTCCTGACCTTCTGTCCGTTGTTTAATCCCAGATGGTTACTTACTTTCTGTCCCCTGTGTAATCCCAGCTGGTACTGATTTTCTGTCCCTTATGTAATCCCAGATGGCTACTGACTCTCTGTCCCTTGTGTAATCCCAGCTGTTTACTGACCTTCTGTCCCCGGTGTAATCCCAGCTGGTTACTGAACTTTTGTCCCCTGTTTAATCCCAGTTGTTTACTCCCCCTCTGTCCCCTGTGTATTCCCAGCTGTTTACTGACCCACTGTCCCCTGTGTAATCACAGCTGGTTACTGACCCTCTGTCTCCTGTGTAATCCCAGCTGGTTACTGACCTTCTGTGCCCTGTGTAATCCCAGCTGGTTACTGACACTCTGTCCCCTGTGTAATCCCACCTGGTTACTCACCATCTGTCCCCTGTGTAAGCGCAGCTGGTTACTGACTCTCTGTCCCCTCTGTAATCCCAGATGGCTACTGACTCTCTGTCCCTTGTGTAATCCCAGCTGTTTACTGACCTTCTGTCCCCTGTGTAATCCCAGCTGTTTACTGACCTTCTGTCCCCTGTGTAATCCCAGCTGGTTTCTGACCTTCTGTCCCCTATCTAATCCCAGCTGGTTACTGACCTTCTGTCCCCTGTGTAATCCCAGCTGGTTACTGACTCTCTGTCCCCTGTGTAATCCCAGCTGGTTACTGACCCTCTGTCCCCTGTGTAAGCGCAGCTGGTTACTGACTCTCTGTCCCCTGTGTAATCCTAGCTGGTTACTGATCTTCTGTCCCCTGTGTTATCCCAGCTGGTTACTGACCTTTTCTCCTGTGTTTAATCCCAGTTGTTTACTCACCCTCTGTCCCCTGTGTATTCCCTGCTGTTTACTGACCCTCTGTCTCCTGTGTAATCCCAGCTGGTTACTGACCCACTGTCCCCTGTGTAATTGCAGCTGGTTACTGACCCTCTGTCCCCCTGTGTAATCCCTGCTGGTCACTGACTTTCTGTCCCCTGTGTAATCCCAGCTGGTTACTGACTCTCTGTCCCCTGTGTAATCCCAGCTGGTTACTGACCCTCTGTCCCCTGTGTAATCGCAGCTGGTTACTGACTATCTGTCCTCTGTGTAATCCTAGCTGGTTACTGACCTTCTCTCTCCTGATCTCTGCATTTTAGATTCTCTCTGATTCTATCTCTTGTTCTGTGAGCTTTTTAGTGATGTGAGAAGCATCCAAACATCAACAACACAGCTGAACCAGTCAGGCTGTATTGTGGAATCGAGGCTGTAATCACATCAGCCACAATCTAATTGAATGGTGGGGCAGACTCATTGGGCTGCCTGTTGAACCCCTGCTCCCATTTTTTAAATTCCAGTTGATCTTTGTTTCTGAAGCATTCTCCACAACCCTCAGTGAATGAAATAGTCTTTACCCGGGACCCCGTGTGAAAGATGTTTAAACTGTCTGCTTCAGGGGTGTGGGACAGTTGGTGTTGTGAATCTGGACCCTCAAAGTTCCTTGTCAAAGCAACACGTAGTATCAAAATTGACGCCAATGGGATTAAGGGCGAATTGGCTTTTCGGATACAAAAATGGCTAAGGAGCAGAAAGCAGCATGCAATAGTGACTGATTCAGAATGGAGGGTGTATACAATGGTGCTCCCCAGAAGTCAGTATTTTGACCATTGCTCTTTTTGATATATATGAGTGACCTGCACTTGGGGCATAAATTCACACTGCATGATGGCTGAAAACTCAGAAGCATGGAAAACAGTGAGAATGTTGGTCATAGACTTCAGGAGGACATAGGCAGACTGGTGACATGGATAGACACAAGGCAAATCAAATTTAACAGAGAAATGTGAAATGATGCATTTGAGCAGGAAGACTGAGGAGAGGCAATATCAACTAAAATTTGTTCAGACACATAGAGACTTGGGAGGTATTTGTAAACACTTCTTTGCAGGCGGCAGGACAAGCTGAGTTTAGTCAAGATTGGTGCAGTATATCAGGCACTTCAGTTATGTGGAGAAACTGGGAAGCTGGGATTGTTCTCCTGAGAGCAGAGAAGGAGAAATGGAGATTTGAAACTAGTAAGGGTTTTGATTGAGTAAATAAAGAGAAACTGTTTCCAGTGATGGGAGAATCAGTAACCAGAGGACACAGGCTTAAGGTAATTGGCAAAAGAACCAGATGTAAGATGAGAAGGATTTATTTTACACAGAGTTGTTGAGAGTTGGAACATCTGGGCCTGTAATGGGTGATGGAAACAGGCTTGATAGCATCTTTCAAAAGGGAACTGGATAAATACTTTAAGGGAAGAAAATTTGCAACCTGTGGGGAAAGTGCAAGGGAGTCAGACTATTGGTCGGCACTTGCAAAAAGAGCCAGCGCAGTCTCGATGGTCAGTGTCTCTCGTCTTGCTCTATCCTTCTATGATTCTAGTGCGAGTATTCGATCACTGACCAGAGACAGGGCCTGTGAGGTTTGACTGGAATAAAGCAAGGATATTCCTGATTATGTTTGATCACAATCTGTCTAACTACTGACTTCATAAAGATTGGAGAGGCTGTTAATAATCTCCATCGTACACGGATCCAAAATCAAACCTTCACCAACATACTCTACCCAGCAACTGATGACTCCTTGATCTGATTGGCTGTGCGGTAGCCACATTAAAGTTTTCACTGAATTCTGGTATTAGTAAGACCTGCACAATGTGGAGTCAGGTTCACCTTCAGAGACAGGGGTTTTCCAAAAAAAACCTCCAATTATCAGCAACACAAAACCTGCTCTTCCTCAGCACAAAACAAACCACATTTACCTGGTGTAACAACAGGAGTCAGTGCCAATCTTCATTCCAGGAACAGGGACTTTCCATCCCATATTCGCAAGATATTGGTGTGACAGCAAAGGCTGACCTTCATTGCCTGTTCAAAATTCTCCTTGAATCATATACAGAACAGAATGAGATTATTCAGCCCATCAAGTCTGTGTTGACTCCTTCAAAGAACAATCCAGTTAGTCTCACTCCCCCACTCATTCCCCATATCCCATATTCCCCATTTTCCTCTTTAAAATATTTATCCAATTCCCTAGTGAAGATTACCATTGAATCTGCATCCAGGCCCTATCAGACAGTGCATTCCAAATCCTAACCACACGTTGCGTTAAAAAGCTTGTCCTCAGGTCAGCTGTGATTCTTTTGCCAATCACCTTAAATCTGTGCCGTCTTGTTACTGATCCTTCAGCCTTTGGAAACAACAACTCTTTCTTTACTTTACCTAAACTCTTCATGGTTTTGAAAACCTCCAGCAATTCTCCTCTTAGCCTTCTCTGCTCGAGTGACAAAATCGCCAGCTTCTCCGGTCTATCTATGTAACTAGAATTCCTCAACCCTGGAACCATTCCTGTCAATCTCTTGTGCACCCTCTCTAAAGCCTCCACACCCTACCTAAAGTGTGGTGCCCAGAATTAGACGCAGTTCTCCAGCTGAGAAGGTGGTGGTGAGCTGTCTTTTTGAAGCACTGCGGTCCCTGAGGTGGAGATACTCCCGCAGTGCTGTTAGATGGGGAATTTTCTGATTTTGACCCAATGACAATGAAGGAACAGCCAATATATTTCCAAGTTGCAATGGTTTATGATGTGGAGGGAAACTTGGAGGTGATGTAGCCACTGCCCTTGTTCTCCCAGGTGGGAGATGTCACTGGTTTGAAATGAGCCATGGTGAGCTGGTGCGGTGTATCTTGTAGATGGTGCTGCCACTGTGCATCGGTGGTGGAGAGAATGGATATTTTAAAAGAAAGAAAGACTTGCATTTACATAGCACCTTAGGCAAGTCCAGACATCCCAAAACACTAAATAGCCAATAAAGTACTTTGGAAGTGTAGTTCCTGCTGCAACGTAGAAAACACAGCAGCCAATTTGTGCACTGCAAACCTCTCAAAACAACAAAGAAACAACAACTCTATCATCTGTTATTGTGAGTTTGGTTCAGGGATAAATACTGGCCAGGACCAGGCAATGACTACCTAGTAATAGGCCAGTACAGCCTGAGAGAGAAGATGGGTTCCTGGTTTAATGTTTCTCCTGAAATAGGGCACACCTAACAATACAATGCTACCACAGTACTGACACTGCAGACAGCATAGCACCGCTTCTGTACTGACTCTCCGACAGCGAAGGACTCCCACATTGCTGACCCTCCAGACAACTGCAGCATTCCTTCAGTACTGACCCTCGGACAGCGCAGCACTTCCTCCATACTGACCCTCCTACGTGCAGCACTACCTCAGTACTGACTCTCTGACAGTGAAGCACTCCCACAGTGCTGACCTTCCAGACTGTGCAGCATTCTCTCAGTGCTGACCGTCCGACAGTGCAGCAATCCCTCAGTGCTGACCCTTGACGGTGCAGCACTCCCTCAGTGCTGACCCTCCTGACAGTGCAGCACTCCCTCAGTACTGACCCTTTGACAGTGCAGTGCTCCCTCAGTAATGACCATCTGACAGTGCAGCACTCCTTCAGTACTGACCCCCCCCAACAGTGCAGTACTTCCTCAGTACTGACCCAACAGTGCACTGCTTTCTCAGTACTGATCCTCTGATAGTGCAACACTCCCTCAGTACTCACCCTCTGACAGTGCTGTATTCACCCAGTACTGACGATCTGATAGTGCAGCGCTCCCTCAGTATTGACCCTCTGATAGTACAGCACTTCCTCAGTACTGACCCTCCTACAGTGCAGCACTACCTCAGTACTGACTCTCTGACAGTGAAGCACTCCCAGAGTGCTGACCCTCCAGACTGTGCAGCATTCCCTCAGTGCTGACTGTCCAACAGTGCAGCACTCCCTCAGTACTGACCCTCCAAGAGTGCAGCATCCCCTCAGTACTGACCCTCCAACAGTGCAGCACTCCCTCAGTACTGACCCTCCGACAGTGCAACACTCCCTCAGTACTGACCCTTTGACAGTGCAGTGCTCCCTCGGTAATGACCATCTGACAGTGCAGCACTCCTTCAGTACTGACCTCCCCAACAGTGCAGTACTTCCTCAGTACTGACCCAACAGTGCACTGCTTTCTCAGTACTGATCCTCTGATAGTGCAACACTCCCTCAGTACTCACCCTCTGACAGTGCTGCATTCACCCAGTACTGATGATCTGATAGTGCAGCGCCCCCTCAGTATTGACCCTCTGATAGTACAGCACTTCCTCAGTGCTGACCCTCTGATAGTACAGCACTTCCTCAGTACTGACCCTCCTACAGTGCAGCACTTCCTCAGTACTGGCCCTCTGACAGTACAGCACTTCCTCAGTACTGACCCTCCTACAGTGCAGCACTTCCTCAGTACTGGCCCTCTGACAGTACAGCACTTCCTCAGTACTGACCCTCCTACAGTGCAGCACTCCCTCAGTACTGACCCTCTGATAGAACAGCACTTCCTCAGTACTGGCCCTCTGACAGTACAGCACTTCCTCAGTACTGACCCTCCTACAGTGCAGCACTTCCTCAGTACTGGCCCTCTGACAGTACAGCACTTCCTCAGTACTGACCCTCCTACAGTGCAGCACTTCCTCAGTACTGACCCTCTGACAGTGCAGCACTCCCTCAATACTGACCCGCTAACAGTGCAACACTTCCTTAGTACTGACTCTCTGACAGTGCAGCACTTCCTCAGTACTGACCCTCTGACAGTGCAGCACTCCCACAGTGCTGACCCTCCAGACAGTGCAGCGCTCCCTCAGTACTGACCCTCTGATAGAACAGCACTTCCTCAGTACTGGCCCTCTGACAGTACAGCACTTCCTCAGTACTGACCCTCCTACAGTGCAGCACTTCCTCAGTACTGACCCTCTGACAGTGCAGCACTCCCACCATGCTGACCCTCTGTCTGTGCAGCACTCGCTCAGTACTGAGGCTCTGATAGTGCAGCACGCCCTCAGTACTGATCCTCCGACAGTGCAGCGCTCCCTCACTACTGACCCTCCGACAGTGCAGCACTCCCTCAGTACTGATGCTCTGACAGTGCAGCAACTGTCAGTACTGTCCCTCTGACAGTGCAGAACTCTGTCAGTACTGACCCTCCAACAGTGCACTGCTTTCTCAGTACTGTCCCTCTGACAGTGCAGTGCTCCCTCAGTACTGACCCTCCGACAGTGCAGCACTCCCTCAGTACTGACGCTCTGACAGGGCAGCAACCCTCAGTGCTGTCCCTCTGACAGTGCAGCACTCCTTCAGTACTGACCCTCCGACAGTGCAGCGCTTTCTCAGTACTGACCTTCTGACAATGCAGCACTCTCTGTTAGTGTTTGTGTGTGTGTGTGTGTGTGTGTGTATGTGTGTGTGTGTGTGTGTGCGTGTGTGTGTATATGTGTGTGTGTGTGTCTTAAGTGGATTGAAGGCAGCTGGTCTGAAGAATTTGATGTTTTAGAAGATGAGCTAGGTTTGAAACGTTAAGTAGGTAAACATGGAGGAAGGTTAGAATGTAAGGTATCGAAGGACAGTTGTATTTTTAAATAAACCAGAGTACATTGTTTCCAAAGGAGGGGTGAATTGTGTCACCTAGCCAGGTGAAGTTCAGCCCGTTGCAATGTCAGCATCCCGGTTTGGGCCAGTCTCCACCCATGGTTCAAGCTAACAGGGTAGCCATGCAGCGCACTAATCTCTGGCCCTCCAAGTGATGGCCAGTACTCTCCAGAAAGCATTAAGAGGCCTACACACTTAACCAGGATGGGTTCTTAGCACTCTCAGGCTAACCATGTGTCTCTCTCTTTCATCCAGCAGGAGGACTACATCAGGATCATGGAGCCTAGTAAACTAGTTGTATGCCTGATGGCCTACAGAGCACAAAGACAATGGAGGAGACAGCAACTGAGGCTCTTGGCTGCGCAGAGGTAGGAGCAGCAACCCCAGGAAGAAGGGGAGGCTGGGGCTTCCGCTCATGCCAGCGAAGAGACACAGCGAGCCGTCGCTGCTCAGTGCCTAGCGACACGCAGGGTCAATAGACGCCATCTGTCCTCCCTGCAGATGACCGAGAACTAGTGTTGCCGAAGACTACACATGACTGGGGAACTGGTCGATCACATGTGCCAGTTAATGCAGGATTTGGTGCCATGGGGACATGGAGGGCATCCATTGCCAGAAGCTGTGAAAGTGACAGTGGCGCTCAATTTCTATGCCAGTGGGTCCTTTCAGGGCTCCACAGGTGATCTCTGTGGAATCTCACAAACCTCTGCCCGCAAATGCACCCATGAGGTCACGGTTGCCCTCTTTATGAGGGCTGCGTTTCACCCAGGACCAGGACAGCCAGGATGCAAGAGCGATTGGATTTTCCCAGATCTTGGGTTTCCCACAGGCGCAGAGTGCGATCGACTGGACTCACGTATCACTCAGATCTCCGTCATAATACGCAGCAACTACATTAACCACAAGGGCTTCCATTTGCTGAATGTGCAGCTGATATGTGACCACCAAAAACGCATCCTGCAGGTGTGCGCACGGTTTCCAGGGAGTGCCCATGACTCCTACATTCTCAGTCAGGCTCGGTTCCCTGACGTCTTCCAGGATCTACAGATGCTGCAGGGATGGCTCTTATGGGACAAGGTCTACCCACAGAGAATGTGGCTGATGGTACCCATGCGGCGGCCTCAGACTACAGCAGAGCGAAGGTGTAATGAGGCTCATGCTGCAACTCGCAGCTTGGTGGATGGGACTTCGATGAGGCTGCCTTCATATTCCTCTTCAGAAGTTTCTTTGGTGCTGATTGGGGGCTTTGGGTTGTGGACTCCCTCGACTGTTTCCGAGATGTGCCTGCGAAAGCAAGGAGAGATAATCAATGCATGGCCGTGGCCTGTGGAACAGGACACATCACTCACAGCACGGTTGTCTAATAGATGTTGCACTGCTGGATCCTCATTTGGCAGAGCAGCGCCAACCTCAGCGTTAGCACAGGGTCGGTCCTGGTCATCGCTGGCCAGCTGGATGGTTGTGTTTTCAAATTCTGTCAGAACTTTGATTTCCAGCATCCCTCCACTGGTCAGTGACCTCTCCCTGTTGTTGTGGGCCAGCTTGTTCTGCATGAAGAGATGTAGAGACTGTAAGTAGGATGCCTGCCAGGCCAGGTGATAAGTGTGCCTGGCTTGTGTGGGTGGTGAGTGGTCCCATGGATGGGATAGGGGCAATGAAGGTGTGTGTGAGAGAGTGAATGGTGATGTCCCTTGAACTGGCAGTGAGTGAGGGCCCTGTTGATGTGTGATGGGTTTGTGAGTGTGAGTTGGGAGTAATGAGAAGAGTGACTTACTCTGGTGGAACAGAGGAGATCATTCATCCCCTTGCGGCCCCTGGGTGGCTGTTCTCTTTTCAAGGGCGTTGGTGCTGACCACCGCTGCCACTGCCTCCCAAACTGATGAGTGAGGTTATTGCCCACCCTGTGACCAGAGCAGGGGTAGGAGACATCCCGGCGGGAATCCAGAGCATCCAAAAGGTGTTCCAGTGATGTGTCACTGCACAGAGGGCTGCAGTTTTTTTGCCTTTGGGGGCCATGTTTCCCTTGCAGCAGTCGTGGTATTGAAGCACTTAGAGGTACTTGCGGCTGGACTGTAAATATGGTGCCTGGTGTGATGAAGTGGTGAGGTGATGGCGGGCTGGCGAATGAGAGCCCGCTTGCCATGTAAACAGCGTGTTTTCGGGGAGTGCATTAATAATGAGTTTGGGACTATACAGCGTGAAAACCCACCATCGCAGCTAGTGGGTAAAATGTCATTTTACTGACTCGCTACCGCACTTGGGTCAATCTGGGATGATTCCGCTCTTTGTCTGTCCTCGTGCTCTTATGCAGTGTCATCCTGTGTCTGCAGCATGGCTGTGGAAGGCTGCTGGCTTTTACTGAAAGAGATTGCAGATGGTTCTGAGGGATGCCTCAAACAGTTTTGGGGGCTTGTGCAAAAATTGGGAGAGCTGTCTCACAAGCTAGTCAAATAACAACTTGACATAATCATACCTTACAGGCAATATCCCAGACACCATAATCGCCCTCACAGGGTACGTCCTGTCCCACCAGCAAGACAGACCCACCAGAGGTGGTGGCATGGTGGTATACAGCCAGGAGGGAGTTGCCCTGCGAGTCCTTAAAATTGATGCTGGACCCAATGAAGCCTCATGGCATCAGGTCAAACATGGGCAAGGTGACCTCCTGTTGGTTACCACCCATCGCATCCCCATGTCCCTCAGCTACTCAGCCGTTCAGTACTCCTCCATGTTGGACACCAACTGGAAGAGACACTTAGGGTGGCAAGGGCACAGAATGTACTCTGGGTGGGGGGGACTTCAATGTCCATTACCAAGAGTAGCTCATTATCACCACTGCTGACCGAGCTGGCTGTGTCCTAAAGGACATAGCTGCTGGACTGGGTCTGCGGCAATTGGTAAGGGAACCAACAAGAAGGAAAAACATACTTAACGTCGTCCTCACCAACCTACCTGTTACAGATGCATCTGTTCATGACTGTATTGGTAAGAGTGACCACCGCATGGTCCATGTGGAGCTGAAGTCTTGGCATCACATTGAGGATACCCTCCATCGTGTTGTGTGGCACTACCACATGCTAAATGCGATCAACTTTGAACAGATCTAGCAGCTCAAAACTGGACATCCATGAGACAGTGTGGGCCATCAGCAGCAGCAGAATTGTATTCGATTACAATCTAACTTCATGGCCTGGCATATCCCCCTCTCTACCATTACCATCAAATCGGGTATCAGCCGGGGTTCAATGAAGGGTGCTGAAGGGCATGCCAGGAGCAGCACCTGGCATACCTAAAAATGAGGTGTCAACCTGGTGAAGCTATAAAACAGGACTACTTGTGTATCAAACAGCATAATTAGCAAGTGATAGACAGAGCTAAGCAATCCCACAACTAACAAATCAGAACTAGGCTCTGCAGTCCTGCCACTTCCAGTAGTGAATGGGTGTTGGACAATTAAACAACTCAGTGGAGGATGAGCTCCACAAATATCCCCATCCTTAATGATGGGGGAGCCCAGCACATCAGTGCAAAAGACAAGGCTGAAGTGTTTGCAGCAATCTTCAGCCAGAAATGCCTAGTGGATGATTCATCTCAGCCTTGAGGGTATTTACTGGCCGGGTCTCCCTCACTTTGGGTCTCTAACTCATGTACTTATCAATCCTGCTCTCCCTCACTTCTGGTCTCCCTCACTCCAGGTCTCTAACTCATGTACTTATCAATCCTGCTCTCCCTCACTCCTGGTCTCCCTCACTCCAAGTCTCTAACTCATGTACTTATCAATCCTGCTCTCCCTCACTCCTGGTCTCCCTCACTCCTGGTCTCCCTCAGTCCAGGTCTCTAACTTGGCTCCTTACGGCCCCACTATTCTTCACAGAGTCTCCCTCACCCCGGCTCACTAACCCGGGTGCTTGGCGGCCTCAAAGAACATAAATAGAGGCAATTGGCCCATTGAGCCTTTAATAGCCTCGAATATATTTAATGACCCAGACTCCATTGCTCTCTGGAGAACTGATTTCCAAAACTAATGACCATCTGAGAGAGCAAAAGATGGGAAGAAATTCTGAAATGGGTACAGAAGAACTTTCTTAGTGTATTTTTCTCCCACAATGAAGGTCATTTAATAAACCGTTGGATTGGTGGAGGCCACTGTGATGAGGACACTGGGATAGCTTAATAAAAACCAGGAGCAGTATTGATAGGATGTCTTGTTGGGGCTTTGAAACACTGAGATGAAGTAGCTGAAGGACCTTCCCAATCTGAACCTGCCTGTGCTCTTGCTCCAGTCCTGCAGGCCTGCTTTACACTTATTGAAACCCTAATCCTGTCACTGTGATTGTGCCACCTTCCTGTATCTTAGATACTGTTGTCTTCACCTGTTCACTGGTATAGGGACAAATAATGAGAGAAGTGGACGGTGTGAGTCACTATTTCCTCCCAGCATTCTCTTTTCAAGGACAATCCCATTCCAAAGCCTAACCTTTCCCCCAGCTCTTGCACTATCGTGGGTGTGATGTAGTTTGTGACTGTGATACTGGAGGGTGCCAGGACACTATCACACTCGAGAAAAACCGTGATCATTCCAACAAGTTCACCCAGAGACAGGTGACTCAACAAGATGCTGAATTGTAATTGGCCAGTTTGGGCTTTGTGTTGGTTTATATTTACAGCTTGTTATACTTGTTTGTGGCTTCGCTGTAGGGCTGTTTTCAGTTCTGGGGACTTTCCAAGCCTCACCAAACACTGCTGTGCTGCTGAGTTCAGTGATTATAGTTAGAATGTTCCAAACACTGATAAACTCACTTCACTCGATTGCTCCATGTGGTGACGCTTCCCATGTCAACCCTAAGCTGACCCCACACAAGTCTGTACCTGTACCTGTGCCTGTGCTCTCCAGTCCTACTACAATAATGCAGGATTTGCATTTATAAAGCATTAGTCATGTTCGCGTTTCCACTCACTGAATTACTTTTGAAGGTTAGTCACCCATGCAATATTGGAAAATCCAGCAGTAAATTTAAGCGAGTCTTTTGGTGGCATTGATTGAGTGAGGAATGTTGTCCAGGACACTGATGTTAGCTGCATTTTAATTGTGTTTAATTGTATGCAGATGGTGGGTGTTAACCGAGGATTGATTTGAAACCCTATAAATAGACACAGACTGAAATTACGGTTGTTAGTTTAGGAGGTACATGTTAGTAATTTGGAACTCTAAATCAATATGTGCAAAAATTGGCTCAGTTCTTCCTTGGACAACTGGATTTCTGGAACAGAATAATTTGGAGATATCCCCGCTTTGCCTGTGATTGTGCCTTAGGAAGATTTATTTTCCCTGAACAGGCTGGTAGAACCTTGGTATAACTGCATCCACACAATGGCACCTCTGACAAAGCAGCCTTCCATCCAGTGTCCCCATAACACACCCAGGGGAGTGATTTTTCCCAGAAACTTCAGGTGCTAAATAGTCTCTGAAGTGACCAAGATGGTGCATTTTGCTGAAACACTGGCTCGCCCACCTTTAGCACAAGACACCATCTTGATAAATGAGATGAAGTGTAGGGTTGGGCCTATTGTTAATGCTTGGATGGCTAATTAAGCTGCCTGCTAGAGCTCAGTAAAGAGGCTGCCTAGCTGCCTGCTAGGGTTCGTGCTCTCTCCTAATAGTGACCAGCCTAACACGAATAAAGAAATTAAAAGCAAAATACTGCAGATGCTGGAAATTTGAAACAAAAACAAAAATAGCTGGAAAAACTCAGCAGGTCTAACATCTTCTGCAGAGAGGAACACAGTTAATGTTTCGAGTCCGTATGACTCTTCATCAATAATAAAGAAATTGTTGCTGAGAATTTTGAGTGCTGCTGAAGCCAGGTTCAGGTTTCACTAATGGATTCACTTGCTGCTGGGGATTGACCAACTAGACTGTGTTTGACAAGGACTTTTGAGAAATATCAGGAGACTTTGTGGGGCACTTTATCAAGACTTCATCACCACTCTCAGCATTTTCCCCAGAAAATCTCTCAAGATTTCACCAAAAAAGAGTGAGTTGCTGAGATACTCTGCCTGAAAGGAGAACTTAGAGGAACACCAGCTGAGCACCATGTTTTTAAGGTGACTTTGGCCATGAGCTGGACACTATCCAGGGAAACATGTCATTTTACTTCTCCCGTCGACATCCAGCCTGTTCCTCCAGCCTTCAGTATGCTTCTGTCTCTGGTCACCTTGGCAGCCTGTACCCTCTCCTCTGCCAGCCACATGAACCTTTGCTGGTAGAGGTGTGGATTCCTGAGCAGTGGCACCTGGACGATAGCTACTCCTGATGGGAGAGAGCTCCGTCTGGGGCAATCATGTTCCACACCCTGATCAGTTCTTGGTAAAAGACAGGCAACTCCTGCAAGGAGCACTCCCCCACCCCACCCCCCCCACCACCAACAAGCACTACACCATCCCCACTCACCCCCCCCCCCCACCCACTGGTTTATGAACAGGAGCTGCATGTCGTGATTGAGGCTACGCACTTGGGGGAAGGAGTACATCTCCAGTGCACACCATCCAAGAGGAAGCTCAACGTACAGGTATCCACAGGGTCTGAAGGCAGAAAGTCGACACTTGGTTGCGTAGGCACATCAGTGCCCAACCACCCTCCTAAGCTGAGGTATTGAGTCTTCTGCAGTGATCCGTGCTCCCTTTGTCCCAGAAGAAGTCTGTGAGCTTCTTCTGTACCTTGTGACAAACTCCAGGGGAGGGATCAAAGTGATCAACAAGTACCACAACATAGCCGCCATCAGTTATAATCAGCACTCGACCCCTGTAGGACAGCACTCGGAGCACCCCTGTCCAGGGCCCTAGGTGACAATGACTTTAGTCTCCGGCTCTTGCCAGTTCACTGGCCAGGATCCCTCAGCAGGGCTAAGATAGGCTCCCAGGTGGAGAAGGTGGGTGTTGCTCCAGGCAAAAGGCCTGACCTCCTCTGGGAGTCCAGCAACCACTGACCGACCAGGAGTCCAGAACTTTTTCCAGTTTGATGCTGACAGAGGACGCCATAAGATAGACTTGCTGACATTTGTGCATCTTCCGCAGGTCAACAGGGTCCCTGATCACAAGAAGTAGTGATCAACCTAAGCTGATTGGGCAACATCCACACCTGGACTGTGCACAGCCAGATCCATCAACCCCCTCAGCAAGAGGCGCAGGAAATCCATGCAGATTGCGTATAACTGGCTGGACATGGGGCACCCTGACACACTCCTCTCCTGAAGCAAAAGGGTGCCATCAAAGACCCATTAACTTTAATCAGACACTGTGCAGCCCCATATAGATTCAGATCTGCGTGACGATATACAACCTGAAGTTCCAAATAAGTATTCATGATCCACCCTTTCAAAGATCTTCTCCTGATCCAGGGAAAGGAAAGTAGATGACAAACCAATCCCCTGGGAATTGTGACCAGGTTCCAGAGCAGATGGATGTTATCATGGATTGTTCAGCCCAGCACCGCATAGGACTGTTCTGGGTGGGTCATGTGATCCAGCATGGTGCCAAGGCTAGAAGAAATGGCCCTGGCAACCATCTTATTGTCCGTGCTGAGGAGGGAGATCAGGCACCAGATTTAAGTAGGTGGAGATATCCCCGCTGAAGCAACTGGACAATGACAGCCCTGACCCAGGAGAGGTCACCTGCCCGGTCACTGCTTCCAGGGCCTGTGCGTAGTTACCCCCAGGACGCCCCAGAATGCCCTAAGCAGATCCAAGGGCAGCCTCCCCAGCACCATCACTCTCCGGATCCAAGATAAGGGATCTATTGTCAGCCAGCAGTGTAAGGAGCTGCTTATGGAACCCCTGGCCTTTTCTGGGGGAGTATAAGGGGAAGCCATGGCCCAGGTCCTGAAGGAACTGGACCCGCGACCTCACGAATGTTCCTTGGAACCCAGTAAGCTGCAGGTCCTTTAGCAAACCGTTCTTTTTGTACAGCTTCCACAGGATCGATTGTTCAACCTGACTGAGACGTGACTCCAGGCTGCGTAACCCCTATTGAACAGCTCAACCCTGGCCTTTAGCCTTGTTGTCGACCCCTCCACATTCTCCTGACAGAAGGCATGGACATGAGCCTTGCCTATGTCCCACTGCAGCCTTAAACAGAAGATGTCTCCCTGCTTCCTTCTCCAGTCAGCCCAGAACCAATGAAACTAGTCTCCGAGCTGCTCATCCTCCAGCAGCCGGCAGTTAAAATGCCAGTACGTGAGCCTCATCCATGTGGAGAGTGGGACCAGCTCTGCCTTCCCCAGGTGGTGGTCCGAGCATGGCACCGGCTATATGGAAGCCCCTGGAACACAGGAGACATATGCCTGAGAAACGTAAAGGCTGTCAATTCTAGATCATCCTCATTCCTGTGCAGCCCGCATAAAGGTGAAAGTGCTGGAGTCGAGATGGAGATTTCACCGGACATCCACAAGGTGTAGGACCTGAACAGATTTCTGAACTCCTCCACCAAAGCCCTGCGATATAGGGTATATAGCGGGGTCTCGCCTTGGGGCTATAGTTGAAATCTTCCCCTTGGGATGATGCACGCTTTGGCATCAAAGGAACTAAGATTGACAAAGAAGCGTGCTTGCTGCAATTCGGCCTGGGAAGTGCACACATTCACTAGGTGACGTGATACATTCCCCAGGTGGATGGTGAGATGGAGCAAGTGGCCTGGCACAGACTCCTTGATCCCCAAGATCTCCAGCTGAAAATGTGGGGCCAACAGGATAGTCAACTGGCCAGAATTAGAGGCAAGGTGACTCATGTAGACCTCCCCTCGCTACCCCAGGAGCCAGGTAGTTTTCTCTCCCAAATGGTATAGGATCCCTGCTGGATGCACCACCATATACACCCCTCCATAAGGAGCAAGAAGTTGAGAAAACTACAGTGTGTCTCTCTGCTGCCGTTGATGTTCAGGGTGGCTATAGTTGTCTTCATGACAAGAGAATAGTGCAGCCACTACCTACACACCTTACTGTGGGGAGGGAGGGGAGTCACTCATGGTTCTCCACTCCCCCAGCAGTCCAGTGAAGGACATCTTGAACCAGTGCAGTTCACGTCAGCTCATGTCCTTGCTCATGCCCACAATCTCCACTGAAGAATGGACAGACCCAATGAGCAGTGCCAGTTCTGACCATTAGTCAAGGGCCAGCTGGAATTTACCATGGCAGCCAAAGTTGTTGTTGTAATATTCCTTTAAGGGATAGCATGCCACCTTTAAGGGAAGTTTCATTTCGGCCTGGAGCAGAGCACAGAAACACAGCCCTGCTGCTGATGTCCTCAAGCTTTCTGTCTGCTAGTAGTGTGTCTGAAAATTCACACCACGTACCCTTTTCTCTGCATCTGCTGACCAAGTGGTCTATGGATTCCGTAGGCTGTTGTCGAAATGACATGAACTCTAGTCGATGAATATGGAAGTTTAACCTAATACTGAACTTCTAATGTAATCAATAACATTTGGCGATCCTTAAGCTCTTCCGCTGTTAATCCTGACATGTTAAACCTATGTGAACCTTCATTCCCAATTGCTAGATGAATTTTTATGGCTTGCTTATCTGGCTCAGGCACACCTAAATCAAGAAGTCATTGCTCTGTACGCTGTTTGAATTTTCAATTCAGATGGTAGGTTAGCTGCATCCCAATTCTGACTGAGGAATGTTGTGGACATTCTGACAATATCGCACTTTGACAATAACCCACAAAATGTTTGCACAATCCCAGCACTGCCACCATGTTGTTGTGATGATAGAAAAGGCACCAGTCACTCATAAGGGATTGTGCAAACAAGTGTGTTCATTTATTAATTCTGAGTACATGTGAACATATATACACGGACAGAAAGCTTGGGAACATCAGCAACAGGGCCGTGTGTCTGTTTGGTGCTCAGGTCGATGTGAGACTGAGGCACTTCCCTTATGCATGCTGCTATCCCTTTTAAAGGCATATTCCAACAGTTGTCTGCCAGGAATTCCCAGAGCTCCATGAAGGGGATGAGGGGAGGGGGTACAAGGGTATCCACCACCTCACTGGCAACAGATCCCTGGTGCCCTCCACTGAGCCACCACCCGCCTCTGGGTCACCCCTGTCAGCGACTGACCCATCACCACACAGGGCACAGCAGGTGGCTCAGCTGCACCAGCCAGCCCTAACCCACCCCCAGGATTGAAGGCAGAGGGGGGTCCTCCCTGAGCTGCTCTGGGGGATTCTGGGGCAAAGGGCAGCAGCAGTTTGGGGTCTTGTTCTGCCTCAGGCACCAGGTCACACGGTGACTGTTATGACACAGCAGTTGGTAAAGATGAGTTATTTAAAAATCCCAGAGGGAAACTTTACACAACCATCATAAACTATATTCTTTAAGTGGTATGTTTGAGATGCAGCTCTAAATTCAGGAATCAGACCACAAGTTCTCGAGAGGTTTTTATATCAAACTACATGAGACATTCATTAATTTATACAAGTTAAATATATACACATGGCCACAAATTACTACATATGCCCACAAATTACTACTATTATAACTTTTAACAAATTCCCACAGTAATCCCCATTGAGGCAACAGCAACCCATAGACTTCCAGCAGACACTAGGCAAAGCATTCAAAATGAAGTTCCTTCCACTTTGGTTCCTGTGGAGACAGTTGCAGTCTTACAGCTACTTTGATGTTATATGTCTCTGCCCTGCACACACAAAACTGCTTTCTATTATACCTAACACAGCTTATTGAATGTAAATTCTCATTGTATCAACAGTCCCTTTGAACTCCACCTCTTCTAACAATAAAACCCCTTTCATAGTACCAGTTGTATTAATAATATAAACATTGCTTGGTCTCTGCTAGCTAGGTGCCAGAAATCACTCCCCTTCTTGAATGCTCTATTCGATAAAATGCAAATGCACGTTATCTCTCTTACATCTCAAAACTAGTATACATCATAGCACGCAGCCTAGCTGGCTTTAATCCAATTAAATCCCACAGACTAAACCTCTATTTTAAAAGAAAAATAATTTCTGATGATATATACATTAATAGCTTCATGACCGCGACTCAGGGAAAAACTCTTAACATTGACCCTGGCACCAAAGTCAGAGAGAGGGGACCTTCCCCTCCTCTGCTACTACCCTGTGATCCAGTGTGTGGGGCCATTCTAGCCCAGTCCTTGACACAGTCTTGGGACATACCAGCATGTGAGCAGGATGGCTCAGTCTCAATGACACCACTCCCACTTGTTCTCCAGGACACGTGTCCCAGTGACGAGTGACTGAACTGCACTGGGTGGAGGAGTGGAGCCTCATGTTTTCAATGAGGGAAGCATAGATGAGGGGAGAGGGACCCCCTGTCAGGTGATGCCCCAGCTCTTCTTGCCCTTTCTCCCATACCCGTGTCTGGCCTTGTGATGTATAAGTCCTGCCAAAGTGAACACAACCCCCAGGCTCAAATGTGGTCGGAGAGTCGAAGCTGGTATCGGTCACGGGCGTGGAACCCTCACAAGCATAGGAACATGTGCGAGGTTGCTCGTGAGCATGGGGGCACAGGGAGGATTGCTTGCTGACAAGCTCATGTTATCTGAGGTGGGGGTCTCACCTCAATGTTCTTGGCATTTCATCACTCCATTCCTCCTTGCAGATGTTCTCCCCCCTTCCTGCTGGCAGCCACAGTGATGTTGACACTCAGCACCGACTTCTCACCTGAGGGTTCAGATAGTGGCATGGGGGGAGGTGCAGCGGCTCCAATCCTGGTTGCATGGACAGTTTTAGTGGCCGGGAGGCATGGCATATCTGTTGAATGTTCCTCACCTCCTTACAGGCATAGAACTACACACCATCCACCATCCAGAAGATGTGGTAGCCAGACTCCTAGTGCTCAACAGAGAACCACCATCCCCCCCGCCCCCTCATCCCCAACCAAACATGTCCTCCTCCTGTGAGAACTCCAGAAAGAGCTGGTGCTGGAAAGAGGCTGGTCTCCCTGAATCCGAGTAGGATCAGTACTAGCCCTCACCTCACCTCCCACAGTTAGCGAAGGTGGGGGAAGTGGAGCTCACATGGAGAAAAAAAGTGGGATATTGAAGATGACAATCCACTACGCGGTGGCCTCCACAGGGTCCACTGGCAGTCTGGTCCCACCCACCATGACCCCCTCTCTTGGTCTTCAGAAAGAATGCAAACCTACCGTACATTTTTGAGACAGCATCGTTGGCTGAGGTGCTGACTACCCCAGCCATGGTTTTAAAACACACCTTAACTGTCATGTTGCATTGGGTGTAGTTCTTCACCCAGGCATTTTGGTGATTGGTATGAATGGTGATGGCGCCACAGGAGCAGTAAAAGCAGCTGCTCTCGTATGTGTCCTCACAGACCTCACTACTGGTGAAGATGGAGTTGCCGTTGATGTTAAGCAAACTGCAGCTTGCCAGATCCCTGGTTTGATGACAGCCTTGAGTGGCTGTTGGGTCCACATAACATGAATAGAAATCCAAAACTTTACTATTTTACCATGTTTAAAAAATGGACTTTCTGCTGAACCAAAAACAATGGCTGCTACAAGTCACATGACCACAGCATTGGCTCTTTGTTCTGGGAGCTACCACCAGGTGTTACAAGAACAGAATGATTCCTTTCTCAGCGTGTGGAATCTCACACCTCATTGTACAGACCCCTTGTAATCATAAAACCAAGAGGCTTGCTCATCGAAACTCATTATCCCTATGGAGCTGCCAACAGGCTCATCTCACACCTGGGCCTACCCAGGTCCATTTCACAAGTACCAATGGAACTCTGGCCAGAAGCACAGAGACTGATTGTTAAGCTGAAATTAACCATTAATAGGCCATGTCACATGACCCAAGCCTCTGGCCTTTTGCAGAGTTTTAACATTACATCTTTGTCTCACAGGTAGATTTTGAACTGGAAAAGATTCCAGCTGCCCAGCTGAGAAAGCATTCGATTACTATCTTTCAACTTTATGAAACTGGCTTCATTTTTAAAAGCCTCTGATCAACATTTACCAGGCAGTCTAAGCATAGAAAGCCCAATGTGTTGCAGCACCATTCATTTGAAGGATTTTCATGTTTTACTTTCCACCCAGAAACTCGTTAAAACTTAACTCAGCCAAGAAGGAAACACTCTCTGGACTTTGACTTCTCAGGCTCTGGAAATCACCTGAATTAATGTTCATTTCTTAGTTCTTGTACTGATACTATCCATAGTTGTAAAACTCCTTTTTCTATCCCCTGCTCTGTGTGTGTGTGTGTGTGTGTGTGTGTGTGTCTTTGTGTATGCGTGTGTGTGTAAGTGTGTGTGTGTTTAAGTATGTGTGTTGGTGTGGGAAGTTACGGATACTCCTCACCCTGGCTTTATGAATGTGAAATAAACTAACATTCTGAGTTAATTATAATGCGAGTTTGCTGTGAGTAAATTGGCTCACACAAACTGAGGGTTTGGAAAAACATGCCACAGCATACTTTAAAAATGATTCAAAATATATTCGGCTCACACATAGATAGTGAGAGGAAATAAATACAGTTTACCTGTCTCTCTCCTGCCCATAACAGTGGCACAGAAGGGTGCCAAGGAAAAATGAAAGGTCACCCCCTCCCTTAGAATGGCATGGAAAAATGGCTTCCTCCCTTCTGCCAGTCCAAGTGTGACAATAAAAACTGGCATGGAGACCAAAGGTCAAAACAATCTCTTCACAAATAAAGACAGAGAGAGAAAAGGAGGAAGGGAGGAATGTCATAGGTTGGTTCAATGCAGAGGTGCACTCTTTGGATGGTCAAAGTATCTGTTGGTGGTCTTCCTGGTAGAAGGAGGAGATATCTTCACCCAGCACAGTCAGAACTATCCAGGCACTAAAAAAATTTAGGTCGTAAGCTCCCTCCCCCATCCCCACCCCCTTTCTGTTTCCCCCTTCCTTTTTTTTCCCAATAAATTATATAGATTTTTCTTTTCCCACCTATTTCCATTATTTTTAAAAATTTTTTAAAAATCTTTTATGCTCCCCCCACCCCCACTAAAAAAAAAGAGTTTTTCCAGGTAATTCTGTTTTTGTTTTGGATTTCCAGCATCCGCAGTTGTTTTGTTTTTATCTCTGTGTTTAATTGACTGCCACTGCTCTTCAAGAAATGCCTACCTCCTTGAAGAAGTTCTGTTCTTTGCTGCGACAAGATTTCTGTTCCTCTCTTTTGCCTTGCTCACCTTCATTGCTTTCCATTTCCCTCCTGGTGTTGGACAAGGTGTTTACCAAAACCAGCTTTCACAGCCATATCTCCTTTCTCAGTGACTGTCTCCGTCTCCGACTTATCCCACGTGGATTTCAACTGAAATTCCACCCCTCATGTTTCGAACCCACCCAGGATTACAGGTAGTTCCAGGACATAAAACGTTTCTCGGACTGCTGTTCCCGTCGCATCCTGAGATTCACACTCAGTGCCATGCGCCGCCATATGAACACACTCGACCTCTCCCTCCAGCAGCACCGCCGCACCCTTTTTCAAAGCTGCGCGTGCCCCCAGTTTCATTTTATTCTTCGGCTCATCCGACGCCTCAACAAGAAACTTTTTCTCTTTCTCTCAAGTGCTAAGGAACGCAAGCTCCAACAACTCATCGACACCAACACCCATCTAGGACCCTCCACCCCTGCCTGTCCCTCCGTCCCCACCCCATCTTCCAATCCCAGCCTCAGCCGCGTATTCAATATACCCCCTGACCTTCCCCTCTCTGATGCTGAACGTTCAGTGCTCAGCAAAGGACTTAGTTTCATACCCTTACGCCCTCACCTCAATGAATTTTGGGCTCAGCATGATGCTGAACTCTTCTTCCGCCGTCTTCGTCTCCGGGCTCACTTCTTTAGGCAGGAGTCCTCTCCCAGTTCAACGGATCCTTTTACCCATCTCCAATATTCTCCCTCCACCTGGACCCCTCCCTTTGGATTCTTCCCTTCTCTTGATCTTTTCATTGAGAACTGTCGGTGCGACATTAGTCGTCTCAATTTCTCTGCTCCTCTCACCCATTCTAACCTGTCTCTCTCTGAACTTACTGCACTCCATTCTCTCAGGTCCAACCCTGACATTGTCATCAAACCCGCTGACAAGGGTGGTGCTGTTGTTGTCTGGCGCACTGACCTCTACCTCGCAGAGGCTGAGCGTCAACTCGCAGACACTTCCTTCTACCTCTCCCTGGACCATGACCCCACCACTGAACATCAAGCCATTGTTTCCAGGACTGTCACTGACCTCATCTCCTCTGGGGATCTCCCTCCCACAGCTTCTAACCTGATAGTCGCCCAACCTCGGACGGCCCGCTTCTATCTCCTACCCAAAATCCACAAACAGAACTGCCCCGGTAGACCGATCGTCTCAGCTTGCTCCTGCCCCACAGAACTCATTTCTTGTTATCTTGACTCCCTTCTCTCTCCCCTTGTCCAGTCCCTTCCCACCTACATCCGTGATTCCTCTGACACCTTACGTCACATCAACAATTTCCAGTTCCCTGGCCCCAACCGCTTCCTCTTCACCATGGACGTCCAATCCCTCTACACCTCCATCCCCCACCAGGATGGTCTGAGGGCCCTTAGCTTCTTCCTTGAACAGAGGCCCGAACAATCCCCATCCACCACTACTCTCCTCCGTCTGGCTGAACTTGTTCTCACGCTGAACAATTTCTCCTTCAACTCCTCTCACTTCCTCCAAATAAAAGGTGTGGCTATGGGTACCCGCATGGGCCCCAGCTATGCCTGTCTCTTTATGGGGTATGTGGAACATTCCTTGTTCCAGTCCTACTCCGGCCCCCTTCAACAACTCTTTCTCCGGTACATCAATGATTACTTCAGTGCCGCTTCATGCTCTCGTCGGGACTTGGAAAAATTTATTAATTTTGTTTCCAATCTCCACCCCTCCATCATTTTCACGTGGTCCATCTCTGACACTTCCCTTCCCTTCCTTGACCTCTCTGTCTCAATCTCTGGTGATGTACTGTCCACCAATATCCATTACAAACCCACCGACTCCCACAGCTATCTCGACTACAGCTCCTCATACCCCGCTTCCTGTAAGGACTCCAATCCATTCTCTCAGTTCCTTCACCTCTGTCGCATCTGTTCCGATGATGCTACCTTCAAAAACAGTTCCTCTGACATGTCCTCCTTCTTCCTTAACCGAGGTTTTCCACCCACGGTCGTTGACAGGGCCCTCAACCGTGTCCGGCCCATCTCCCGCGCATCCACGCTCACACCTTCTCCTCCCTCCCAGAAACATGATAGGGTCCCCCTTGTCCTCACTTATCACCCCACCAGCCTCCGCATTCAAAGGATCATCCTCCGCCATTTCCGCCAACTCCAGCATGATGCCACCACCAAACACATCTTCCCTTCACCCCCCCCTATTGGCATTCCGTAGGGATCGTTCCCTCCGGGACACCCTGGTCCACTCCTCCATCACCCCCTACTCCTCAACCCCCTCCTATGGCACCACCCCATGCCCACGCAAAAGATGCAACACCTGCCCCTTCACTTCCTCTCTCCTCACCGTCCAAGGACCCAAACACTCCTTTCAAGTGAAGCAGCATTTCACTTGCATTTCCCCCAACTTAGTCTACTGCACTCGTTGCTCCCAATGTGGTCTCCTCTACATTGGAGAGACCAAACGTAAACTGGGCGACCACTTTGCAGAACACCTGCGGTCTGTCCGCAAGAATGACCCAAACCTCCCTGTCACTTGCCATTTTAACACTCCACCCTGCTCTCTTGTCTGTCCTTGGCTTGCTGCATTGTTCCAGTGAAGCCCAACGCAAACTGGAGGAACAACACCTCATCTTCCGACTAGGCACTTTACAGCCTTCCGGACTGAATATTGAATTCAACAACTTTAGGTCGTGAGCTCCCTCCCCCATCCCCACCCCCTTTCTGTTTCCCCCTTCCTTTTTTTTCCAATAAATTATATAGATTTTTCTTTTCCCACCTATTTCCATTATTTTTAAAAAATTTTTTAAAATCTTTTATGGTCCCCCCCACCCCCACTATCCAGGCACTGTCCTCTACCAGGTCTGAACAATGGGGCTGAAGAAAATCTTCACCCAGGTAGCTCCAGCTGTCCCCAGCTAGGTAATGAGGTAGGGTGGCGTTCATTAATATGCATAGCTTAGGCAATTTTCAATAGCAGCACACATGCACACACACACACACACACAGTGTCACACACACTCACACGCACACACGCACAGTCTCACAAACACGCACACGCACACACGCACAGTCTCACACACACACACGCGCACACGCACACACACACACACAGTCTCACACACACTCACACTCACGCAAACAATCTTCCAGCCTGTCACCTTTCCTGCCCTGACCTGCAGCAATACCAGAAAATTGCTCCAAGTGCAACTGATCTAAGTGTTCTTCTTCTTGTTTCACTCTCTTTCCCCCTTCCAGAGCAGATGTTATTTCTACTGGTTGTTACTTCCTCCTCCTCTGTCCGCCTCCCAATATGGTGAGCCAGCAACACAGCAATCCTCCCTTTCAGGCAGAATCTGTCTTTCTCCCTATCTCACTCTCCTTCAGGTCCCAGGCCTCAGGCTCCAGGAACCAGAGAGTAGTAGGAACTAGAACAGCAGAAGTGCCTGGCCCCACCTTCTTGCAATTTGCAATCAGCAATTTCAATTAGCTGTGCTTCAGTCCAGAGAGCCCATTGCTGTAAAAAGGATGATCCTGGAACTCAGAATCTTCTTTCTGAATTAGTTTTTAAATCAGCTTTCATTTTTCACTTGGTGCAGAGATGACTTTGTGAACATGCATCTAGAAGTACAAGAAAATCCCCAGTTAATGTCGACCACATGTATACAACTAAACAAATTAATATATAATTATCATAGGATTCTACTGAATTACAGGATTTTACATGTATCCAGGGAGACATTGACTTCACACATTTGACCATGTGAACCCTTCATTTAAACTTGGAAATGCTCAGAAACAGGAAACAATTCCATTCTCTCAATGTGTAGCTCATGTGTGACCTCCAGCAGCTCATCGTGGAGGCAAATACCTGGTCTCCACATAGACGTTATGATGCATTTGATAAGGAGGTTGTCATTCCTCCTTTGAAACCCTGGCTACGAGATAGTAAGCGAATTCCCTCCGAAACTATGGTTCATGACTCACCTGAGAAACCCCAAACACCAGCTTTGTACTTACACAACAAGAGCCACTCTAGCAACAGAAACATCATTAAGCAGATACTGGGGTCCTCAAGCAGTTATATGGTGGCTCAGAGGGTGACCAGTATTCAGCCGAGTAGGAGTCCAGATTCTTGGTGACTTGTCAGGCGATTATAGGAGACCAACTGTTAACACCAGAAACTGTGCCTGAGGGTCAGCACAGACATCACAAGAGGAGGATGAAGAGGATAAGGTTAATGAGGAGGAAGTGAGGAGGAGGAGGTAGAAGTTGAGGGGCCCAGTGAGAGTACCAGAGGTTTACAGGTAGATGGCCCAAACCTGTGAGGGATGCTTATCACCATCTAATCGAAGACCATTTTAAGAGACATCCAACAGCTTCAAACTTCAGAGCACTATTGCCCCTTGCCTTATCTTCAACACTTGGCCATCCATCAAGAAGTCAATCTGAAATTAATCCTTTCATCACCTTTTCCATGAATACCACAATAAAAACATCAAATCCACCACTCCCCAATTAGTATAATCATTCCTTATCTCAAGCAAAATCAAACAATAACAGCAAGACACAACTGACATCGCTTACAAATGTTAAACTATTCACCCTGCCATCTACTTTTGGTAGCGATTGTATAAAGCATTCTTGCCTACTCTGGCACTTCTACTAAGTGCAACCTGAGTGGCAGCAGCAGGCAAGGTAGATAGCTGCTGAGGATCTGAAGAGGGCAGTTCAGATGTCATACTGTGACACATTCAACAAGTTGCTGCAATGTTGATTGCGCTTTATAAGTTAGCATCTCAGCATGGGTTTGCAATTGGGAGGTCAGTGGTGGAGTACAGGGGAGAGAGCAGAAATGCTTGCATCTGGAGAGAGACAGGTAGCTTCGTGTTCCATGATTCAACAGCAAGAAGTTATATTTATATTAAAAACAAAAACAAACGTACCTGGAAAATTTCAGCAGGTCTGGCAGCATCTGCGGAGAGGAACACAGTTAACGTTTTGAGTCTGTATGACTCTTCAACAGAATTAAGTAAAAATAGAAAAGAAGCTTAGTTCTGTTGAAGAGTCATACGGACTTGAAACGTTAACTGTGTTCCTCTCTACAGATGCTGTCAAACCTGCTGAGTTTTTCCAGGTATTTTTGTTTTTGTTTTGGATTTCCAGCATCCGCAGTTTTTTGCTTTTATCGTTATATTTATATTACTACTTTAACATAATAAAACGTCCCAAGGCACTTTGCAGGGGCAAAAATATGTCACTAAGCCACATAATGAGATATTAAGTCAGATGACTTAAAGCTTGGTCAAAGACTAAGGAGTTTTAGGAGTCTCTCAATGGGGAAAACTCGGATAGAAAGGAAGGGAGGTGTAGAGAGTGAGGGATTTCCAGAACTTAGGGTCTAGGCAGCTGAAATTCCAGCTGCCAGTTTTTGGGTGATTAAAATCAGGGATGCTCAAGACAATTCTTGAATTAGAATTAGAGGAATGCAGATCTCGCAGAGGGCTGAGGGGCTGGAGCACATTGGAGAGTTAGGGAGGGCAAGACCATGGAGGAATTTGAAGACAAGGATGAGAATTTTAAAATCAAGGCAAGGTTTGACTGGGAGCCTGTGTAGGTTCAGCAAGCATGGGGATAATAGGAGAATATGGCTTTCTGTGAGTTAAGACATGGGAGCAAAGTTTTAGATAACTTCAAGTTTACAAAAGGCAGAATGTGGGAGATCAGCCAGGAGTTCATTCGAATAACGAAGTCTAGAGGTAACAAAAGTACAAACGATAGTTTTAGCAGCAGATGAGCTGAGACAAGGGTGAAGTCGAGTGATGTTACAGAGGTGAAACTAGGCGATTTTAGTGATGGTGTAAATACGTGGTCAGAAGCTCATCTCAGGGTCAAATACGACACCAAGATTGTGAACTGACTGGTTTAATTTCGTACTGTTGCCAGGGTGAGAGGTGGAGTCAGTAGTTAGGGAACTGAATTTGGATCAGGGACCAAAAACAATGGCTTCAGTCTTCCCAATGTTTAATTAGAGGAATTTTCTGCTTATCCAGTACTGGATGTCAGCTAAGTAGTGTGATAATTTAACAATAATGGAGGGGTCAAGAAAGATAGTGGTGAAGTAGAGCTGGATGTCATCAACATATATGTGAAAACTAACTCTGTGCTTTTGGATTCCCACACCATTATCTCAGGGCATCTTTTTCAGCAGTCCAGTGATCTCCTGGAGGGCAAATCTCTGGGGAGTTAAGACACAGGATTACTTTTTAATCTCATAGTAAAAGATCCTCTGGGAAAAAGTGATCATAATACAACCGAATTCCATATTAAGTTCGAGAGTGACATATTTGAGTCCAAAACAAGAATCTTAACTCAAACAAAGCCAACTACATAATATAAGGAGAAAATTGCCCGACGTTAATTGGGTAGTCTAAAAGGTATAGTAGTAAACAAACAGTGGAAAACATTTAAACAAACAATTCAAATGTTCAACAAAAACACATCCCACTGAAGAACAAAAACTCAGCAAGAAAGACCAATCTGCGGCTTATCAGGGAAGTTAAGAATTCTACTAGATTTAAAGAAGAGGCTTACAATGCTGTGAAGAACAGCAGTAAGCCTGAGAATTGGGAGAGTTAGAAACCAGCAAAGGGCCACCAAAAAGTTGATAAAAAGGGAAATAAATTGAATATGAAGGTAAACTAGCCAGAAAAATAAAAGACAGACTGTAAGAACTTTTACAAGCATATAAAAAGGAGAGCAGCTAAAATAAACATCAATCCCATAGAAGGAGAGACAGAAGAAATCATCATGAGGTATAAAGAAATGACAAAGGGACTGAACAAATATTTTGTGTCTGTCCTCACAATAGAAAACACAAATTACACACCAGCAATAGAGGGTAACCATGGGGCTAATAAGAATGAGGAACTTAAAGTGATTAATATCGGCAGAGTAAACGTATTAGAGAAACTTTAGGGACTAAAAATCAACAAATCCCCAGGGCCTGATAGCTTACATCCTTAGGTTCTAAAGCAGGCAGCTGCAGAGAGAGTGGGTGCACTGGGTATGATTTTCTAAAATTCCCTAGATTCTAGAACAGTTTCAATAATTGGAATTTAGCAAATGTAACACCGCTAATCAAGAAAGGAGCCAGAGAGAAAACAGGCAACTATAGGTCAGTTGGCCTGGCATGAGTCATCAGGAAAATGCTGGAATCTATTTTTAAGGAAGTCATAACAATGCACTTAGATAATCATTGTATGAACAGACAAAGTCAACATGGTTTTACTAAGGGGAAGTCGTGTTTAACAAATTTATTCATGTTTTTTGGAGACTGTTAGGGTAAGTGAAAGGGAGTAAGTAGAATTAGTATACTTGGTTTTCCCAAAGGCATTTGATAAGGTGCCACCCAAAGGTTAAAATAGAAGATAAGGGCTCAAGGATACAAAAATAGATGGGACTGTAAGCTGTGAGGAGAACACAAAGGTGCTGCAAGGGTAAGTGAATGGACAACAAGATGGCAAATGGAGTATAATGTAGGGAAGGGTGAGCTTATTCACTTAGGTTGTAAGAAAAGAAAACCAGAATATTTATTTAAAAAGCTTATATCTTTTTAAATGTTGAGAGATTTGGGTGTACTTATACAAAGAATACAGAAAGTTAGCATGCAGGTGTAGAAAGCAGTTGGGAAGACAAATGGCATTTTGTTTTTTATTACAGGGGGAATGGACTACAAGAGCATGGAAGTCTTGCCTAGATTATACAGCACTTTAGTGCTGGGGTTTTGAGTGCAGTTTTGGTCTCCATATTTACGGAAGGGATATATTTGCATTGGAAACGATACTGCAAAGTTCCACCTGGTTGGTTCCTGGGATAGCTTGTTGCCCTATGTTACAGGTTGACTAAACTGGGCCCTTTCTCCCTGGAGTTTAGAAAACTAAGAGGAGATCTCATTGAGACATAAAAGATTTTAAAAAGCCTTGACAAGGTAGACGCTGAGAGATTGTTTACCCTGGCTGGAGAATCTAGAACATGGGGACACAGTCTCAGTATAAGGGGACAATCATTCAGGGATGAGATAAGGAGAAATGTCTTCACTCAGGGAGTTGTGAATCTTTTAAATATTATGCTAGAGGGTTGTGACTTATTCAACATTGACCTTATTTAAGGCTGAGATAGACAGATTTTTGATCTCTCAGGGAAGCCAGGGGCATTGGGAGTGGGCAGAAAAATGGAGTTGAAGCTGAAGATCAGCCATGATCATATTGAATGGTGCAGTGGGCCTGACTGGACATATGGTCTGCTCCTGCTCCTCATTCTTATGTTTTCATACAAATATATTACTGCAGATGCTAGAAATCTGAAATAAAAACAGAACATGCTGGACCTATTCAGCAGGTGAGGCAGCATCTGTGGAGAGAAAAACATAGTTAGCATTTCAGGTCAAAGGTCTTATGAGTTTATGTTCTTATGATCTGCAACCAAGGAGCCCTGAACAATGATGTCAGTTACCTGAGCTTCCATTGCAGCAACTTTTCATTCCATGGAAGCTGTCTGTCATTCCATTGCTATGACTATCCACTGTGACATGAAGTGGGAGCTGTAACCTCAGTCATCAGATGTTGGGCTCCTCAGGTTCCTGGCTGGAATTGACCAGCCTCTCCATGTTGTAGAGAACAGTTTCCAGGACGCAGCAAACTACAAGCCAAGAAGGACGTGAACTCCCCCATTCTCTAGCTATGACCCATAAATTTTCAGACAGGCTGTGCATTGCACTAAGCACTTTTTTGCCGGACCTAATCAACAATGTTATGGAACTCGGCACTATGAGGTATATTGGGACAATTTCTTATAACAGTTGATTATGGAACCAACCAGGAATCAAGCTATTTTAGACCAACTTAACTGTAACAGTGAATTGTAACTCTTTCGAGTACGCATTGTAGTTGCTTTCAATCTTATTGATAAACAAGGTCCATGCCTCGAGGCACCTGCAGGGTGGATAATTAGGTGGCTAGTTAGAACTGGTTTCCTAACCAGCAGTGGCTGACCCGTCTCACTGCAAGTTAAACTAAATATATGAGGTTTAGCATATGCATGAAGTAAACTGCACAAAGGTGGCAGCTGGAAACTGAGTGCCGTGAGACCAAGTGAATTTGGTAAATGAGGGAATTCAGTGCTGTGAGGCAAGCGGTGCTGTTCTGCCTTTTACACAAAGGAGTGGTCCAAGATATGGAACTGCAGATAGGGAGACCCAAGAGCTGAAACCCAGAGGCATTAAGTACATGTGCAGGTAGGTAATTGTTGAGTTTTAAGTTTTTCTCCCCTCTAAACCTGGGCAATAGTTTAAACTATTCCTCGGGAGATATAAGTATTATATTCAATTTATAGCATAACTAGTAAAGCTCCATAATATGACTATGGATAATTATTCAATGATAACCTAAACTTGAAAGCTAATTAGTTAAATACAGAAAAAAGGATGACTGTGATGTAGCTGTAGCACTTGGGACACAATATTAATTGAATTTAAAATCCCCAAATGCTTTAGTGGAATTTTAACTCATGTTTCCAGATTATCTCTGGATTACAGTGAGCCCTCAGCATTCTATCACTGCCCAGAGACACGAAGTATGAAGTTTGATTGGTATAAAACAAGATGTGTCAAGGATTATTCTCAGTGGTGTTAGTTCACATACAAACATACTAAATAGTAGCAGAAGTAGGCCATTTGGCCCCTCAAGCCATCACCGCCATTCAATAAAATCATGGCTGATCTGTTTGTGTTTCGAATTCCACATTCAGATCTACCCCAATAATCTTTGATTCCCTCGCTTAACAAGAATCTATCTACCTCTGCTTAAAGATATTCAGTGACCCCGCCTCCACCACCTTCTGAGGCAGAGTTCCAAAATCGCTTAACCCTCAGAAAAAAATTCTCCTCATCTCTATCCTATAAGATCGACCCCTAATTTTAAAACAGTGCCCCCTGGTTTTGGACTCATCCACAAGAGGAAACTTTTCACATCCGCCTTGTCTAGACCATTCAAGACCTTGTTTACTTCAATCAATCATCCCTTACATTTCTAAGTTCCAGTGGAAATAAGCCCAGCCTGTCCTACCTATCTCATTCCAGGTATCAGTCCAATAAAGCTCCTCTCAACCGCCTTCAATGCATTTAAAAAAATCATTCACAGGATATGGGCTTCGCTGGCTGGGCCAGCATTTATTGCCCATCCCTAGTTGCCCTTGAGAAGGTTGTAGTGAGCTGCCTTCTTGAACCAACGCAGTCCATGTGATGTAGGTACACCCACAGTGCTGTTCGGGAGGGAGTTCCAGGATTTTGACCCAGCGACAGTGAAGGAACGATGATATATTTCCAAATCAGGATAGTGACTGACTTCATGGGAAACTTCCAGGCAGTGGCGTTCCCATCTGTTTGCTGCCCATGTCCTTCTGGATGGTAGTGGTCATGAGTTTGGAAGGTGCTTTCTAAGGAGCCTTGCTGAGTTTCTGCAGTGCATGTTGTAACTGGTACACACTGCTGCTAATGTGCACCCAGTGGTGGAGGGAGTGAATGTTTGTGGATATGGTGCCAATCAAGTGGCCTGCTTTGTCCTGGATGGTGTCAAGCTTCTTGAGTGTTGTTGGAGCTGCAATCATCCAGGCTATTGGACAGTATTTCATCAGACTCCTGACTTTTGCCTTGTAGATGGTGACAGGCTTTGGAGAGTCAGGGGGTGAATTACTTGCCATAAGATTCCTAGCCTCTGACCTGATCTTGTAGCCACAGTACTTATATGGCTAGTCCAGTTCATTTTCTGGTCAATGGTAACATCCAGAATGTTTTAAGTGGAGATTCAGTGATGGTAATGCCATTGATTGTCAAGGGACAATGGTTAGATTCTCTCTTGCTGGAGATGGTCATTGCCTGACACTTGTGTGGTATGAATATTATTTGCCACTTGTCAGCCCAAGCCTGGATATTATCCAGGTCTTGCTGCATTTGGACATGGACTAATTCAGTATCTGAGGAGTCTTGAATGGTGCTGAACATTGTGCAATCATCAGCGAACATCCCCACTTCTGACCTTATGATGGAAGGAAGGTCATTGATGAAGCAGCTGAAGATGGTTGGGCCTAGGGTACTACCCTGAGGAACTCCTGCAGTGATGTCCTGGAGCTGAGATGACTGACCTCCAACAACCACAACCACCTTCTTTTGTGCCAGGTATGACTCCAATCATTGGAGAGTTTTCCCTCTGATTCCCATTGACCGCAGTTTTGCTCGAGCCCCTTGATGCTACACTTGGCCAAATGCGGCTTTGATGTCAAGGGCAGTCATTCTCATCTCACCTCTGGAGTTGAGTTCTTTTATCCATGTTTGTACCAAGGCTGTTATTTACAAGGCTGCACTTACATCCTTCCTTAAGTAGGAAGTCCAAAACTACACACAGTATTTCAGGTGCGGTCTCACCAATGCCTTAACTAAAGCTTAACATCCTTACTTTTATGTTCAATTCCTCTTATAACGAAGGACGACATTACATTAGCCCTCTTAATTATTTGCTATACCCGCATACTAACTTTTTGTGACTCATGCACAAGAACACCTAGATTTGCATGCACCTCAGTATTCTGCAGTCATTTTCTATTTAAGTAATACTCTGCTTTTTTATTCTTCCAGCCAAAGTGAACAACGTCACATTTTCCCACATTAAACACCATCTGCCGATTTTTGCCCACTCACTGAACCTATCTATCACAATCTGTTTAACAACCCATATTCTTAGCATGTGGGCATTCCTGGAAAAGCAGGCACTTGTTGCCCATCCATAATTCCCCTTGAACCATAAAATCATAAAATAGTCCAGCACAGAATGAGATGATTCGGCTCATTAAGTCTGCGTTGACTCAAAGAGCAATCCAATTGTTCCCACTTACCTGCTCTTTTCCCATATCTCTGCAAAATTTTCTTCTTCAAGCAACTATACAATTCCCTAGTGAGGGTTATTATTGAATCTGCATCCACTGCCCTATCAGACAGTGCATTCTAAATCCTAACCACACATTGTGTAAAAGAAGTTTTGTCATGTGGCCTCTGGTTCTTTTCCCAGTCATCTTATCAACCCTTCCTCCATTAGAAACAGTTTGTCCTTATTTACTCCATCTAAACCCTTATTTTAAACGTTCAACATGCTGAGCATATCCAGCATTTTCTGTTTTTAGGCGGAAACTTCTGTTCTGGAGACTAAGGGTGGAATTGTCTCATATTTGCACTATGTGGAAGTGGGTGGGAAAAAGTATTTCTTACCCGACAGCTGTCATGGTGTCTTTTTGTGCCATATTGACCCGTTCCTTGTGTATCCGGCCTAATTCATTGTGCATTCCCGGGAAACACGTCAGTATTTGCATACCCCGCCGTCATCTCAGGTCTTCAGTAAACTGGGCGCCATATTTGAAGGCCACCCCTGCACAGAGCCAGCTCTCTTCAAGGGATAGGAAGATCCTGGGACTTGATGGCTGCCATAGGGAGGAAACATGCTGCCCCCAGATTTAGCCATGCCTCCATCGAGTGCCTATTGGACACATTGAAAGCCCGTCACAAAGTCCTCTACTCCCCGCTCTGGGCTAAGACCAGCAAGCCAGGTCACCAATCCAGCATGGGTGGCGGTGGCAGCGGTGGTCAGTGCCACAAAAGGATGAATGCTCTCATCTTCTCCACCAGGGTAAGTCACTCTTCTCATCACTCCCAACTCACACACTTACAGACCCATCACTCATCCACAGGGATCTCACACCTCAAGGAACAACACCACTAACTCTCACACACACCCTCACATCTCCATCAGGCCTAAATCCTCTTGAGCTTGGGTCCTCATCCCATCCATGGCCCTACTCACCACACAAACGTTTCACGTAGTGCCATGTGTCCTGCTCGCACTCTCACAATCTGTTTTCATGCAGGAGAAGCTGGCTCACAACAGAGGACCCAGACTGGGGGTGGATGGGCCACATTAGGCCCCTCATTCACTTTGAGGAGTGTGTCATCGCATTGACTGGTGAGGACGTGGACTGTGCCTGCAGTGACGGTGAGGTTGGCGGTGAATGCCCACGTGAGAATCCTGCACCACATCGTCCCTATCTCAACACAACTGTGAGAGCTCTCTCTCCTGCTTTTGACTCTGCTGCCATGCATTAATTATCTCTACTTTATCTCACAGGGAGCTCTGCCAAGCGACTGACACCCTCAGCCAGCCATCCAGTCCCTCAGCTCCATCCAGGTCCTCACCTCCAGGCAAGAGGACACCCCCTCCAGTGAAGAGGTGGAAATAAGCAACCTAGAAGACCCATCACAACGTTTACCCACACCCTTCTCCAGCGCAAAGACACATACCTCGGTGGGTCCTAGATCTAGAGCAGGCTCGGGTTCACAATCAGGCGGTCACTGCATGTATCCACAGCAGGAGGTGGGTTTGACTGATCTCCTCACAGCCTTTAGAAAGTACCTGGATGAGTACTTGGCACGTCATAACATTCAAGGCTATGGGCCAAGTGCTGGTAAATGGGATTAGGTAGGTAGGTCAGGTGTTTCTCACGTGTCAGTGAAGACTCGATGGGCCGAAGGGCCTTTTCTGCACTGTGATTCTGTGATTCTCTGTGATTCTGTGAACCCTCCCCCTTTCACCTACCTCCCCAGTTGCTGCATTCTCCCCCATTACACCCTCCTTCCTCCATACTCCCTCCCCTGCCCGACCTCAACCCCCCACCCCTGACACATTTGCTCCCCCCATCCAACCTCACCACCCTCCCCCGGTACACCTTCCTCGCTTACTCACACCTGGACCTTCCTCTTCCCCCCATCGCCGATCATCCATAGCAGCCCATGGCCAGGACCATGACATTCCGAAGCTGACCCCAGACATCAACAGAGACCTCCCACCTTCCGTGAGCTGCTTCGTGGTGGAGCCATGTCCATGAGAATCCTCCCAGCATGCAATGCACATGTTCCTCCAGAGTCTGGTACTGTAGGGCTCCAGGATCTACTGCCCCTCAGATGTCTGCAATGTGCAACAGGACTTCTGCACGTCACACTAATTAAGGCATGTTCTGGGCCGGCCTGTTTTCCCACCGACGTGGGCGGTAAATTTGACATGGGGAGATGATTCCAATGGCAAGTGAGATGATGAGATGCAAGTGCATTGAAATAACGTTCCTGATGTTGATTGGCGGGAAAGGTGGACCGCCATTGATGGGTGGAGTGCATGATGGCTAACTGGTTTCACGATGGCATAAAACTGATTTTGGCCACTTGCCGTATTGTCCACTCATGCCTGCCATGATACCACATGTCAACTGGGCTGGAAAATTCCAGCCTAAGTGTGGTGGCAGACAAGAAAGTCGGTGTGATTCATGCGAGCTGTTAGTGTGGATTCTTGCATCAGATTGTCTGCTTTTCAGCTTCTTATTTATGCATCAACAAGGAGCTTGTCAAACCTTGTGGCTGGGATTTGTCGCTCCTGCCTCATGGGATTGAATGTCCAGGCACCACACACACATTCACTCTCTGCAGCCCAGGAATTGTTTTGGCGAATGATACACCCTCATCCCCCCAACCCAAAGAAACAAGCCCTCTAACCCCAAATTTAGTGATAGGTCCCTGGAGCGACACCTCCAGGCAGTCCAGGACCAGCAGGGGATCCTCTATCCTCAGGCCTCCATTGGACATGATAAGATCACCTCAGACAACAGGGCCTACTCCCCCTGGAGTACGGGTTCCCCACGGGCACTGACTCTCCCCAGGGTATGGGTCACTCCCTCACAGGCACCGACACTCCCCGGGTGTATAGGTCCCCCCACGGGATCCGACCATCCCCAGGGGCCTCCCTACAGGACACTCCAAGGTAGTCCAGCTGCTTCAAATCCCTCTCCCCTGTCAGGAGGCTGCGGATGTTGGGGATGCACCAATGTGTAGCGGTAGATTTAGAAAAATTAAGCAGTACTGAGAGGTGGCCTGGGTGTCCAATCACTTTGCAGCTTCATGAATATATTTTGTTTTTCTGCCTCAAAGTCTCTGCTAGTGAATGGCTCTTCTATGTGATGCAATGTTCTGAGGTCATCCAAGTGTAACAGATGCCTCCCCCCTCCTCATGTATCTCCCGTTGTATGTCTCAGTTCTATGTTATCTTGCTCAATCTCAGCTCAGTTTATGTTCATATAAGCGAAATGAACAAAGCCAGTTCCTATTTGAACTTGAAAACAAAAAATGCTGGAAAAACTCAACAGGCCTGTCAGCATCTGTGGAAAGAGAGAGACAAAGTTAACATTTCGAGTCCATATGACTCTTTATTGTTAACTCTGTCTCTCTCTCCACAGATGCTGTCAGATCTGCTGAGTTTTTCCAGCATTTTTTGTTTTCATTTCAGATTTCCTGCACCCGCAGTATTTTTCATATATGAACATGGTGGTTGGACAATGCATATGTAAGCCTCATGTCATAGGATCATTTAATATGGCCTCATGGATGTAGATTTTGGAAAGTTTCTTATTATCCTGGTGCAGCTGCTCTGGAGTCTATTCTGTAGTTGTTATAGTTCTTGAATGTGACCTGCGTTGGAGTCATTCCAATCAAGAGCACTTTTCAATGGCTTCCATGTAATTACTGTCAGTTTGGGTTCCATTTAAATAATCACTGAGGACCATAGCCTGCCAGGCTGCAGTGTTAACTTGTGGCCGTGTTCACTGATAAACATTATATTAATTCCCTCTTTCCACTTACGTGATGCAGAGCAATGGAAATAGTTTGCACTTGGTGACTCTTGAATCGACTGCGAGACAGCAATGAGTCTGCAATGTTATAGGTGTGTGCCTAGTTTCATGATGCCGGCCTATTACATGTGGGGACGCTAGTGTGCACCTGATGGCCTGGCTAATCCCTGTGCCAGGTCTCAGAAGGGCAATCGCCATGGTTCTCTGAACGTGACAGTGTCATCAGTGTTTTAGACTTCCTCGTACATATTGCTATCTGGCAGAATGAAAATGTGGAGGACTGTAACTGTAATGTGGAGACTCTAATGGGATGAGAATGAAGCTTATATACATGTCCTGCGTGGTCTTTAGTATTTACAAGGCTACTAATTTATACTTAAACGCTGTGTTGAGACTGCGCCACAGCTCTCCCAGTTGCCAAGGTAATGCTGGATGTGAACTTGGGAAGCTCCTGGTGTGGGCAGGGTCATGAGTGTTTGTCAATGATCATATGATGGTCCACTGAAGCACTCCATGTCCTTACATAGTTAAGGTGACTCACAGACTCACAGATCACAGCACCCTGAAGAGTGATGTCATCCTGGGGGCTCAGCATTAGGATGTGGCCTGAGTGTTATTCATGTATGAGGGATGGCATTTGGAGAGCTGCTGCTGTTGGATTTAGATCAGTCCTCAGGCGGTCAAGCAATAACCAGTGACTGAGGATTGTCCTTCTTGAGGCACCTTGCAACACTCCAGGCATACTGCCATGAATGCACTGAGGTTCGCAGTGCTGCTCCTGCCTCTTGAAGGCTGCCTTGGGCAGTCAAATATTGGCACAATCCTTGAAAGGACTGGAACATGTCCATTTGCTGCAGATTGAGCGCTGGTGGAGTTCTTATCCCATTATGGAAGGGCCATATGCTCCATAGGTTGCCTAGACTTCCGGGGATGAAGCAAAATTGTGACTATTCACTCTAAGATTGATGTCCTTCATTGAGATGTTGAGGATCACAAAGAAGGTTAATGTCTACCCTGCATTGGAAGGACAGGTGAAATGCCCTCTCATGAGCTTGTCTTCTTCATCACCCTGGAACCTTGCCACTGTAAGGGTCTCACGTACACATCTGCCACATCTTGCCCTTGCAGTATTCTTTTCCTGTGGGACCTCATCATGCTCTCTCCCTTCGATACCATCCCTTTCAGCGTCCTCCTAGAAGACATGCAACTCCTCCATCTCACCATGTGGCAACTCATACTGTTATGATCCTAGCTGATGTTACTATAGGACAAGCCAGGTCCCAGGGTGGAACCTGACTTGATAGATCCTAATTTTTATTTGTTTGTTTAGATACGTGGAGAGTAGCTACTGAACAGAGTCACAGGAGTCAGCTGATGAACTTTTAACAAAAGAATAAAATATTTATTAAACAAGAAAAGATGAACTATATTACAATACTCCTTCATTCACAACTATACCTTTACAGATATTCAGACTCATAAGGATAACACAAGTTACAAAAGCTAGCTTATTCTCTCATGATCACAGTAAGTGCACAGTCCATGTAAACCAGTAGGTGACCTGTGGTCAGGCACACCACACACTGAAACCAAGTGACAGAGGCCATCCCAACCAGATGCTATAGATCCCTGATCAATTCCCTCCAGACACTTGTCACACCATGAGCCAACTGGTCTCACAGAATTCTGTCTTTCATACGAGGGTTTTTGAACTCCACTCTCCAAGACCTCGCATTGGATTCTTCTCTCAAACTAACGGTTTCTCTCAGATGCCTTCCACAAGGATCTACCTCCAGGGCCTCAAACTCTCCTTCCGATGTTCCTCTCCCCTGGATCGCCATGTGCATTCAAGCTTCCTTCCACGCACTCTCTCTGATATACTCAGCCATATCAACAGAACACCACTGCTTCACATGCACACAGTAAAGAGTTACAGGCCTTAGGCTGTCTCTTTTTAAGCTTGGAGCCTTCCTCTCTGCTCTTTGCTTTTACTTCCACTGAACAGGATTTTTTCCATGTTCTTGCCCTTCTCTTGACTAAAATACCTTCTTGGGACCCCTCCTTTCTGTCTCATTCCTTGGCTTTGGGATCTTTCTGTTCTTTTGGGAAATCTGTTCTCTCAGCAGTTCCCTCTGCTATGTCCGTTTCTTCTGGCTCCTGGCTTCAACTTTAGCTTGGGCCTTGCTATCTGTCTCTCTCCTTTGCTGCTCCTACTGGCAACTCCTTTCTACTTATTGCACAATGACCAACTGAACTCAAACTGCTTTTCTGTTTCTCTCTGTGTCCATGTGTGGGGCTCCTGTTGCTAGGCAACAGCCTAGCTTTTTCTACCTTGTGTTTGTTTTAACTCCCCTTCAACAGTCGTAAAATTTCATTAAAATTCAGGCATCTTTTAAAGTGAAACTAAAATTCAAGTTCCCCCTTTCTTAACACCAATACAGAAACTCAAATTAAACTTAAACCTAAAACTCATTCCTAACACCCACAAATACACATATAATGTACTTAAAACTACCTCTAGCTCCTAACAATACCACCTTTGGAACACCAGGTTGTGTAGGGAGCAGCAAACCTCGGTGATGCGGGACATTCTCTGGGGAGAGTACCGGAGAGTGCCACCTGATTGGTCCATACATCTGGAATGAATCTTCAACATGTCAATGTTCTGCTCAATTAAGGAGCTTGTTGCAGAATGTGCTGCATTGTACCTCTCCTCTCAAGTGCTCTGTGGCTGTTGAACAGGCATCATTAGCCACATCATTTTGGGTAGCCTTTATCACCCATGACGCAACCCTGAACATGCTAGGGCCCTCAAAGATCAGTGGCACCTGCGAGTGACTTAAGATGTAATAATTGCGTGAGTTCCCAGGGCACTTTGCACAGACCTGTATAATCTGCTTTCGGTGATCACAGATCAGCTACAAATTGAGAGAGTGGAATCCTTTTTAATTTGATAAATCTCACTGGCTTCTGCCAGAGAGCTCTTAAGACTCAGTTGATGACACCCTACGCTTGTCGGAAGAGAGATAACTGATCTGATAGCCTGGCTGGCTATATCCAGGGAGAATGGGATATAATTGTGTGCCTTATTGAATAGAGCATTGGTGACCTCCCTTATACATTTATGAGTGGAGGATTATGATATTCCACAGAGATCCCCAGTGGAGCACTGGAATGAGATGCTTGCAAAAACATTGAGTGCAGTGGTCACTTTAAGAGCCAAGGATGGCCTCCCAGGCCGTACGGCATCAGGTCTTCCCGAAGAATGTAGCAGATGTGACCCACAACATCACTTGACAAGACAGAAAGTGCCTGTGGCACTGTCTCTCGCCCATCTCCAAGTATGAGAGACATCTTCAGTACACCCTGGATCATGCTAAATGCCTCCATGGAATCGGTCTGACATCCTCAGTTCCTGGGTCTTGATGGGTCCCCATTGCCCATGTTCCTCAGGGTAAGGCTCTTCCATTTTCCCTGCCTGAGGGCAAAGGGCCCATCTTCTCCCCTCAGTTACATCAAAGCCATGAGAAAAGCAGCGTTGTCTGCTGCCTGCACCTTGCTGTCCTTCTCATGTCTGTGGAAAAATTGATCAGAGACATGATTGAACATAACTCTGCAATGATCACCTTCCATTGCCAATCTAGGGAGTCACTGTGAAGCCATTGGGCTGTCCTCATTCCAGACATTCCATCCCCAGACCCTCCCTTGCAGCTGAAGCACATCCTGAAGGATTACAGGTAGCTGAGCTCCCACTGACCCGCCAACAACCCCACACCCCCCTGGCCACTGCCTCAAGCATGACAGCTCATTTACAAAGGGGATCAGATCTGGATGAGTACAGCCAGGCACTGTCAACCTCAGTCAGGGCACTGTCACAAACCATGAGTTAAGCAGCCCAAATCCTTCAATTAGCATTTGACTCTTCCTAACATGTTTCAGCCGAGCCTTGATCTCCATGTCCTGAGCCGGTAATTATTAGGGTGCCCCTTCAATTAGCCCAAATGTTCATTAGTCGACTCCTCCCACATGCCCTGAGACTCCTCTGCTGGCGATATTTTTTCCAAGGTTGTTTTTGCACTGCGTCATTCCATTGGGCTGTCAAGACAGTTTTGCTACGATTGTACTTTGAGACCAACTTCCAACCTCCCCCTGTTACCATCCAAGTCCCTCCTATCCTTCTAGATCCTGACCATGTCCAGGTTTCCATTCCTCCAATCACTCTCCTGCCCCTGCCTTTGATCACTGTCATCATTGTCAATATTCCTGTCCTCCCCAAAACCATTTCCTGTCCATGTCCCCATGCCCCATGTCGATCTCACCCTCCTCCCATCTTGAGGCCCTATACACTGTGACCTACAGGTATAACCCCATGAGACCATCAAGTACCCATCCTTACCTACCAGTTAAAAGCAAAATACTGCGGATGCTGGAAATCTGAAACAAAAACAAAAATGCTTGAAAAGCTCAGCAGGTCTGACAGCATCTGTGGAGAGAGAAACAGAGATAATATTTCGAGTCTGTATGACTCTTCTTCAGAGCTAAGGAGAAGTACAAATGTACTTTTGTACTTCCCCCTCCCTGGACCGGGACCAAGACATGCATGCCAGGCATAGCCCTGTAACATGATCTGCACTGACTCAGGACTGCCTTTAAATTCTGACCTGACAATGTGGTGCACACTGCCGCAGGACAGTCTTTAGATTCTGGCCCTGGCATTGTGCACTGCGCTGCCCCAGGTCTGATTCACACTTATCCATGCTCTTCTTTTAACCCCCACCCCCACTCATGTGTCTCTGTCCACCTCTCCCCTCCCGGATTCCAGTCAATGCCCCAAATCCTGCAGTCATGTGCCTCCCTTCCATTCCTTCCATTGCCACTGTCCAGTCACCCAACCCCCGCCCCCCCCCACTCCACTTATATCCGGCCTTGAATCAGACCGGTCTAATTTTCCACTGATGGGGCAATTAGATTTGGAGGGGGAACATGATTCCGGAGAGCTGGGTTTTTAATGAGCATTCATGAGATGCAAAGAGATGCAAATACAGTTTCTGATATAATGCAGTGGTCAACCCAACCCACCGTGAAAGTTGGGAAGGGATGATTCCAACTTATTTTCCTGCTGGCGGAAAGCTAACTTTTGCCATCATGTCAAATTTTGTGCCTCCACCTTCCACGATTCTCGCCGCTAGCAGGACTGGAAAATTCCATGCTTTATTTCAGATTTCCAGCATCTGCAGCATTTTGCTTTTGTCATGTAAGTAAGGAGCAGTGCTGATCTCTCCCTGGGCAATAATTGCAAACCAACTTTACCCAGCAACTAATGACACCGTTCAGGAACTGGCACTTCATTGGTCAGTCCCAGCTATTCCTCATATTCCAACCTGATGAAATTCCATTTCTGATTCAGTTAAAATCTCGGTTCAGTGATGATAGGATCAGGGACATTGAATGGGAGCCAGAGGCTTTCACATGAAACTTCCCCTAGACCAGGAAATATTTCAAGTTCCTACCCACTCATTACTGAGACTTTCAACCTCACTGCAGGTATTGATTGGTTAGCAAGACATATGTGAATGTGAATTAATCTCAGTGGGGTAATCCCCAGTTCTTTATCACACTGAAACATTAACCCTTCATTATACAAACTGTTAACCTCAGTCATTACAGAATAATTTCATCCTGTGAAATGTGAATGAATTTTACCGACAGTATAAGAACATATGGACATTAGAAATAGGGGCAATAGGGCACCATACAGCCCATTGAGTCTGTTCCGCCATTCAGTGTGATCATGGCTGAATTTCACTTTTCCAACCGTTCCCCATAACCCTCGATTCCTTCAGCGATCAAAAATCTGTCTTAGCCTTAAGTATATTCCATGATGCCACATCCACAACCCTCTGGGATACAGAATTTCAAAGACTCACCACATTTTGAGTGGATAAATCTTTCCTCATCTCAGTCCTAAATGATTGGCCCTTTATCCTGAAATTGTGTCCCCGTGTTCTAGATTCCCCAGCCAGTGGAAACAACCCTTAAATGTCCACCCTTTCAAGCTCCTTCAGAATCGTGCCTGTTTCAATGAGATCACCTCTCATTCTTCTAAACTCCAGAGAGTATAGGCCCAAATGACTCAGCCTCTCCTCATAGGACAACCCTGTCATCCCAGGGAGCAATATAGTGGACCTTCCATGTATTGCCTCAAATGCGAGTATATCCTTTCTTAAATATGGAGACCAAAACTACATGCTGTTCTCTAGGTGTGATCTCGCCAAAATCCTGGATAATTGTAGCAAAGCTTCTTTTTCCTGTACACCAATCTCCTTGTATTAAAAGCCAACATGCTATTTGTCTTCTTAATTGCTTGCTGTATCTGCATGCTAACTTTCTGTGTTCCTTGTATAAGTACACCCAAGTCCCTCTGAATATCAATAATTACAAGTTTCATGCCTTCTAAAAAGTATTCTGCTTTTCTATTCACCCTATCAAAATAAATAATTTCACTGTTCCACACATTATACTACTTCTGCCACATTGTTGCCAACTCACTTAACCTGCCTTTTTCTCTTTGCAGCCTCTTTGTGTCCTCCTCGCAGCTTAAATTCCCAACAAGCTTTGTATCATCAGCAAACTTAGATGCATTATTCTGTCTCTTCATCCAATCATTGACATAGATTGTAAGTAGCTGACACCCCAGCATTGATCCTTGCAACACGGTACTAGTAACAAACTGCTAGCTTGAAATGCCCCATTTATTCCTGCCCTTTGCTTTCTGTCTCGTAACCAATCCTCTATCCATGTTAATATATTATGCCTAACTCCATGATCTTGTATATTAATCTTTAGTGTGGCAGGTTATTAAATGCTTTTTGAAATGCCAACAGTTTAATTTTATTTTCCTCACTGGTGGGTTTGTAGGCCGGGGGTGACTGTATTTCTCGAATGCCCTTCCCACCGGACTCCCGTCCGCTCTAACCTCTCTGCAATTTTACATTGGGATGGATGTTGGGATCACATTCACTGGACAGTATGATGCAGACTGTCCCTCACTACATTGGAGTCTGATCATATTCACTGGACAGTACAGTGCAGACTGTCCCTCACTACACTGGGGTCTGATCAGATTCACTGGACAATACAGTGCAAACTGTCCCTCATTAAACTACAGTGAGATAGTTGTGTTGGCTATAATTTTCCAAAATTCTCTAGATTTGGAGAGGGTTCCATTAGATTGGAAAACAGTGAATGCAACTCCTTTATTCAAAAAGTGAGGGAGACAGAATTCAGGAAACTACAGGCCATCTGTCATAGGGAAAATACTAGAAGCTATTAGTAAAGATGTGATGGCAGTGCACTTGGAAAGTTTCAGGGTAATCAGGCAGAGTCAACATGGTTTAGTAAAAGGGAAATCATGTTTAACAAATTTATTTTGTTCTTTGAAGGAGTCATGTGCTGTGGATAAAGGGCAACCAGTTGATGTACTGTACTTAGATTTCCAGAAGGCATTTGATAAAGTGCCACATCAAAGGTTATTGCAAATAATAAAAGTTCATCATGTAGGGGGTAACATATTGGCATGGATAGACGATTGGCTAGCTACAGGAACCAGAGGGTAGGCATAAATGGGTCATTTTCAGGTTGGCAAGATGTAACGAGTGGTGTACCACAGGGATCAGTTCTGGATCCTCAACTTTTTGCACTTTATATAAGTGGCTTGGATGAAAGGATCAAAGGTATGGTTGCTAAATTTGCTGATGGCACAAAGATAGGTAGGATAGTAAGATGTGAAGAGGGCACAAGGAAGCTACAAAAGGATATAGTTAAGTTAAGTGAGTGGGCAAAGACCTGGCAAATGGAGCATTATGTAGGAAAATATGGAATTGTCCATTTTGGCAGGAAAAGTAAAAAAAATCATAAAAAAGCATATTATCTAAATGGTGAAAAATTGCAGAGCGCTGAGGTGCAGAGGGATCTGGGTGTCCTAGTGCATGAATTGCATAAGGCTGATATGCAGGTACAGCAAGTAATTAGGAAAGCTAATAGAATATCATTTATTGAGAGGGGAATTGAATACAAAAGTAGGGAGCTTGTGCTTCAGTTATACAGGGCATTGGTGAGTTGACATCCAGAGTGCTATGCACGGTATTGGTCTCTTTATTTAAAGAAGGATGCAAGTGCATTGGAGGCAATTCAGAGAGGGTTTACTGGACTAATACCTGGAATGGGCGGGTTGTTTTATGAGCAAGGTTGGACAGGCTGGGCTTGTATCCGCTGGAGTTTAGAAGAGTAAGAGATGACTTGATTGAGAAATATAAGGTCCTGAGGGGTCTTGACAGGGTGGAAGTAGAGAGAATGTTTCCTCTTGTGGGAGAACCTAGTATTAGGGGTCACTCTTTAAAAATAAGGTGTCGCCCATCTAAGACAGAGATGAGAATTTTTTTCTCTCAGAGTGTTGTGAGTCTTTGCAATTCTCTTCCTCAGAAGGCAGTGGAAGCAGAGTCTTTGAATATTTTTAAGGCAAAGCAAGACAAATTCTTCATAAGCAAGGGGTGAAATGTTATTGGAGATAGGTGGGTATGTGAAGTTGCGGTTATAGTCAGATCAGCCATGATCTTATCGAATGGCAGAGCAGGCTCAAGGAGCTGGGTTGTCTACGCCTGCTCCTAATTCATAAGCTTATATATATGTTCTTATAGGGTCTGATCACATTCACTGGACAGTACAGTGTAGACTCTATCTTATATACTGGGGTCTGATCACATTCACTGGACAGTACAGTGTAGACTTTATCTTGTACACTGTGGCCTGTTCACATTCTCTGGGTAGTGCAGTATAGACAGACCTTTACATACTGGGGTCTGATCACATTCACTGGATTCAGTTTGGACTGTCCCTTACTACACTGGGGTCTGATCACATTCACTGGATCAGATCCTATTTTCTGTATTAACTACCTTTTCTTTCTTTGCTGAAACCAGAGTGGATGCAGAAGGCTGGAGATTTCCCTCAGATTACTGCACAGCAGGAAGATAAGCACTCAGAATGATGCAAACCCTGTCCCCATTTCCACCTTGGAAGGTATTGTCTCGTGTGCAGTCTGTTTCCCCTTGTGAAGAGGTTCTGGGTATTGACCTGTGATGGGACAATCTGTATCTGTGGTTATTGTCCTGTTAAATGTGTGGGAGACCTGTTCTACTAAAATGTTTCAGCACAGCTAAGCTCAGGGAACTGGATTGCCAACTCACCTTGGAGAACAAAGTGATGGAGTTTTTTCTCGGATAAAAACAAAAAAACTGCGGATGCTGGAAATCCAAAACAAAAACAGAATTACCTGGAAAAACTCAGCAGGTCTGGCAGCATCGGCGGAGAAGAAAAGAGTTGACGTTTCGAGTCCTCATGACACTTCAACAGAACTGAGTGACTCCAAGGAAGGGGTGAAATATAAGCTGGTTTAAGGTGTGTTGGGGGGGTTTGGGTGGGGGGAGAGAAGTGGAGGGGGGGTGGTATGGTTGTAGGGACAAACAAGCAGTGATAGAAGCAGATCATCAAAAGATGTCACAGACAACAGAACAAAAGAACACATAGGTGTTAAAGTTGGTGATATTATCTAAACGAATGTGCTAATTAAGAATGGATAGTAGGGCACTCAAGGTATAGCTCTAGTGGGGGTGGGGGGAGCATAAAAGATTTTAAAATATTTTAAAATAATGGAAATAGGTGGGAAAAGAAAAATCTATATAATTTATTGGAAAAAAAACAAAAGGAAGGGGGAAGAAACAGAAAGGGGGTGGGGATGGAGGAGGGAGGTCAAGACCTAAAGTTGTTGAACTCAATATTCAGTCCGGAAGGCTGTAAAGTGCCTAGTCAGAAGATGAGGTGTTGTTTTTCCAGTTTGCGTTGGTCTTCACTGGAACAATGCAGCAAGCCAAGGACAGACATGTGAGCAAGAGAACAGGGTAGAGTGTTAAAATGGCAAGTGACAGGGAGGTTTGGGTCATTCTTGCGGACAGACCGCAGGTGTTCTGCAAAGCGGTCGCCCAGTTTACGTTTGGTGTCTCCAATGTAGAGGAGACCACATTGGGAGCAACGAATGCAGTAGACTAAGTTGGGGAAATGCAAGTGAAATGCTGCTTCACTTGAAAGGAATGTGTGGGCCCTTGGATGGTGAAGAGAGAGGAAGTGAAGGGGCAGGTGTTGCATCTTTTGCGTGGGCATGGGGTGGTGCCATAGGAGGGGGTTGAGGATTAGCGGGTGATGGAGGAGTGGACCAGGGTGTCCCGGAGGGAACGATCCCTACGGAATGCCGATAGAGGGGGTGAAGGGAAGATGTGTTTGGTGGTGGCATCATGCTGGAGTTGGCGGAAATGGCGGAGGATGATCCTTTGAATGCGGAGGCTGGTGGGGTGATAAGTGAGGACAAGGGGGACCCTATCATGTTTCTGGGAGGGAGGAGAAGGCGTGAGGGCAGATGCACGGGAGATGGGCCGGACACGGTTGAGGGCCCTGTCAACGACCGTGGGTGGAAAACCTCGGTTAAGGAAGAAGGAGGACATGTCAGAGGAACTGTTTTTGAAGGTAGCATCATCGGAACAGATGCGACGGAGGCGAAGGAACTGAGAGAATGGGATTGAGTCCTTACAGGAAGCGGGGTGTGAGGAGCTGTAGTCGAGATAGCTGTGGGAGTCGGTAGGTTTGTAATGGATATTGGTGGACAGTCTATCACCAGAGATTGAGACAGAGGGGTCAAAGAAGGGAAGGGAAGTGTCAGAGATGGACCACGTGAAAATGATGGAGAGGTGGAGATTGGAAACAAAATTAATAAATTTAACTCGCAGACACTTCCTCCTACCTCTCCCTGGACCATGACCCCACCACTGAACATCAAGCCATTGTTTCCAGGACTATCACTGATCTCATCTCCTCTGGGGATTTTCCTCCCACAGCTTCCAACCTGATAGTCGCCCAACCTCGGAGGCCCGCATCTACCTCCTGCCCAAAATCTACAAACAGAACTGTCCCGGTAGACCGATCATGTCAGCTTGCACCTGCCCCACAGAACTCATTTCTTGTTATCTTGACTCCCTTCTCTCTCCCCTTGTCCAGTCCCTTCCCACCTACATCCGTGATTCCTCTGACACCTTATGTCACATCAAAAATTTCCAGTTCCCCGGCCCCAACCACTTCCTCTTCACCATGGACGTCCAATCCCTCTACACCTCCATCCCCCGCCAGGATGGTCTGAGGGCCCTTAGCTTCTTCCTCGAACAGAGGCCCGAACAATCCCCATCCACCACTACTCTCCTCCGTCTGGCTGAACTTGTTCTCACGCTGAACAATTTCTCCTTCAACTCCTCTCACTTCCTCCAAATAAAAGGTGTGGCTATGGGTACCCGCATGGGCCCCAGCTATGCCTGTCTCTTTATGGGGTATGTGGAACATTCCTTGTTCCAGTCCTACTCCGGCCCCCTTCAACAACTCTTTCTCCGGTACATCGATGATTACTTCGGTGCCGCTTCATGCTCTCGTCGGGACTTGGAAAAATTTATTAATTTTGCTTCCAATCTCCACCCCTCCATCATTTTCACATGGTCCATCTCTGACACTTCCCTTCCCTTCCTTGACCTCTCTGTCTCAATCTCTGGTGATGTACTGTCCACCAATATCCATTACAAACCCACCGACTCCCACAGCTATCTCGACTACAGCTCCTCACACCCCGCTTCCTGTAAGGACTCCAATCCATTCTCTCAGTTCCTTCGCCTCCGTCGCATCTGTTCCGATGATGCTACCTTCAAAAACAGTTCCTCTGACATGTCCTCCTTCTTCTTTAACCGAGGTTTTCCACCCACGGTCGTTGACAGGGCCCTCAACCGTATCCGGCCCATCTCCCGCGCATCTGCCCTCACGCCTTCTCCTCCCTCCCAGAAACATGATAGGGTCCCCCTTGTCCTCACTTATCACCCCACCAGCCTCCGCATTCAAAGGATCATCCTCCTCCATTTCCGCCAACTCCAGCATGATGCCACCACCAAATACATCTTCCCTTCACCCCCCCGTCAGCATTCCGTAGGGATCGTTCCCTCCGGGACACCCTGGTCCACTCCTCCATCACCCCCTACTCCTCAACTCCCTCCTATGGCACCACCCCATGCCCACGCAAAAGATGTAACACCTGCCCCTTCACTTCCTCTCTCCTCACCATCCAAGGGCCCAAACATTCCTTTCAAGTGAAGCAGCATTTCACTTGCATTTCCCCCAACTTATTCTACTGCATTCGTTGCTCCCAATGTGGTCTCCTCTACATTGGAGAGACCAAACGTAAACTGGGCGACCGCTTTGCAGAACACCTGCGGTCTGTCCGCAAGAATGACCCAAACCTCCCTGTCGCTTGCCATTTTAACACTCCACCCTGGTCTCTTGCCCACATGTCTGTCCTTGGCTTGCTGCATTGTTCCAATGAAGCCCAACGCAAACTGGAGGAACAACACCTCATCTTCCGACTAGGCACTTTACAGCCTTCCGGACTGAATATTGAGTTCAACAACTTTAGGTCTTGAGCTCTCTCCTTCATCCCCACCCCCTTTCTGTTTCTTCCCCCTTCCTTTTGTTTTTTCCAATAAATTATATAGATTTTTCTTTTCCCACCTATTTCCATTATTTTAAAATATTTTAAAATCTTTTATGCTCCCCCCACCCCCACTAGAGCTATACCTTGAGTGCCCTACCATCCATTCTTAATTAGCACATTCGTTTAGATAATATCACCAACTTTAACACCTATGTGTTCTTTTGTTCTGTTGTCTGTGACATCTTTTGATGATCTGCTTCTACCACTGCTTGTTTGTCCCTACAACCACAACCCCCCCTCCACTTCTCTTCCCCCCACCCAAACCGCGGCCCCCCACCGAACACACCTTAAACCAACTTATATTTCACCCCTTCCTTGGATTCACTCAGTTCTGTTGAAGGATCATGAGGACTCGAAACGTCAACTCTTTTCTTCTCCGCCGATGCTGCCAGACCTGCTGAGTTTTTCCGAGTTTTTTCTCGGCATTGTTATAAAAATGTGAACACCATGTGAGAATGTCTCCCAGCAACAGATGACAATCTGTTGCTCTCTGGTTCCTATTGGCTAACAGTCTAGTTGCTAATATAATTTATGGACCTGTCTACACTCGGGATGATCAGTGTGCCCATACAGAAGCGGTGGGTTTTGTGTGTTCATGTCTGCTCTCACACGCAGTTACCACAGGCTCTCTCCAAGCTCAGACACGCACAGCACAATCACATTTGGAACTATTCTTTGGGACAGTTTTGAGTCAAACCAACATATGAATTAGATTCCTGTTTCGCTCATTAAAGTCACTTATTGCTGGTGGTAAAAGCACAAAATTGAGTCCAGATGAAATGACATCCACGTTACTCTGAGGCAGAATTGTTGTAATAAAAGATAAATAACATTAGTGTCACACAATGTCCATCTCCAACAAAAGAGAATCTAACCATCTCCCCTTGACAATATCACTGAATCTCCCACTATCAACATCTTGGGGGTTATCATTGACCAGAAACTGAACTGGACTAGCCATACAAATACTGTGGCTACAAGAGCAGGTCAGGGGCTAGGAATCCTGTGATGAGTTACTCACCTCCTGACTCTCCAAAGCCTGTTCACCATCTACAAGGCACAAGTCAGGAGTGTGATGGAATACTCCCCACTTGCCTGGATGAGTGCAGCTCCCACAACACTCAAGAAGCTTGACACCATTCAGGACAAAGCAGCCCACTTGATCAGCATGCCATCCAACAATGTTAAACAATTACTCCCTCCACCATCAGCGTACAGTGACAGCAGTGTGTACCATCTACAAGATGCACTGCGGAAACTCACCAAGGTCCTTCAACAGCACCTTTCCAACCTTTGACCACTACCATTTAGAAGGACTAGGGCAGCAGATAGATGGGAACCCCACCAACTGGAAGTTCCCCTCCAAGCTATACACTATCCTGACTTGGAAATATATTGTCGTTCCTTCACTGTCGCTTGGTCAAAATCCTGGAACTCCCTCCGTAACAGCACTGTGGTTGTACCGACGCTGCATGGACCACAGTGGTTCAAGAAGTTGGCTCACCATCACCTTATCAAGGGCAATTAGGGAGGGGCAATAAATGCTGGCCTAGCTAGCAACACCCACATCCCAAAAACATGCTGTGTAAAGCAAGGTTCCACAAATAGCAATGGGACAAAGCTTCAAATTGGGATCATTTAAACACACCTGTTTTTAAGTGGCATCTGGAAAACTGTACCTCTGACAATGCAGCACTCTCTTAGTACTGACCCTCCAATAGTGCAGGACTCCCTCAGTACTGACCTTCCAATAGCGCAGGACTCCCTCACTACTGATCCTCTGACAGTGCAGCACTCCCTCTGTACTGACCCTCTGACAGTGCAGCACTCCCTCAATTCTGCCCCTCCAACAGTGCAGCACTTCCTCAATACTGACCCGCTGACTGCAGCGCTCTCTCAGTACTGATTGGCTGACAGTGCAGTGCTCTCTCAGTACTGATTGGCTGACAGTGCAGCGCTCTCTCAATACTGACTGGCTGACAGTGCAGCACTCCCTCAATACTGACTCCCCAACAGTGCAGTTCCCCCTCATTACTGTCCCTCTGACAGTGCAGCGTCCCCTCAATGCTGACTGTCTGACAGTGCGGCACTCCCTCAGTACTGTCCCTCTGACAGTGCAAGTTCCCCTTAGTACTGTCCCTTTGACAGTGTAGGTTCCCGCCAGTACTGTCCCTCGGGCAGTGCAGCACTCCCTCAGTACTGTCCCTCCGACAGTGCAGTTCCCCTCAGTGCTGTCCCTCTGACAGTGCAGCTTCCCCTCAATCCTGACTGTCTGGCAGTGCAGCACTCCCTCAGTACTGCCCCTCTAACTCCCTCAGTGCTGCACTGGAGTGCCAGCCTAGAGTTTGTGCTCAAGTCTCTAGGGTTGGATTTGAAGCCACCACCTTCTGACTCAGAGATCAGAACAATATGACTGAGCCCCAGCTGATGCCTTTCAAGTCAGTTTTTATAGGGTGTTAATCAAGAGCAGAATAATGGGTTTTCCCCTTCACTGAGCTCACAATGAAGGCTTGAATTAGAGTAGCTCCCTCTCAAAATGAATGGACCATCCCTCACAAACCCTCCTCCACTGTGCAATAGGGCCATGGTCCTCTCCTGGTTTAAAAAAGCTCTAGGTTTGAGGATGGAACAGTTTTCCCACAGTCTTTCTTCTACCTACCCCAGTGCCCTCCTTTCTGCTATCACTATACCCCTTCCTCATTCCCCTTTCCCACTTCACCATTGCAGTGCTGATTCACTGGAATGATCCCAGGAGATAAAAAGGTCAAATAGTGAGGAAGGATTGCACAAACTGGAGTTGTATTTCCTTCAATATAGAAGATTAAGAGGTGATCTATATGATGTGCTTAAGATTATTAAAGGATTTGATAGGTTTGATAGATAATATTTCCTTTAGTGGGAGAGTCCAGAATAAAGGGCAGAACCTTAAAATTTGTGTTAGACCACTCAGGGTGATATCAGAAAGCACTTGACGCAGAGGGTAGTGGAAATCAGGAACTCTCATCCCCACAATAAAAGTTCTTGAGGCTGGGAGTCAATGGAAAATGTTAAAACTGAGATTGATAGGCTTATTGTTGGGCAGGGAGATTAAGAGTTATGGAACCAAAGTTGGCAGATAGAGGTAATATACAGATCAGATATGATTCAATTGAATGACAGAAAAGGTTGGATGGGTTGAATGGCTTTCTCCTGTTCCTATGTTGCTATACCCATTAACCCCACCATTCTCATCAACTCCAATTGGAAAAAGAAAAGGCCAATGTAAATGAGTAAGGAGTAGACGCCAGGCAGCTACTATAAAAACAAGGACCTTCTGCATTCTGTATATAAATTAACAATGACAGCCTGGAATTTAGACTCACACTGCTTCCATCAAACAGCTGCTGATAAGGTTTGTTTTAGAAGGATGGACACAGGTTCAGCTGTGCATTGGATAGATTACTAACAACCAATGCTGTAATCTGCCCTCTGTGACTGGAAGGGGATCTCTGTGTTGGATGTGATCCCTGGATTGCAGAGACAGGACAGCATCAAGCTGTCAGAGGGTGTCTGGTGTCACTTATCATTACTGACTCTCACACTGACAATCACAGGTACAACAACATGCATAGGACATGATTCTGGAACCCAGCTTCAAACTGGCTCCAGTTCACTTTCTACCATAGTTACCCACAAGTAACCAGAGGATGAGGCTCCACAAGTATCCCCATTTTCAATGATGGGAAAGCCCAGCACGTAAGTGCAAAAGTCAAGAATGAAATGTACACAACAATCTTCACTCAGAAGTGCCAAGTAGATGATCCATCTCGGTCTCCTCCAGAGGTTCCCAGCATCACAGATGCCAATTGTAATAACTTTATATTACGAACAGGTTTCATACTTGAAACGGATAACTTTATTTACAGAGCAGTGGAAGAAGCTATGTGCTTGAAACAGGTCCATGACTAGAAAAAACTCTGCCCCTATGATTATGCGTGCTTGGGGCTGATTTGTCAGTCCGATGACCCTTAAAGCAGCAGGAATGGTTTTAACGACAATCACTACATTCTTCCCCATTTATTCTTTTTCTTATACTTCTTATTTATAAGAATATCCTAATCCACAATATATACCTATACACACAGGTCATGCAATTATAGATTAAGTCTCTGAGGCGGTTTTCTAATTCGGTTAGAGCAATGTAGCTCTACGACTTGAGATTTTCCCACTGGATCGACATGATCAGTTACTGCTGTATCAGCGACATCCTTAGTCAATAGCAGTTCAGAACTATTTAATTCAACAGAGACATTAGTTATGTCTATTCTAGGTCGATTTGTCACCTCAGGGATTAAAGATTCGATGTTGATTACAGGTGGAGTAACTGGTTGTTGGAGTGTCTCTCTACTCTTTAGGTGATCCACGTGTTTTCTAACAATCCTGTCTTCCACTTCCACTTGGAATGACACAGGTCCCATTTCAGAGATGATTGTACAGGAATTCAACTGTATTGGTCCATTTCCAAAATTTCTCATGAAGACTATGTCTCTCACAGTGAATATCAAAGTTTTGCTGTGAATATTGTGATTCAATTTTTGACTATTCTGATCCTTCTCTACCTTCCCCTCTAAGATTGGAAACACCAAACTTAGCCTTGTAACAAGGCAGCATTTCATCAACAGTTTAGACAGTGCGGTACCTGTAGTTGTGTGAGGCGTCGTTCGGTAATTGAGAAAAAAACAGGAAAGTTGAGTTTCAATGGTACCTTCTGATAATCTCTTCATTCAAGATTTGAATGTTTGGGCAGCTCTCTCAGCTAAAACATTTGGTGAGGGATGAAATGGTGCTGCTCTGATATGTTTGACTTCATTCTGACACATGAAATTTTGAAAATCTGCACCAGTGAAAACAGTATTGTTATCTGAAACGATGACTTCTGGTAAGCCAAAAGTGCTAAAACAATGACAAAGCTTTTCAATAGTAGCTTCATACACTTCCATCCATTTAGAATGTGCGTCAATAATCAACAGAAACATTGTACCTAAGAATGATCCTACATAGTCAACATGCAGTCTTACCCAGGGTTGGCCAGGCTACATCCATGAATGTAGGGGAACTGCTGTTGCTGGCACTGTGGGCAGCATTTTACCATACTCTCAATATCACCATTGATTCCTGGCCACCAGACGTAACTCCTAGCCAGCATCTTCATTTTCGAAATAGCAGGATGCACATTACGAAGCTCTACTAACAGCAGTTCTCTTCCTCAGGAATCACAGAATCACAGAGAATCACAGAATTGTTACAGTATAAAAGGAGGCCATTTGGCCCATCGTGTCTGCACTGGCTTTTTGAGCTTCATGCCAATCTCCTGCCTTTTCCCCATAACCCTGCACATTGTTTCTATTTAAATAATCATCCAATGCCCTCTTGAATGCCTCAATGCATCCTACCTCCACCACATTCCGCAGTGCATTCCAAACCTTAACTACTCGCTGTGTGAAAAAGGTTTTTTCTCACTTTGCATTTGCTTCTTTTGCAAAACACTTTAAAACTGTGCCTTCTGGTTCTTGATCCGTTGAGCGGGAAATATTTCTCCCTATCTACTCTGCCCAGACCTTTCATGATTTTGAAAACTTCGATCAAGTCTCCTCTCAGCCTTCTCCTCTCAAGGAAAACAGTCCCAACTTCTCCTATCTTTCCTCATAACTGAAATGTCTCATCCCTGGAACCATTCTCGTAAACCTCTTCTGCATTCTCTCCAGTGCTTCACATCCTTCCTTTAGTGTGGTGCCCAGAACTGTACACAATACTCCAGCTGAGGTCTAACCAGTGTCTTATATAAGTTCATCATAACCTCCATGCTCTCGTACTCTATGTCCCTATTAATGAAGCCTAGAATATTGTATGCTTTAGAAACAGCTCTCTTTACAATTGATCCCCATAATAAGATTCCATCTTGAACACTCAACTCTGTTTTTTGAACATGGAATGGTCTCATCTCCTTGGACATTGGTGACCCTGACCACCCTTGCAATACTAAGTCTCGCAATCTTGACACTTTGTTTTTCCAAATCTTCACCCGTTTTGTGCATAGTGGCGAAGAATCCAAGAAATTTAATACCAATACAGCTTCTTGTGGTACAGTAGCATGTCCAATGCTCTTTACTTTAGCTGTTTCAGCTTCCATGTCGGATTAATCTTTTCTGTTCTGGTTTTCGTCTTTTCCTTTCCTGTTTGCCACTGAGTTTTGCCTTGTCTGCCATTTTGGTTTCACAGACGTCCAAGTCTCTTTCTGGTGAAATCTTGATTTGTTTCGGTTTGGTGGTTGAGCTACTCATGGCTTCATTTTCCACTCGCATCTTGGGAAGTTCTACAACTCTTCCTTTCAATGTCTTTTTTGATTCCTGCAGCTGATTCCTCAGCCATTTGGATTCCCACTGGTATCTCTTGGCTTCCTCCTGGAATATAGAACATTGTTGAGTCTTCATTGCCAATTGTTTCTTCAGTTTGTTCAGAGTGGCACTAAGTTCATCCTGTTTCTTTTCATGATTTTCCAGAGGAACTAGTTTTGATCTGAGGGACCCTTAGGTTTCTCTAACTCATTCCAAAATACACTATCACATTCCCTTATCAACTCAGGATCTCTTCCTGTTCTAACTTGAAAAAAATCTGACCATTTGAGCTTAATCTTTTGCAACCAATCCTGGCCTAAGAGACTAAGTCTTTCACCTGTTACAATTATCAATGTGAGTTGCCTATAGTGCACAGCTACAGTGGCAATGCCTTTTACCTGTATTGCCTCTCCATTGTACGTCTTCAGCTGAGCTGTGGTCGGGTCCAGATTCAGTGGCTGGGTACCTTCACTTAGGTATTTAAATGTATGTTCTCCCACCACTGTGGTTGAGGCTCCTGTGTCTCCCTCCATGACTAGAGGTTTCCCATTCACTTGAAGGGTGACGGTGATTGGTTCAGTTTTTACTGCTTTGCCATTCTATAGGGAATATGTATCAGTATCAGCAGCTTCTGGTTCTGTTATATTGTGCACTTCAATCATCTTGGTCTGCTGGTTGATGGGCTGCCTCGATTTCACCCTGCATTGCTTTATAACATGCCCTTTTTTGTGACAGTAGTGTCATTCTACCTCTTTGAACCTGCAAAGTTCGGGTAAATGGTTAGCCCCAATTTAATTTCTGAATTGCTGATGAGATGCTTCCAGTATGCTTTTTCGTTTTTTGAGCAGCAGAGACTGTCCTCTGCTTCGCGGCTGTCTCTCTGGTTTTTGCGTCACACCCGGTGGTAGGTTCCTGCCCCAACTGAAGAACGGTGCCATGTTGCACACTCTGTAAAGCCTGCGAGTCCCTCTCAGCACGCTCCATTGCTAGCACTCTTTCCATGGCATACTTCAAATAATGTTGACTTCTGCAAGTAAACGGTGCTGAATGACATCTTCACGTACACCACAAACCAAATGATCTCGCAACATGTCATAAGTGTAACTCCGAAGTCGCCGTGCTCAGTTAACTGTTTCAACTTCGCGATATATATTGCGATTGACTCACCCGAGGCCCATACTCTGGAGTTGAACTTGAATCTTTGCATAATCACTGATGGCTTCAGCTGAAAATTTACCATCAGGAGGTCTACCAGCTTGTTAAAAGATCTGGAATTTGGCGCATTCAGGTCTGTCAGATTACAGGTGAGGTTACATGTTTTGCTCCCACAGACACTGAGAAGAATTGCCTTCTACTTCTCCTCCGCTGTTATTTCATTCAACACAAAATAAAAACCCCCTTGGCGCTCTATGTAATGGCTCCAGTCTTCCATGGATGAGTCATAAAGGTTGATTCCACTGAAGAGTGGCCTGACTGATGAGTACACTTTTCTTTCCTCCCCTAAGAACTGACGTACCCACATTCACAGGGTGAGGTGCAGCGTCGGAGCTATTTAGCCTCATTGCCAATAGTAATAACTTTGTGATACGAACAGGTTTCTTACTTGAAACAGATAACTTTATTTACAGAGTGTTAGAAGAAGCTACATGCTTGAAACAAGTCCACAACTAGAAAAAATTTCCCCCTAAGATTACTTATGCAGTGCTGATTCATCAGTCCGATCACATAAGCCTTCAAACAGCAGGAATGGTTTTAACCACAATCAGTACACAAGTCTTCAGCCAATTTGATTCACTATGTGTGATATCAAGAAATAGCTGAAGACCCTGGTTACTGCAAAGGCTTTGGGCCCTGACAATATTCCTGCAATTGTACTGAAGACTTGTGCTCCAGAACTTGCTGCGTCCCTAGCCAAGCTGTTCCAGTACAGCTACAATGCTGGCATCTACCCAGCAATTTGGAAAATTGCCCAGGTATGTCCTGTACACAAAAAGCAGGACAAATCCAACCCGGCCAATTACCGCCCCATTAGCCACTCTCCATCATCAATAAAGTGATGGAAAAGGTCATCAACAGTGCTATCAAACAGCACTTGCTTAGCAATAACCTGCTCACTGATGCTCAGTTTGGGTTCTGCCAGGGCCACTCAGCTCCTCACCTCATTACAGCCTTGGTTCAAACATTGACAAAAACGCTGAACTCTCGAGGTCAGGTGGGAGTGACTGCCCTTGACATCAAGGCCACATTTGACTGAGTGTAGCATCAGAGAGCCCTAGCAAAACTGGAGTCACTGGGAATCAGGGGAAAGCTCTCTACTGGTTGGAGTCATACCTAGCCCAAAGGAAGATGATTATGGTTGTTCGAGGTCAGTCATCTCAGCTCCAGGACAACACAGCAGGAGGACCTCAGGGTAGTGTCCTAGGCCCAACCATCTTCAACTGCTTCATCAATGACCTTCCTTCCATCATTAGGTCAGAAGCAAGGATGTTTTCTGATTGTTGCACAATGTTCAGCACCATTGGCGACTTCTCAGTTAATGAAGCAGTCCATGTCCAAATGCAGTAAGACCTGGACAATATCCAGGCTTGGCCTAATAAGTGGCAAATAACATTCGCGCCACAATGTCAGGCAATGACCATCTCCAAGAACAGATTATCTAACCATCACCCCTTGACATTCAATGGCATTACCATCACTGAATCCCCCACTATCAACATCCTTGGGGGTTACCATTGACCGGAAACTGAACTGGACTAGCCATATAAATACTGTGGCTGCAAGAGCAGGTCAGAGGCTAGGAATTCTGCGGCAAGTAACTCATCTCCTGACACCCCAAAGCCTGTCCACAATCTACAAGACACAAAGCAGGAGTGTGATGGAATACTCTCTACTTGCCTGGATGAGGGCAGCTCCAACATCACTCAAGAATCTTGACACAATCCAGGACAAAGCAACCTGCTTGATTGGCACCACATCCACAAACATTCACTCCATCCACCACTGACGAACTGTGTCAGCAGTGTGTACCATTCAGGATGGATGTGTTCAACCGGGATCTGTAGTCTAACAAGGATAGCATGGGCAAACACTTTTCCCATGATACCTGATTGTTGTTGCTGCAGTTGGCTTTCCTCTTGTACAGAGTCATAAACTTTGCATCATGCATATTCTAGAGCACAGCTCCCTCCCCCCTGCATAGACAGAGAAGAATCATGAACTAAAGAGCTGAATTCTCAAGGTGAGAGGTGAAGTGAGAGCGGCCTCAAGGTAGCATTTTAGTTCATGGTTCTTCTCTGCCTATGCAGGGCTCTAGAGTATGCATGATGCAAAGATTGTGACCCTGTACAAGAGGAAAGCCAACTGCAGCAATAACCATCAGGCATCTTGGGATAAGTGTTTGCCCATGCTGTCCTTGTCAGACTGCAGATCCTGGTTGAACACATCCATCCTGAATCCCAGCGTGGTTTCAGAACTGGAAAGTCTACAACTGATGTCATCTTCTTGGTCCTGCAAGAGAAATCACATGCACAAAGGAGACCACCATATCTTACTTTTATCGATCTCATCAAGACATTGGGCCATGTCAGCAGAGGTGACTCATTTGAGCTGCTGAAGGAAATTGACTGCCCGCTGAATTTGCTCAAGCGATCCCCTCTTTCCATGACAACATGATGGGTAAGGGCAGCTATCCTACTGGGGATAAACAGGATTGTGTTCTGGCATTGACACTCTTGGTGGCATATTCTTCTCTTTGCTGCTGTCATATGCCTTCAGGTCATTTATAAGGGGTTTCCAGAACTGGCGGGAAACCATTCAGCTTTGCTGGCCTGAGATGCAAGACAAAGGTACGCTAAATCCTCATCAGAGAGTTGCTCTATGCTGATCATGCCACACTATCATTCCATACTGAGGGACTCAGTGGCAACTAGACAGACTCTCTCATGCCAGTAGAGAGTTTGGTTTGACCATCAGCATCAGGAAGACAAATGTTATGTTCCAGGATGCTGCCATACTGCTACCTATCAGCATTGACAATGTGATTCTCGAAGATAGCTTTGGCTCCACAATTGCCAGCAATCTGTCATTGATGCTGAAACCAACACATACATTGCAAAAGTTGCAGCTGTTATGTCCAAGCAGATTAAGAGAGTGTGGCAGCAAATGCGACAAAGACTGCCAAGCCGGAGTGGGACTCCTGAGCCACACCAGGCTATGCTTAACACAGAATTCACCCCACGTTGCAAACAACTGTTGAAAGAGATGAAAGGCTGCCAACCAGTTCATGATTGGACAAAAGCTGTAATAACATCAGGAGCTAAGTAATCCTGGCAGAATCCAAACTGATCTTCAATGCGTATGGTATTGAGCAGTATGTGCCGCTTGATGGCAATGTCAAAGAGATCTTCTATCATTCTGCTGATGATCGAGAGTAGACTGATGGTGCAGTAAATGACCAGATTGGATCCTTTCTGTTTCTTGTGAACAGAACATAACATTTTCCACATTGTGTAGATGAAAGTGTTGTAGCTGTACTGGAATAGATTAGCTCAGGTCATGGTTAGTTCTGGAGCATAAGCTTTCATTATTATTGCTGGAATGTTGTCAGGGAACATAGCTTTTGCAGTATCCAGTGCCTTCAGCCATTTCTTGATATCACTTGGAGTAAATCATATTGTATAAGACTGGCACCTGTAATGCTGGAGACCTCTGGAGGAGACCGAGATGGATAATTCACTCGACACTTCTGGCTGAAGATTGTGGCAAATGCTTCAGCCTTACCTTTTGCACCTGATGTGCTGGGCTCCTCCATCATTGAGGATGGGTATATTTGTGGAGCCTCCTCCTCCAGTGAGTTGTTTAATTGTCTACCACCATTCACGACTGGATGTGGCAGGTCTGCAGAGCTTAGGTCTGATCTGTTGGTTGTGAGTTGTAACTTCAACAGGTTGACACCTCATTTTTATGAGTTATGCCTGGTGCTGCTCTTGGCATGCCCTCTTGCAGTCCTTATTGAAACATGGTTGAGCCCCTGGCTTAGTGGTAATGGTGGATTGGGGGATATGCCAGGCCAGGAGATTACAGATTGTGTTTGAGTACAATTCTGCTTTTCTGATGGCCCACAGCACCTCAAGGATGCCCAAACTTGAGTTGCTAGATCTGTTCGAAACCTATTCCAATTTGCATAGTCGTAGCACATTGTGAAGTTGTGATTTTGCCTCCGTAAAGACTGTGCGGTGGTCACTCCTGCCATCTTGTCAAGGACAGATGCACCTGCGACAGGTGAATTAGTGAGGATGAGCAGTGACGCCGGAGGACTGAAGGATAGGAAATGTTTATAAAAGGGGAGAAGGGATAGGTGAAAATTACAGGCCATTCAGGCTAATGTCAGTGTTGGGGAAGATTTTAAAATCAATAATCTGGGACAATATAAACATCCTATCATGGACAGTTGCTACAGACCATGAGGTGATAAGGAAATTCTCTTGTATCCAAATACAACCTTCAAAATCACATTCTGCCTGGCAACTGGTGACATATTACAGTTTTGTAATTTCATTGGCTGGAGCATGTTTGTCTTTATCGCATATGAATTACACTTGGCAGATTATTGCATTGCAGTAAATCTGTTTATTTGCTGTTTGTAGTCGGGGATTTTCCACTCAGGCCCTTCCCCCACACTGCAATCTGGAGCGAAAGTGGAGCTGTCTTTCTTTGCAAGCCCTATGTTTCTCAATCTAGTATAAACATACCATATCTTCATAAAGGTCCCATCCACCCTCCTGCACCTAGCTGAACTTGTTCTCACTCTGAACAATTTCCTCTTGAACTCAACTTACTTCCCCCAAATGAAAGGTGTTGCAATGGATACCTGCACGGGTCTTAGCAAAGCCTGTCCTTTTGTGGGATATGTGGAACATTCCTTATTTCAGTCCTACTCAGGCCCCATTTTCATCTATTTTTCCAGTACATTGATGTCTATATTGCTGCTGCTTCCTGTTCATGCCATGTAAAGGAAAATTTAGTTGATTTTTTTCCAATTTCCACAGTTTCTCACCTTTAGCGGGTCCATTTCTGACCTTTCCCTTCCTTAACTACTCTGTCTCTGTTTTTGGCATATGCAATTAATGAATATTATCTATAAGCCCACTGACTCCCACAGCTACCTTGACTATGCCTCCTCACTGTTGTAATATTCCTTTAAGGGATAGCAGCATGACATCACTAGAATGGAAGTGTGTCATGTGTCATGTTTTTGCTTCTGAGCAGAGCACACACAGCTTTGCTGCTGATGTCTTCAAGTTTACTATCCATGTATATCCGTTCTCACGTGCCTATCTTAATAAATAAACCCACAACATGTTTACCCAATCCTTTGTGAGTAATGGTGCCTTTATATTATTATAACAACACAATACTCACATCCCACTTTCTGTCTGGTCTGTATTCTATTTTCCTAGTTTCTGTGTCACATCTGTTCTGACAATTTTTAAAATTCATTCGAGGCATGTGGGCTTTGCTGGTTAGGCCAGTGTTTATTACCCATCCCTAATTGCCCTTGAGAAGGTGGTGATGAGCTGCCTTCTTAAACCACTGCAGATCATGCAGTGTAGATACACACACAGTGCTGTTAGGGAAGGAGTTGCAGGATTTTGGCCCAGCGACGGTGAAAGAACGATCATATATTTCCAAGTTAGGATGGTGAGTGGCTTGGGGAGGAACTTCCAGGTGGTGTGTTCCCATGTGTCTGCTGCCCTTATCTTTCTAGATGATAGCGGTTGTGGTTTTGGAAGGTGCTGTTGAAGGAGCCTTGGTGAATTCCTGCAGTGTATCTTGTAGATGGTACACACTGCTTCCACTGTGTGTTGATGTTGGAGGGAGTGAATGTTTGTGGACGGGATGCCAATCAAGTGGGCTGCTTTGTCCAGGATGGTGTCAAGCTTCTTGAGTATTGTTGGAACTGCACTCATCCAGGCAAGTGGGGAATATTCCATCACACTCCTGACTTGCGTCCTTTAGATTGTGGACAGGCTTTGGGGAGACAGGAGGTGAGATACTTGCTGCAGGATTCCTAGCCCCTGACCTGTTCTTGTAGCCACAGTATTTATATGGCTAGTCCAGTTCAGTTTCTGGTCAATGGTAACCCCCCAGGATGTTTTAAGTGGGGGATTCAGTGATGGTAATGCCATTGAATGTCGAGGGGCGATGGTCAGATTCTCTCTTGTTGGAGATGGTCATTGCCTGGCACTTGTGTGCTGTGAGTTACTTGCCACTTGTCAGCCCAAGCCTGGATATTGTCCAGGTCTTGCTGCATTTGGACATGGACTGCTTCAGTATCTGAGGAGTCACCAGTGGTGCTGAACATTGTGCAATCATCAGCGAACATCCCCAAATCTGACCTTATGATGGAAGGAAGGTCACTGATGAAGCAGCTAAAGATGGTTGGGCCGAGGACACTAGCCTGAGGAACTCCTTCAATGATGTCCAGGAGCTGAGATGGCTGATCTCCAACAAACATAATCATCTTCGTTTGAGCTAGGTATGACTCCAGCCAGTGCAGAGTTTTCCCCCTGATTCCCATTGACTCCAGTTTTGCTAGGGCTCTCTGATGCCACACTCAGTCAAATGCTACCTTGGTGTCAATGGCAGTCACTCTCACCTCCCCTCGGGAGTTCAGCTTTTTTGTCAATGTTTGAACCAAGGCTGTAATGAGGTGAGGAGCTGAGAACCCAAACTGAGCATCAGTGAGCAGGTTATTGCTAAGCAAGTGCTGTTTGATAGCACTGTTGATGACCTTTTCCATCCCTTTACTGATGATGGAGAGTAGGCTAATGGGGCAGTAATTGGCCGGGTTGGATTTGTCCTGTTTTTTGTGTACAGGACATACCTGGGCAATTTTCCACATTGCTGGGTAGATGAGTGTTTTAGTTGTACTGGAATAGCTTGGCTAGGGGTGCGGCAAGTTCTGGAGCACAAGTCTTCAGTACTCTTGGGGCAATATTTGTCAGGGCCCATAGCCTTTGCAGTATCCAGTGCCTTCAGTCATTTCTTGATATCACGTGGAGTGAATTGAATTGGCTGAACACTGGCATCTGTAATGCTGGGGGCCTCTGGAGGTCACTAACACTTCCAAAATGCCTTCCTTTTTCCTCAAAGGAGGGTTTCCATTGTGATTGAGAGGGCCCTCTATCATGTCTGTTCCATTTTATGGAATTCAAACAGCTCAAGTCTTGGTCATGTGACAAAGTGGTTTTAGGTTGAGCCCCTCAGCTAATGAGGTATCTGGTTGAAACCCATTGTCTTTTGTAGCAGAGAATGGCGGTGTCGTTTGCACAACATTGGATATTAGTAGTCGCACATACCTCTACCTTTGTCCATAGCTGACTGTTGAAGACTTATCGTCTATGAGTCCTATGTATTGGTTTGCCTGGGATGTTTATACAAGTCACATTCCAGGTAGCCTTTGTCAATTGGAACAACTTGGAATCTTCCAGAAACCAGCATGTGATTAGCAGCAACCATTTTAACAGCCCAGCCATTTGTCCATTTTCAAAAAAGTAATAAGTTTTTAAGTAGCCAGGATGTTTCATATATATATTGCACATATATATATTTATATTCCTTCCTGGCTCCTGGCCAGGACACATGGAACAACAATTTACTTGTACTTCTTTCAATTTGGTATACTGCATTCAATGCTCACAATGCAGTCTGTCCTACAATGGGGAAAGTAAATGCACACTGCACGATGTCTTCCAGAACCTCTATTCAACCCCAAAACATGACCCTGAGTTTCCTGTTGTTCGTAATTTTAATTCTCCACCTTGGTCTCACTCTGACCTCGCTGTCCTTGACCCCCTGCAGTGTTGCAATGAAGCTCAAAGCAAGCTCAAGGAACAGCACCTTATCTTTCAATTGAACAATTTACAGACTTCTGGACTCAACATTGAGTTCAATAATAATAGATTATAATCACTGGTCCCATTATTTTGCGAGGGGAACATAACCTGTGATGGTCCTTCTCCAGTACAACTTGTTGAATGTGCTCCAATTTCCCACCTACTCCCCAAATTCCTTGATTCACTGAGAGATCAAAAATCTCCCGATCCCAATCTTGAATGTACTCAATGATGGAGCATCCACAACTCTTTAAGCTAAAGAATTCCAAAGATTCACAACTCTCTAAGTGAAGGCATTTCTCCTCATCTCAGTCCTAAAGATTCAACCCCTTATCCTGAGGCTGTGTCCCCATATTCTAGATTCCCCTGCCAGGGGAAACAACCTCTCAGTGTTTACTCATGTCTAATCATGTGATTAATAGTCTGGTAGAATATTGCTGAAAAAAGACTTTTTGTGAAAGCTTTTTGTCTTGCACTCATCAGGACAATTGTGAGAATACCAATGTCAGGGGAAACAGCTTTATGCTGTATGACTGCTGATTGGTTGGCAAGTGGACCCTGGTGCATTCTCCATGGCAATGCCTCTACCAATCAGTGTCCAGATGAGTATGAGATGAAAAACTTTGACAAAATGTCTTTCTTTAGCAATACTCAAGTTCTGTGATATCAAATGACTATTAGCCTGGTAGGAAGTAAATTAGAATGGACCCTGGTCTTTATCTACCTTCCCATGACAGGAAGTTTATGCTTTCTGTCTCCAGGCAACAGATTTATGAAGAGATTCAAGGCCATAGCTTTGCAGCAGTTCTTCCACCTTCACTTTAGTTTGGGAAGAGCATTAATAGAGGGCGCAACCTCCATTTTATTATAATCCAGCATCACTGGTGGATGTGTTTGTATTGACTAACACAACTGAGGCTTCAGTTTGAGTCACGGTATGTAATAGGCTCTTAGCAACTGATGACAAGTGGATATTGGAGGGGTTTCATTGGCTATCTGGTACAGCAATGACTCAAATAACGTTTACAGGTGGGATGGTGTAATTTCCAAATAGAAACTGCTGGTTTCTGGTTAGTCCCCTTTCTGACAGTGAATCTGTTACTTTATCACTAACAGACAAGAACATGTCCTTATTTGGACATGAAGGTAATGTTGTTTGGAACAGTCTCATGTGTTGAACCAAAGTTCCTGTTTTATCTCATTTTCACTTCCTCATACCAGAGAAAGAGGATTTGAAATCAGGACAGCGTTGGTGTGTGGTATTGTGTGTTAGTGTGTGTGTCAGATGGTTGGGGTGTGGGGCTGGGGCAGCACAGAGGAGCTGCATTTGCAATAAATCTGCTGTTGCCATTAAAGCCCATTTTCAGATTGGTGATGCGTTGTTCGATATTATACAATTGTCATTTCCATTAAAGCTTGGGAATAATATGATTATCGTCAGAATCCTCAGTTTTATTTTGTTATCTGAAGCAAAACTATTACAACTATTGCTTGATGATGATGGTGTTGCCATGGGAACCAATTCCAAGTTTCTGAAGTCTTTAAATTCTTCCTTTCCAGAAAGATCTGTTTACAGCATAATTTCTTCATTAAATATAATTTCCAAAAACAGTTATTTTGAGCAACTGCCACATCCCCCTCACTCACTGAGGCTCCTGCCCAGCAAACCTGCTGGAGCCTATCTTTGCCAACCTACCACTGCCTATTCCACTGAATCAGCTTTCACTGCCTCGCTCAACATCTCCCTCAAATCCTCTTTCTCTGGTACGTGGAAGTGAAAATGAGATAAAACAGGAACTTTGGTCCAACATGTGAGACTGTTCCAAACAACATCTTCTCACTTGTGAATAAGGCTTTGCCACCCAGGACCTTATTGAGGATGACTGCATTAACATGATGGATTTGGGGAAACTTAGCTGATGGATGACAACCATTTCCCTCTTAATGAAGCCTCCCTGCCTGTCTATACCTTCCACCACCTGCTCTGCAGAGATCATTGCAGTAACACTGTGGGCCTTATCGGTTCCTCTGATACCTTGTCCCATCCTGCCAGCCTCTGTTTTAAAGTCAAAAGCAAAATATTGCTGACGCTGGAAATCTGAAACAAAAACAAAAATAGCTGTTGAAGGGTGATATGGACTCGAAACGTTAACTGTGTTCCTCTCCACAGATGCTGTCAGACCTGCTGAGTTTTTCCAGCTATTTTTGTTTCTGTTTTAAAGTCTGTGCTGTCGACTGCCCTCCAAACCCCACCTCACGTTTGAGGTATCCTCAATCCTCTCCCAGCTTCTGCGCTGAGTGACTCCTCATCCTCAGTAGTTCAAACCCCCCTCAACTCACTCTACTCTCTCCTGATTTCACGGACCTCCTGTCCTCCATTAAGCCTCTTCTTCCATATAAACTCATCCATATTCATAACCACCCTCTTGAAGTTGCCTCGCCCATGACATCGCTAAATCCTCAGATGATGCGACTCTTTAACCACTTCATATCCCTCTCAATTCATCCAATCCAGTGCCTCCTGTATCTACCCCTAGAAGAAAAGATTTCTCCAAAATCACTTACAGCAGCACTTAAATGTTTCAAACTCTTGTCTTTACCCCTATTTACTGAAATATTTCTGCAGCTGTTATTCTGTCTAGCCTCTCCCCCACCTCCACTTTTGATGCCCTTGTCCCAGTGAAATCTTAATCTTCCCCAACCTGGATATAGTCCTGACCCATGTTTACTTAAGCACAAGGCTGCAAATTTCAGCATATCAGGCATATGACTGGTTTAACCATGATCACTAGATCTGTCTAGGTCACGTCAGGGTCACATCTGCTACTGTCAGGCTTCTCTCCTCAATGCTAGAATTGCTCATTATTTCAGGATTGTTCTGGAATGCAAAAATAGCCAGGCTACTTTTCTCCACTACAAACTCTTTAAACCCCTCTCCCCTCCACCCTCAACCCCAAGCGTGAGGAGCTCATGGATTCTTTGTCATAGAGATCATTCTTTCAGTTGCCTCTGCTGCTTTCCTCCTTTCCCTATCCCACCAGGCAAAGCCAGCTCTCCTCCCCCACCCTACACCTGAACTTGTGCTTTCTCTAGTTTCTCCAATGTCTTCTCCACGTTTTTCTCCAAGAGAGACATCTCTTGTTCACTCGACCCCATTCTGACTAAACTACTTTTATTTTAATTCATTCATGGGATGTGGGCGTTGCTGGTCTGGCCTGCTTTTATTGCCCATCTCCAATTGCCCTTTAGAGGGCATTTAAGAGTCAACCACGTTGCTGTGGGTCTAGAGTCACATGTAGGCCAGATGAGGTAAGGAAAACAGATTTCCTCCCCTAAAAGACATTAGTGAACCACTCAATTTCCTCTCCTGGTCCCACGTTAACTGATAGTTAATAATTTTCTCCCTTGAAGTATGTCCACCTCCTGTTCAAATCTGCTGCTATTATACTTCCACCTTTGCCCATCCTTTCAAACCACCACCCCATGTCAAACCTCAGTTGTCTCTTCAAAATCCCTCAACTTGTTGTCCCCTCCCAAATTCACCCCATCTTTCCTCCAACTCAATGTCTGAATCCTTCTAGACTTCTGACCCTTCCACAGCATTGAAACAGTCATCAATGTCATAAACTGCATCCTGTGACTGTGACCAGGATGTACCATCCTTTCCCAACCACTATCTGCCTCTGGCATAGTTAACAAAGCTCAAAGCTAATCACCTCTGATGTCCAGCTCCGTGGGACTGTGCTGATCTGGTTCCACTCTTGCCTATCTGATCACCACCGCAGCATCTCCAGCAGTGGCCTATTTACTGACTCACAGTTGAGTCCCTAACTGATTAAATGTACTCTTGGATGTTTCATCCCATGACTTGCCTCTACACTCCAGCCATTAGTTGGTCAACACATCCATCCTTGTAGCATACTGCCTTCCTACACCAAGTGGAAAGCAAAAACTCATTAACCAATTGGATGATGCTTGACTGTCAGCCAAAATAGCCTTTTTTTCCCCCACTTTGAACATTATCATATATCGAAATATTGAAAGAAAATGACAATAAACCTTTTTTAATGTCCCAATGAATTTTCTCCAGGGTTGCACATAGCAGTGTCCTGAAGGTAGGTCTTCAATTCCTGGAAGTTCCAAAGCAATCCTGGAGGGTCTATCTTTCACCCATTCCATATCTTCATCCACAGCCATGGACTTAGTTTCACTATATATGCACTAACTATTGCATTTTATGCCTTAGAGCTATGCAGCAATAACTCTCATCAGGTTGTGTGTGAACAAGAGTTTAATTTCGTTGCTTTTAAAATGTCTGCTCTCTCATAGTTCAAGCTTAGTTTCACAGGCTCAGCTAATAGCACAGCACAGTGAGCAGCTGACAGACACACAAGCACCAAATCATTGAACAAGTCTGACATTTCTCAATCCTTCCAGTGCCTGTTCATTTATCAGACAGCTAGTCCAATTAGCAGTCTTGGATCAGCAGCAATTTCCTCCTGTTAAATAGTGGAAGGACCGAAGACAATGACCCTGGTCCTGGACAATCTCTGAACCCGTCACCGATTATACCTCTCTACCTGCCTATTGTCACTAGTTGAACCAGACCATCTGTGACACAAGCAGAGTTTCTGACTCTAGTCTTGATCAGATGACTTTCTCCACCTACCTCAAACACCAGCCTCCAGTTCATCTGCCACTGAAACACTCAACTATGTTTGTTTACAACATAGGTGATTATTCCACTCTTCTGACTGGCCTCCCATTCTCCATCCTTCATAAATTTCAGCTCATACAAAATGAACCTGACCTGTAGGAGCCTCTCCCACAATGACTTCTGTTCTTACCTCTGCAGTTACTTCCAGAGTCCATCCAAGGATCTATCCTTTACCTCCTATTTCTTATCTACATGGTGACTACTTGCAGCCATGGGTCTCTGCAAACATATGATGCAGAGCACCAAGATCACAGGTATGATGGAACTGAAACAGTCAGCTGGTGTATTTAGTTCTCCATGGATACCCTCATTGTCTCTTGATCTCCCATGGGAATGTTTGGGACTTAATACTTTGACCCAGACAGTGGCCTTGAAGTCATGATCACCTTGAGTTAACCACAACTCCCATCAGGCATGTCTATTACATAATTGTTAAGACTGATTCAACAAGCAGAACTCAGTGAATGAATACAGAAACCTCAGTCATGCCTGTTCAAATTCTCCTAGTCATCGATATGTCATACATCACTCAAATTTGTACAGGAAAATAATCATCTATGTTGAAAGATTTGAGATTATGCAAATAGAAATTCAAGAGGGAGCTTACTCAGTTCACATCCTCAAGTCCCAAAAATCAATATGGGGATAGTTATTCAATAAATGGTGACCAGTGTCCCTTCATGGGATAGACAGGAGATGGTTATTCAAGAATATAGTCAGTGACCTATTGTAAGAAATGGCACCTTTAATAAAGGGTACTTTACAAGGTATAGAATTCCTTTGGAATTGGTAGGCATAGCATTAAGCCACTTTGGCAGAGAAACTGTCTTCTTTCTCTGGAAAAGAGCACAAATTGTCTCTAGAAATGTTGAACTCTCCTGATTCAGGTTTCCATGTTGACATTCCTAAGTCAATAAGATGGTGTCTTGCAATCTCAACTCTTATCTATACAAATGTTTGTTAACAAATGGCCCAATACTAGGTAAACTAAAGGTGACTGAGCTAAAGTGAATGGGCCAGGGGAAGGGGGCAGGGTGGGGAAGGTGACTAGCCTGACATCTTGGGCACCTGTCCTGTAGTCATGGGCTAGAAGGGTCCTAACAAATGATTGCCATAGGGTAAATTACCAGCCCCAGGAAATAAAGTATATTAACAGGTGCTTGGAGGTAGCTGGTTTCTTAGATGGAAGAAGACCAGGGAAGATGGAGAAAGATGCAAGAGGAGTTTCCCAATACTATGGCTCACAAGCTGCTCAGATCAATACCCTTTACCGTACCCATTTGTTCATCCTCTTGGATCAGTAAACTACTCAACTGTCATGGGTCATATGATTTTCCTACCTAATTAGCCTATGCATCATATCTAAATCATCTCTTTATAAAAACTTAAACTACCTTAAAGAATCTGATCCAAATTGAAGCAACATTTATTATACAGCTTAAACAGTGATTAAATGTGAGTGAGTGAATAGTTGCAAAGCCTAATCAGGATTATAATGGCATTGGCACATTACTGGGCACTGCAAATAGATAGTAGTGAAATCATGGGGAGAGCGATTCGGCTTTTTAATAAATTATTTCATGGGATGCAGATGTCACTGCCAAGGCCAGCATTTGCTGTCCATCTTTAATTGCCCTTGAACCAAGTGGCTTGCTAGGCCATCTCAGGGGGCAGTTAGTCAACCCCATTGCTGTGGGCTTGGAGTTACATGTAGGCCAGACTTGAGACAGATAGCATATTCCCTTCCCTAAAGGCATTAGTGTGAAGCAGATTATTGTAAAAATCCATCTATGATAGAGGTCATGATCATAGAGATCACTGGGTGTATTAATTGAACTTAAACTCCACCAGCTGCCATAATTTTATTTGAACCCATGCCCATCAGAGCATTAGCCTGATCCTCTGGATTGCTAGTCCAGTGACAGTACCACTAGTCCACTGCATGGTCCACCACCAACAATTGCAGGAATTCTATTACATAGGTCTATGCCCCCATTCTAATAAGGGATCACAGAATCTCAGTGAAGAGGCCCTTCGGCCCATTGAGTTTGCACTGTGGGAGATGTTAATCTGAAGTAACTACGTATTGGATGTCCTTTCCAAATGGTGACACCCTGCAATCAGTTATATTTACACTGAAACCAGTGTTGACCCTAAAACAATTTTGTTGTGAGTGATGTTGAGCAGTCTTGTGGAGACACATCCATCTAACCAACATTCCCTATACCCCTGACTGATGGGGGAAGGGCTGTGCGGAGTAGAGCATTAGGTACTTACTGCAGAATACCAAGTCTTTCCTACTAAATGACAGCTCGTTTTTGTACAATGGGACGGTTAGTATAGAGGGTGCACAGAGGAACTAGGCTCAAACCAAAACTCAGTGCACATCAGCTCCATACTGCCAGCCAAAAAAAGTGTAAGTTTCTGCACATGTGTGCTTTGATTTTAAGGACCTAAAATGTATTAATTAGGAATGATAGTTTGATCTCAAAGTGTGGGAGTGGCAAGAGTGTAAAGGACCAACACCGGCAGTCCCAAGTACAAAATGGTCTTTATCATCAAACTGGTTCCACTATGACAAACACATTCAAAGATCATTAAAAGGTTATTAAATCACAAGCTGCATAAAATCATTTAGATATAAAGTTAGAGAATTTGACAAGCAAATAATGTAGATTTCAAAACATTTACAAGGCTGAATGAACTGGACAGGAAGTGTCAAAATAGGAAAGACTCAGACCTATACCCAACTCTGATCCCTGTATCTCACCTGGGGCGGGGGGAGAAAGAGGAGAGGAGGGGGGAGGTTAGCCACTCATCATGAGTCATGACAGTAAGTGGTACACTGATCATATCCCTGTTTTTAAGCTGTGTATTTAACATAAACAAGCTGCAGTGTAAAAATCTCCATATTTCATAAAATTAATCATAAGCTGTCAAAAGCCAAGGTCAAGTCAAGTGAGCTATAGTCACTTTGGATACAGAGTCAGGAGAAGGGGTTAAGATGCATTTCAAAGCTGTTTTATCCTGTCTGCCATTGATGTTTCCAATCGAATCTGTGCAGGTGGGTCAGTTAACTGACAGCTGGACTCATCAGACCTGAAACAAAGATTACCAGGGTTAGAAAGTGCAGAGCCCATCTACTCAGCACATGCACACACTACTAATGTGAATCACTAAAGGGCACATGGTCAGCCTGCCATTAATCTTAATGGACAGATAGCATTGGGCTAGAATTGTACAATACACTAGCACAATGGAGCTCTACAAAATGCACTTGACAGATTGTACAAATTCCAGAGAAGCTGCCAAAACCATGGAAATGATCAAATTTTAGGTGGAGTCAGGGGTCACCTTTGTGATAAAGGAAACCTAGATTAAGATCTTCAGATGGAGTGTTTTCACCAATACGGCTAATCAGTTTGTGATAGCTTAGGGTCACAGACAGTTCAGCCTTGGGAAAATATCTCCCTAGTTTAAATTCTGTTATAATAGTCAAAACTGACTTCATTTGAAAGCACTCACCCCTTCAAATCTAAAATAATTCTCTGCTAGGGTACTTACGTGGGCCGTGATTGCTGGAATCCAGGATTGCTGAAAGGGAAAGTAAACATGATTAGTTTGTCTGAGATGAAGGTTGTTGCTTTAAGGCCCACTCCAGGATTTTAGCACAAAATGAGGGGGCACTCCAGTGCAGTACTGTGGGAATGCTGCACCTTCAGAGGTACGAGCTTTCAGGTGAGATGTTAAGAGGCCCATCAAGTGGGTACATGATTCAATGTCTTGAATGAGGAACAGGAGAATTATCCTTTGTGCCCTAAATTTCACCCAACAAATCAATATTAAGATTAGCTAGCTCATGTTTTTCCAGAACAGCCTGACAATCCCACAATACTATATCAAACACAGGGTCCCCATTTCCCCTTCACAGCCTGCTCTGAACTTCACCTCATTGTCAGTAACCCAGTCAATCTAGCAGCTACCAGACTGTAGAACTTGAAATATGAGTGTGTGTGTGAATATATTACCATTTAATACAAGTGGAATTTCAATGAGTCTTGAAAATATGGCTGTTAAATCTGTAGAACATGGGAGATGAGTATGTTGGTATAGGACCAAAGCACATACTTATATCCTGGGTTACTGTTAGTCCATTATACATCTGGCCCTTTGCTCCTGAACCAAGAAAAATCCTACCCTGATGTTACAACTACTTTTAACTGTCAAAATCCTGCTCTGGGATAGTAGGGCAATTGCAAGGAATTTCCTGCTCTGCTTTTAGTGTGGATGGAATGCTAAAGTGCAAAATCCTTGTTACCTTGTTCTAGTTTTTAAAATCATTTACAGGATGTGGGTGTCACTGGCTAGGCCAGCATTTATTACCCATCCTTAATTGCCCTCAGTGAGCTGCCTTCTTGAATTGCTGCAGTCTTTGGTGTAGGTATATGGAGTGCTGCTAGGGAGGGAGTTCCGGGATTTTGACCCAGTGACAGCGAAGGAACAGTGATATATTTCCAAGTCAGGATGGAGAGTGTCTTGGAGGGGAACTTCCAGGTGGTGATGTTCTCATGTATCTCCTGCCCTTGTCCTTCTAGATGGTAGTGGTCATGGTTTGGATGATGATGTCTATGGAGCCTTGGTGAGTTTCTGCAGTGCATCTTGTAGATGGTACACATTGCTGCCACTATGCAGTGGTGGAAGGACTGAATGTTTGTGGATGGGGTGCCAATCAAACAGTTTGCTTTGTCCTGGATGGCATCAAGCTGCTCATGTTGTGGGAGCTGCACTCATCCAGACAAGTGGGGAGTATTCCAGCACACTCCTGATTTGAGAGTTGTAGATGGTAGACAGGTTTTGGGGAGTCAGGTGATGAGTTACTCACTGCAGGATTCCTAGCCTTTGACCTGCTCTTATATCCAGTAATTATATGGCCAGTCCAGTTCAGTTTCTGAAAAATGGTAACCCCCAGGATGTTGATAGTGGGGGAAATCAGTGATTAAATGTCAAGTGGCAATGGTTAGACTCTCTTGTTGGAGATGGTCATTGCCTGGCACTTGTGCACAATTTTGCTAGGACTTCTTGATAACAGTCAAATGCTGCCTTGATGTCCAGGACAGTCACTCAACTTACCTCTTGAGTTCAGCTCTTTTGTCCACATTTGAATCAAGACTGTAATGAGGAGCTGACTGACACTGGCAGAACCCAAACTGAGTATCAGTGAGCAGGTTATTGCTAAGCTAGTGCTTCTTGCAAGCACAGTTGATGACCCCTTCCATTACTTTACTGATGGAGAGTAGACTGATGGGGCAGTAATTGGCCAGGTTGGATTTGTCCTGCTTTGTGTACAGGACATACTTGGGCAATTTGCCACATTGCCAGGTAGATGCCAGTGTTGTAGCTCTGCTGGAACAGTTTGGCTAGGGGTGTGGCAAGTTCTGGAACACAAATCTATCACTAAGTATTATTGCAGGAATATTTTTAGGCCCATGGTGTAATGTGAAAAACAAACTGCAAAGGCCAAGTCCCAAGGCAACACTAGCTAACTCCCAATGTGAGGGAATTGCCCTGCTAGTAGCAACAATGTCAAACTGCTGGATTTCAGGATAGCATTTGAGACTTAAATTGATAACTCTACATTCCCTACCATCAGTTTTACTTTGTATAGTACAATATGAACAGCTTCCAGTTAGCCCAGGGTCAGCCGAAGACAGCAACCTGAGGGTAGGAGTGCCTTGTACTCTCCACAGAGACAGGAAGAGAATCTCACCTTTAGCATTCTTCAGCTTCATTATCACTCCAGCCAGCAGAATGATCAACCCGATCCCAAAACCCAGGGCTCCAACAATGATCTTGGGTTTCTCTGATTCAGGTGTGCTCTGTACTTCTGTGCAAGTAAAACAAGTGTTAGAGCAGCATTAGGTACCCATGGTAACAAAGCCTGTAGCCACACCACCACAGAATGGGATTCCAAGTCAAGTCCTTGTTCAGATGGGATTGCAATTGGGCAGGGGGGGGGGGGGTGCACAAGAGAACTGAGAATCTGTAGACAGTGAGCTCAGAGGAGAAAGGGGAGACTGGAAAGGGGATGTGCAAGGTGCTGACTGTACTAGACCTCCAAGCACACTCCCACCCTGTTCCAAAGGGTACTCAAATCCCAGCACTGTAGGGTCTTTTTGTCTAATGGTTAATGTTGTCACATCCTTTCCAAGTGATTGTTACACAGGTCCCTGTGAATGTGAGCTTAAAGGGACTAACTTCAGCATCCTCAGTGGAAGAACTGTCATTATTATTACCTTCAACTATCTAATAAACTGCTCTGGGTTGGAAATGTGCATTACTGGATTTGATGGCATGAGAGAAATTGCCAATACTTTACACCGGAATAAGGAATTTCCAGCACTCACTAACCTATTCATCCAGCTATTTGAGCTGAGGGATAATCATGGAGTGATTACAATAATTCCACCATGGGAATTTGGGGTCAGAGGAAAGGAGGAGCAGAGTGGGCTCACTGCAATTATAAGTTTAAATTCTCAATGTTTACTGAGCTACCATTTCTAGTTAATCACAGGAAGGGATAGATGTTTGGTCCCTGCTGGATGTGTTGAGTAGCAGATGCTATCCCAGACAAAAATCAACCGTGGGAAATGTCTCCAACTGAGATTACTGCAGTTTAAGATATCAGAGGGGGCTTTGGACACAATTGACATCACTATGCAGAATTCTGGAACAAACATTTGAGGGTATTCATTCCATTGAGATAGGGAGCAGACACTAGTAAGGGAGTGCAAGTTCACAGGTGGTCAAGGGAGGGATTATAGTGTCACCTAAACCAAAAAACAAGGTTCAAGTGTTGGCAGGGGTAATTAATGATTCAGTCAGGAATGCCGTAATAAGAAAACTTGATACTTAGAGTGGGTAGAATGATGCGCATCATTTGCAATCCAGATTTGGTCCTGTTGTCCCTTATCCTAGCTCCTAGGAGTCATTTTGTAAATATAATGGCCAGGGACAGCCACATGGAGCTACTGGAGATAGGAAAAGGCAGTTGTGAAGGATGGTAATCTCTGGATCCCAGCTATGATCCAGGATAGGAAGATCAGGAAGTTCAACATATGGCTAATTTTAAAATTCTCTTTAATGGGATGTGGGTTGTGCTAGATAGGCCAGCATTTATTGCCCATCCCCAATTGCCCTTAAGGTGGTGAGCTGCCTTCTTGAACTGCTGCAATCCATGTTGTGTAGGTACACCCAGTGTTGTTAGGGAGTTCCAGGATTTTGGCCCAACAGTGAAGGAACAGCAATATATTTCCAAGTCAGAATGGTGAGTAATTTGGAGGGGAACTTGCAGATGGCATTCCCATGTGTCTGCTGCCCTTGTTCTTCTAGATGGTAGTGGTCATGGGTTTGGAAGGTGCTGTCAAAGGAGCCTTGGTGAGCTAGTGCTGTGTATCTTGTAGATAGTGGCTGCTGCCACTGTCAGTGGATGGCAGAGACGTTGAAGGGGGTGGAAGGGGTACCAATCAAGCTGGCTGCTTTGTCCGGGATGGTGTCAAGCGTCTTGTATTGCTGGAGCTGCACATCCAGGCAACTGGAGAGAAATGTTCTATTTAATGGGGTATTGACACTAGCTTTGGGAAGGATAAATGACACTTGAACAGGACAAGTGCTAATGAAATAGAGAAAAAATAAAAAGAATTATTTAAACCAACAAGAAAGCACAAGGAAAATAAAACAATTCAGAATGAACAAAGGTTGTTCTAAATGTAGATTTGGAAGTATAAATAGAAGGCAAGCATGCAATTTGCACAGTTTAGATTTAAAAACTTATTTAAAATGTTGCACATCAAATGGATCAAGTCATAAAATACTGGGTTTTATGGTCATAGATATCAAATATAAAAGCTGAGATGCAAGGGTTTGTGTTTAAAGCTCTACAACCCATTTGCAAAAGCTGTAGTATGTTATACTATGTCTCTTACCCCAGTCAACACTCCTGGGCTCATTCAGGCTGATGTGTTCCACGTGGCAGGTATATTTATCCCCAGACACTGGTTGATATTGGAGGAGTTCCTCCACTTGATAGGTCCAGTCACCATCTGATAACAGGGCAGTGTTGAGGACACTATCAGGAAGTGGCACACCATTTTTCAGCCATGTGACTTTGATTTTGGAAGGGTAAAATCCAGTGACACGACACGAGAGCAGGGCCGACTGTCCAGAATGTTGGGAGATTTTAGGTCGGACTGTGACTGTAGGTTTGACTGGAACAGAAAGAAAGAGGTAACTTTAGAATCCAAGAAAAGCAGAGTATAATGATAATAAATGATTTCTATCATGTCTGATTCTCTCAGCCACTGATGTCTGTCTACAGTTAATATCAGACAATATCCTTGTCTACAAGTTTCATTCTTAATTTTGGTGATGAAGATCAATCTATGGAAAAAAGGCAGGGATTTCCATTGACTAATGACAGATATATTGTAAACTATTTGCAGTACCAAATATTCACTTGGTGCAAAAACCTCTGCATAACCCACACCAGGGGAGTGATGTTAGATTCACTGACTGCAGTCTACACTGAGCTGCACTACCTCCAAACTGAGATCCGTATTGTGTAACCAATTCTGCAGAAACATTGGACTCTCATGGCCATGGTTTTATTTGGTTTAGATCTATTAAGTTGAGCAATTATCTTGAACAATAGGAAGCTAATGGGCTTCAGTAGGTTCAGTGCAACCAGTCTGGTTCCAATGCATTTGGCTGAACACTGAGCAGCACTGACATGGTTAACAGGAGGAGGCAGAGGTCTCTGAGTAACTCAGCAGCTAAACCTCCCAGGCCATCATCACAACTGGCCAATGCAATACTAGCAAGAGAGCAGGTCCTGGTAGCCACCAATTTATTGACACCTTGATGATAGAAAGGCCACCTTCAGATGCTGCAGAAGGTGCTAAGGAGCCAACCACATCCCAGGATCCCTCCCAAGGATCTGCCTTCCACTGGGGCAGCACAAGTGGAAATTAGAGACCTTCACATTATCACCATGGGAGGAACCAAACCATTAAAGGCGTCTACCAAATAAACTAGGCCCATGGATTGAACCTTGGTGCTGCAGTTTGTTTCATCCCACATTACTGTTTCAGGCTATAACTGAATATGTGGAGATGGGGGGGGGGGGGGGGGGGAAAAACAGTACTGGCACTGGGTAATACATGGGGGATGGAGACAGCAACAATAGTGCAGTATAATGGAGAATGTTAGACTAAGTCCCATAGAGGGTTGACTGTAATATTCTGATGTCATAGAAAGAAGTGACAGACTCTGATCACAAGTGCAAGAGAAGTAGCATGAAAAGGAGCTAGTGTAGGGAGTGCAGCAAGTCCTCACTAAGTCAGCCCACTTAGCATTGGCTTTAATGCCATTTATTCTTGTGTCTTTTCAATTTACATTGCCATTTAATGTTGTCTGCACCCACCCCCCCACCCATGCTGCACTCTGGGCCAGCCACTGCCATGCTCTGATGCCAGAGACACCAGTCACCAGAGACCCAGGCTGTGGAGAGAGAGCAAGGCCTGAGATCTAGGAGAAGTGCTTGGCTGGGATGGGGAAGCTGCCAGTCACCAATTGGTGATGAACTGCAAGTAACCCAGGCCAGCTGCAACCCCTCTGGCTTCTCCCACAACCTTCTGAAAACTGAGGAAGGGGTCCAGGCTGGAGGAGAGGGGCTTGGAAGTTGGAGAAATACAATTCCCACTGTTCTCCCCACCACTCCCAAAGAATCACTCAGCAGCTTCTCCCCCTCATTCAAGCAACCCCTGCCCCACATCCAAGCTCACTCTGGCCCTCCCACTCCTTTGTACTTCTGTGAAACAGCTTCACCAGAATGTCAACCTCACCAGGCTGGGTAAAAAAGTCAAAAATTTCCTTTTGGTAAATCTGGCATTACATAATTAAAAGTACCCTTTTAAGACAACACATTGAAGATGGTAGAGCATTGAGGGGGCAGTTAATAAGGCATATAGTATCTTAGGCTTTAATAGGGGCATTGAGTACAGAGTAAGGAGGTCACGTTGAACTTATATAAGACACTAGTTATGCCTCATCTGGAGTACTGCATCCAGTTCTGGGCACTGTACTGAGGATGTGAAGACATTGGAGAGTGTACAGAGGAGATTCACAAGAGTGATTCCAGGCATAAAGAACTGTAGCTATGAGATAGATTGGAGGGGTTGGGCTTGTTTTCCTTAGAGAAGAAAGGAGGATGAGAGGAGACTTGATTGAGGTATTCAAGATCCTGAGGGTGTGGACAGGGGAAATAGTGAGAACCTGTTTCCACTCAAGAGCATCAAGAACTAGAGGGCACAGATTCAAAATAATTGGCAAAAGGAGTAAAAGTGATGCAAGGAAATTTTTTCATGCAAAGGGTGGTTGGAGTCTGGAACAAACTTCAATAGGGTGGCGGAGGCAGGTTCAATTGAGATATTCAAAAGGTTTGCTATCTGAAAAGAGAACATGCAAGGTTACAGAGATAAGGCAGGAGAGTGGAACCAGAGAGAATGCCCTTCTGAGTGCCAGTGCAGACGTGGATTGAATGACCTTTTGCACTGCAAACGTTCTGATATGCTTTACCTTGGGATCAAAAGTACTGCACATTGGGAACCACCTAACTAGCTAAACTGTTCTTCAAGAGCCAAAATGGACATGACAGGCTGAATGGCCTCCATCTGTGCTTTAACCATTCCATGACTCAAGAACATGAATTGGAGTCAACAGGGGCCTTAAACAGCAATTTGACTTGTTTGAGCGCTCAGAGGAACATCCTAACCTCAACCCCACCCTCATCACCCACAGTAACTTTGAAGAGGGGGCAATGCGACACTGGAACAGAGCCCAAAGAGCCCTGCAGCAAGGGACTTACCAGGGAAATGTGCAAGGATTTCCTCGAACGGAAGTGGGACAGTCGCAGGGGGCATGGGGAAAAGAGGGAGAGGAGTAACCCTGGGGCATAGGCCGTAGCCTCACTTCACAAAGGCAGTGACAGGGGGAATGCTGGTCAGTGTCTGGACACAGGATAGGTCAGGGTGGGGGGGTGGGGGGGACACAGGCCCCGCTCCCCCCGGGTCAGGGTGGGGGGGGGTGGGGGGGGACACAGGCCCCGCTCCCCCCGGGTCAGGGTGGGGGGGTGGGGGGGACACAGGCCCCGCTCCCCCCGGGTCAGGGTGGGGGGGTGGGGGGGACACAGGCCCCGCTCCCCCCGGGTCAGGGTGGGGGGGTGGGGGGGGGACACAGGCCCCGCTCCCCCCGGGTCAGGGTGGGGGGGGTGGGGGGGGGACACAGGCCCCGCTCCCCCCGGGTCAGGGTGGGGGGGGGTGGGGGGGGACACAGGCCCCGCTCCCCCCGGGTCAGGGTGGGGGGGGTGGGGGGGGGACACAGGCCCCGCTCCCCCCGGGTCAGGGTGGGGGGGGTGGGGGGGGACACAGGCCCCGCTCCCCCCGGGTCAGGGTGGGGGGGGACACAGGCCCCGCTCCCCCCGGGTCAGGGTGGGGGGGTGGGGGGGACAGACAGGTCACAGTGAGGGGCCTCCTCCCACCCCCCCGGGTCTCACCTCTCCGGGTCAGAACCTCACTCTCATAGATCGGAATGTTATTCTGACAGATGCCGATCGCTTCCTGGTACGTCGCTGCCGCGCTCTCTCGATTCCATCTGTCCACATTACTCTTCATCCAATCCTTCACCGCGATGAACTTCTTCTGGGCAAAGTCGAAATACACGATCAGCTCGTGATCATAGACATCCTGACTGATATAGGTCCAGGTCCCGGTGCTGTTAAACTCACATCCGACAATCCGGTTATAGGTGTGAGCCCCTGAGAGAGAGAGAGAGAGAGAGAGTTACTGACCGACACACCCGACCCCAGGGTGGGGGTAAAATCCTCTTGTCCGAAGCGACTCCTTCACGGGGAGGAGGGGGGAGGGAAATCAAACTTCACTCGGGGCTCGGGGGGCGGCGCAATTCGGGCAGCTCCCATTGCCGGGGGTTGGGGGGGGCTGTGCTCAGCCTCTAGACCGGGCCCCGTCTCTAACCCAGCAGCCGGAAGGCGGAGGCCAGTCCCCAGCCCATCCCGAGGGGGCGGGGTGGTGGGTCGGGAACCGGTCACTGCATCACTGGAAACTTGTGTTTCTCCCATTCATTCAGTCTCGGCACCCGAGTCTCACTGATGCAGCAAGCACGCCAGCTACAACTGGAATGACAGCAGGAAATGGGCCATCCCACCCAAACCACAAATCCAAGTCGTTCTGCATTCCAAAGGGACCATTCCTTCCACAACACCCTGGTCCACTCCTCAATCACTCGTCCCCTTCCCACAGCACCTTTGCAAGCACAGGAAATGCAACACCAACCCTTCTCACCAAGGACCAAACTCCACTCCCAGCTGGATCAGCAATTTACTATCAAATTAGTATATTGCACAATGTAGTCCTCTACATGGCACCCAATCTGCATTTTATATCCCCAATATTCCTTCTAATTGTCCCAATGGGTGGAATCAATTTTGTGCGCGCTACCAGAAAACAGAACTATTACCCAGATCAGGCCTGCACATGACTCCAGACCTACAGCAATGTAATTGACTTGTAACTACTGAGCTGGCCTAGCAAGTCACCCAGTCGTCAAGGGGCAGCTCACCACCACCTGCAAGGTGACTTCGGGATGGGCAATAAATGCTGGCCTAGCCAGTTACACCCACATGCTGTGAAAAAATTCTTAACTGTCTTTGGGATATCCTGAGATGTCCCAACGTGCTACACAAATGCAAATTCTTCAGAATGGTTACAGCACAGGAGGGGATCATTCAGACCACCATACCTGTGCTGGCTGCCTTCAACAGCAACCCAGTTAGTCCCCACTGTCCTGCCATTTCCCACACTTGAATTAATCTTCAACATAGTTCCAGGCATTGCATTCCAGATCTTACTTGCTGCAGAAAAATCTTCACCTGTTGCCATTGGGTCTTTTGATAATCATCTTAAATCAGTGTCCTCCAGTTCCCAGCCTGCCCACCAATGGGAACAGATTCTGTGCCCTCCTCAGACCCCTCATTTTGAACAGGTCTATCAAATTGCCTCTAATATCTTCTCTTCTCCAAGGAGAAGAGCCCCAGCATCTCCAATCTGTCCACATAACCCTCATCCCAGGAACCGCTTGTAAATGGTGTTACTTTGTACAGAAACTGAGGCAAATCTGTGGTGGAATGGCAGTTCTTCTAGTCAGGATTTTTGCAGGTATTTACATTGTTTGAGAAATCTTGTTGCACTGCATGGCTAGTATTCCTTATGTTATTCATAGTTCTTCTTGTTGATTAAAACATAATTTACTGTTGAGGGTTTGCTGGTTGTGTATTGTGTCTGAAGATTAATTGTTAGAGTTGACTATGTAATGAAAGAATAGGATGCCTCATATTGCTGAAATACCTATTCCAGCCAACACTACACCTGAGAAAACAAAATTAAGAGCTAAGAAGAGAGTCTCAATTGATTAAGCTTGTCATTACCTTGTCAATAATAATTAAGTACTGTTTTGACAGCCATTTGGTTCTATACTGAAATACCAGAGAGCTGGAAGAATTTAAGCACAAAATGCATCTTCTGGGTTTTATTGTTTCTGTTGGGTTCATTGAAATTGTTACTCTTGAAGCCATTTGTTTTGCAAAAGCCAAATTCCCTCAAACCACTCAACTGAAGAAGGTTGCATGACAAAAGCCACTGTTACCAGTCTGGGCAGAGTTAGATTTTAGCTATTGCAGTTAGCTGGGCAATACAACTTAAAAGTCCCCATTTGAGATTGGTATAAAAACAGATTTAGGCTGATCTAAACACTCTTTAAACTGCATCTCCTTAAGCTTATTGACTACAGGGATATTTTCCAAGTCTCCCCCACACCAAATCCCTGGACCTGTGAATCAGTAGCTCACAGCTTCTGAAGCTTAGTCTATTGCAGGTGTTCTGACACTGTTTCCTTACTTTCCAGTGACACTTCAGGACACAGCTGCTCCTCCCTCCAGTTCAATCTTGCTGCTTGCCCAAAGCTACCACTTTTTCCACATTCTTGCTCAGGAGGCAGCTGAGATGGATCATCCACTCACTTTTGGCTGAAGATGGTTACAAATGTTTCAGCCATGTCTTTGCACTGATGTGCTGGGAATAATGGGATATTTGTGAAGCCTCCTCCAGTTAGTTGTTTAACTGTCCATCTCCCACATCTGGTTCTGAATGGTGGCCTACAGAGCTTGCTGCTTTTGTTTGGCATGCATCCCTCATGATGTGGCAGGACTGCAGAGCTTAGATCTGATCTGTTAGTTGTGGGATTGCTTAGTTCTGACTATAGCATGCTGCTTGGCATGTGAGTAGTCCTGTGTTGTAGCTTCATCAGGTCAACACCTCATTTTTAGGTATGCCTGGTGCTGTTCCTGGCATGCTGTCCTGCACTCTTCATTGAACCAGGGCTGATCCCCTGGCTTGACAGTAATGTAGAGTGGGGGAATATGCCAGGTATGAGATTACAGATTGTGTTCAAGTACAATTCTGCTGCTGATGGCCCACAGTACCTTATGAATGCTCAGTCTCGAGTTGCTAGATCAGTTCGAAATCTAGCCCATTTAGCACAGTGGTAGCCCCACACAACATGGAGGGTTTCCTCAATGTGAAGGCAGGACTGTCTCCACAAGGACTGTGCAGTGGTCACTTCTACCGATACTGTCATGGACAAATGCATCTGCAGCAGGCAGATTGGTGAGGGTGAGGGTGACCCAGTCTAGCAGCTATGTCCTTTAGCACTCAGCCAGTCAGGCAGTAGTGGTGCTACCGAGCCACTCAGTGATGGACATTGAAGTCCCCTTCCCAGAGTATATTCTGCACCCTTGCCACCCTCAGTGGTTCCCCCAATTGGTATTCAACATAGAGGAGCACTGATTATCAGATATGGAGGGAAAATGAGAATTTATCTCCCACTTAAGTTGGGAGAATCAGGAACACTCCCTAAAATCTTTTCATGGAATTAGTTTGAGGATTTGGGGAGGTACATTACTGGAGAATTGGAGGGAGAAACTGGTAGGGTTACAGACAGCTAAAGGTGGAGGGGGAAAAGTGCATAGCTAAGCACAAGTGCTCTTCCAAAAGAGCCAGCATAGGCACAACAGGGTGAATGGCCTTGTCTCCATGAATTCCATAAACATCATTAATGTTGCTTTATAGTACAAAACACAAGCTTGAGGGGGAAGACAGTGATCTGATGTCTGTGGGAATGATCTAAGTGGGATGAGATTACAAGGATCACATTAGACTTGTATAGTGACAACAATTATTGGGGTATGGTGGATTAAAACTTTCTATTGCTGCATGAGGGTGTATACAAGGAGGCACTCAAGTTTTGTAGTCAGAAAGTCAACACCAGAGATCTGGAAAAGCCAAGATTCAAGGAGACTAATCAGCAGTAAAAGGTCAGAAGAATTTTGATGTTGTCCCATTCATCTGGTTCTTCCTGGGAATACTGGTGGAGGAATGAGGCTGCAGGGTCTGGGTTCCTTTCCAGTTAAGGCTCTGAAGGGGTTGGTATCATAATATTAGTTGTTCCCCTCCTATTAATAAAACTATAATATAAGCTAGTCTCTAATAGTGACAAATCAGATTGTTGCAAAAACCCATCTGGGTCACTAATGTCCTTTAGGGAAGGAAATCTTTCGTCCTTACCTGGTCTGGCCTACATGTGACTCCAGATTCACAGCAATGCGGTTGACTCTTAAATGCCCTCTGAAATGGTCTAGCAAACTACTCAGTTCAAGGGCAGTTAGGAATGGGCAACAAAGGCTGGCCTTGCCATCAACATTCTCATGCCATAGAGAAATTTAAAAAGTGACACCCAACATACTAACTAATGTTGCAACAGCTGGAGGCTCTTGCAATTAAATAATTTCTAATATCAATATGATAAAGTAATTAGAAAGTGATAATTCAGTGAAAAATGATCATGGATAAGTCACATGCATTTAACAACATATATACACAAAAAATTCAGGCTTACATAGATAAGCTAAAATTTAGTATCACTGGACACTCCTAGGAGTAGATACCATAACTTCACTACCAAAACTTTACTATCCACTGGACTAGTAATCTAGAGGTCCAGGGTAATGCTCTGGCAACTTGGGTTCAAATCCCACTGCAGCAGCTGGCGGAATTTGAGTTCAGTTAATAAAATTTAGAACATAAAGCTATTCTCAGTATAGTATAGTGACCATGAAACCATTGTCAATTGTCATAAAAACCCATCTGGTTCACTATTGTCTGTTAGGGAAGGAAATCTGCTGTCCTTACCTGGTCTGGCCAGGTACTTAACTGCCCTCTGCAATGGCCTTGTAAGCCACTTAAATCAAGGGCAGTTAGGGATGGGTGACAAACCCATTGGCCTTGGCAGTGACATCCACATCCCCCCCATGAAAGAATTTTAAAAATCCACTTAAATAAGTGTAACCATAAGATTTATTTATAGAAAAGGTGATTTCCTGTTGTTCCAGAAGTTGTACTGATCAACCTATTGTAAACTGTGAAACTTGGCTTTAATATTAGAGGAAAAAAGGATTTCCAGTGAAATGCAATCAATTTCTTAGTCTGTCAATACAACAGCTAGCACTAACTCCAGACTGCATGCTTGCTTTAATCTGAACCCTCAGCTTCTCACGGGGTGGTGGTGGTGTGGGGGGAGTGGGGGGGGGGGGGATGCAGAGGAAAAAAAAAAGACTTTCTGCCACACTGTTCCAAGCATAGGAAGCCCAAAATGGAGATAAGCAATTTAACAAGTAATACCCTAGCATGCCAATTAATTTGGCTCAAATATTAGAAATAGGGCCTGGTCAACATCATTGACCCTTAGTTCACTGAATCCAATTACAAACAACAAGCACCATTACTACCAAAAGTAGAACACTACAGATACTGAAATTGTCAAGTCAGATAGCATCTGTAGAGGGAGAAACAGAATTCACATTTCAGGCTGATGCCTTTTCATCACAACTGGAAAAAGTTAGAGATGCAACAGGTTTTAAGTACATCAGAGGTGGAGGAAGGGAACAAAGACGAAAAGGGTGGAAGGCAGGAGAGATTAAATGACAAGCGAGGTAATGGTACAAGGCAAACAAAGATTTTTAAGAGGACAAGTAAAGAAAGAAATATACAATACAAGCTCGCTTATGCATGACAAATGAGTAAAATATTTCAAGCTTCACAATGGCAGCAGGCAATAGACTTTTCCTGGGCTCCTCAGTGAGGAAGAAGTGAGCAGAGATTGGGTATGAGAATTTACACCTGTTCATCAGTAAAACCCATTTTTAAAAATCATAAAAATTGTCAAGGTGAGGTTATTAGCAGCTGAGTACAGGAATGATCAGAGACAGCCCAAACCCCCTGACCCTTTATCAGAGGTAAGGTTATTACTGGGCTGGGGTTTCCCTGAAAAGCAGCAAGAGTCCTGGGAATGATCTTTGATAATTTTAATGGGTTTAACTGTCGGGTTTCCCACTGAGTTTAATTCGGGTCTCTCTCTCCTCCCCACAGACTCTGACTCCCCCCGGGCGGTACTTACCAACCCCGTTGTCTCTCTGTCCATTGAAGATGAGTGAGACGCAGATGAAGAACGGGATCCTGAACCAGAGAGAACGGGGACCAATGACCCTGAACAGCGACATTCCAAAGTAAGACAGAGAAACAAACCCCAAACTGAAAACGATAGAGAATGAGCGGGCTTTAAATAGGGAGCAGGTAAAGAGGGACCAATCAGAACTTGGCACAGAGTGACCAATCAGAGTCAGGTAAAGGGAGCCCAATCAGAACCAGGCACGCAACGACCAATCAGAGCAAGGTAAAAAGGGTCGAATCAACACCAGGTAAAGAGAGACCAGCCGGAGAGAGGCATAGAGCGACCAATCAAAGTCCGGAGTTAGACTGCGGGGAGCCCATTAAGGCCATGCAATGACCAGAGCGTGTCCAATTAAAGCCGAGGTATTGGCAGAAAGCGGCCAATCAATGCCGGCGGGTGGGAGGGGGGGGCAAAAGGGACCAATCCGGGCCATAGAACACATTCGTCACCTGTTACCCGGCCGAAGTGAACCAGGGAATAAGAACCTGTGATAAAAACAAAAAAACTGCGGATGCTGGAAATCCAAAACAAAAACAGAATTACCTGGAAAAACTCAGCAGGTCTGGCAGCATCGGCGGAGAAGAAAAGAGTTGACGTTTCGAGTCCTCATGACCCTTCAGCAGAACTGGGTGAATCCCAGGAGAGGGATGAACTACAAGCTTATATTCACCCCTCTCCTAATATTCAATCAGTTCTGAAGGGTCATGAGGACTCGAAACGTCAATTCTTTTCTTCTCCGCCGATGCTGCCAGACCTGCTGAGTTTTTCCAGGAAATTCTGTTTTTGTTTTGGATTTCCAGCATCCGCAGTTTTTTGTTTTTAATCAGAATTAGAACCGGACGACAACCCAATTGTAGCCAGCCACAGCTAATCGTCATCTGTTGCCAGGCGGTCGGTTTATTTAAAGTTCCCACAATGTGAATGATGGTTGGTGTTGGGTACGGGTTAGTGGGTGACAGGGAGACCACAATGTCCTTTCCCCAGGGGTTGGGAAGCTGCACCAGGAGGAGAAATAATCAGGGGGCCAGTACCAGATTAATAACAACAACAAAAAACAATCCCACATGTTATATTATTTGACAATGATTTGGGAATTATATTGTTCATGTGTATATACATATATACAGTCATATTCAAAATGCCACCATGTTATTAATTGGGTTCCTAGAAATCTAAAATGATCACAAAGTAGACACAAATATTGCAGTTAACACAAATGTATTTCTTAGATCTTACCATGTGCTGTGGAATTACGTGTTGTTAATTCGGTACACACTGCACTGCAGTAGTGATTGATGTGGTGTGAAGGAATAAGGGTCAAGTAATATAGAATTAATATAGGAATATTAGGTTAAAAGTTATTTTGGGTGAACTCACAGTAAAATATATTTTAACAGAGGTCAAAACTAACTTGCAAAAACAGCAAGGTTAGCACCCTTCACAACAATTTCTCTGTATTCTATGGTTCTCGCCATTGCAAGTATGCATACAACATATAATGAACTTGTGTCACCGAGCTGGTTTCTTGTAAGAAACAGTAAATTTTATTTTCAGAGCTCCCTGATGAAGTTACATGCTTGTACCCAAACCAAGGCTAGAAAACCCCACCCCTAAGATTACCCACACTTAGGGCTGATTTGCCCATACAGTCACACGATCCCCATAACAGTATGAAAAGGTTTAACTTACAATTGCTACATTCTCCCCCTTTAACTTCTTTTTACATGCCTTATTTACAATAAGATCTTAACATAAATCGTATACAAATATATACAGATCAAGCAATCATAGATTTAGTCTTTGAGGAGGTTTCCTGATTTGAGTAGAGGGACGCAACTCTGCAACTGGAGGTTCTTCCATTTGATTGACTTGACCAGGAACTGCAGCATCAGGGACTTCCTTTGATCATGGCAATTCAGCATTATTTACTTCAATTGAGATTGGGATTGTCTGGTTTTGCGATTTATGCTTTGCATATAACCATTAGATTACATGCTTTCTTATTGTAATAAATTTGTGTGTACTTTATTCACAGTATCACTTATAAGGTAGGATGTTGTGCCTCCATCTTATAGATTTGGTATTCATCACCCTCAGTGATGAGTTGGTGCTAGGGTTGCCAATTCTTTCTGAAGGTATTCTGAGAGATTTTATCCCCCAACATGATGTAATATCATTAATTGTATTATTCAACCCATTCACAGCATCATGTCATCATGTGTCTGGCCTGCTGACGTAGCACACTGTTGGTCAATGCTCATTCTCTTTTTCCTGCCCTGGCAAACTTAGGGTCAATAACAAATTAGCTTTCCTTGTTGCACTGAATAATATCTCGCCTTTTAAAAAATCTATCTTACATATGTACCACTGTTTCTACCTGTTTGTCTGTGCACTGTGTACTTTGAATGATGTTGCTGATGGGTTTATGATTTTGGGGGAGCAGTTCATTGGCCCTTAGTTGGAATCACACAATCAATGAAATTTCAGGCAGTGATTGGACGTCGTGTGAACCTCCCGGAGCGATTGCACACAATGAGTTGCTGCTGATTTGTAACATCTGGCATTGTCACTTGTGGCTGAGTACCTGTTGCCTTTCTTTATATTTGCTCTGAGTGAATATTAACTTTTGCCTTTATTAAAATATTCTTTAAACTCTCTCAGATTGCTTTCAATAGCCACAGGAGATAGATGCCAATTCCGCTAGACTTCCAGCCAATCCAGGGGCGATGGCTACCCTCTTGACCAGTAAACTGTAGAGAAAAGGGTTAACATCAGGGGGACCTGATACTGATGTAATTATGATTCAATATCACATGGTTAAGAAACTTAGATCTGGCATGTGCAGCAGAAGTAGAAGCTCCTATATAGTGCTGGGATGTACATATATATCTGTAATAAACAAGAATTGTTTTTACAAATAACAGCCTATAGTAGCATCCTTAAGGTAACAAGCAACCCCAAGGTGAAACATAAACCATCAGGCATCAGCATGGACTGATGGTGTCTTTATATGGGGAAGAGTGGTAATTACAATTGTGTGTGGGGGAGTGGTGGGGGAAAGGGGATGCACTGAGTCTTCTGTTACTGGGGAATATGGAGAGCTGGCTGGAACCTACACAAATAATAATAACATTTTTGCAAAGTACTCAAGGATATAGATTTTCATATTATTATGGACGGGAGGGAGTTTAATTTAAACAACCCTGATCTCTCCTCTCACCACCCATATGTAAACAGAAAGGTGTTTTTTGATTTTGATATCTCCCTTTATAAGTGGTGGTGTATTTGTCCAGTCCTTCCAATTGGAGTGATCCAATTTCTATTAATAACCCCACAGCAAACTCGAGATACGGTGAACTCAAGAGGATTAGTTTATTCACATACTCAAAATGCTGGAGGGGAGTGTCGCCACATAGCCACCTGTGCAGTCATACAATAAACGAGGGATAGGGAAAGAAAGATTTATAAGGCAAAGACCACAGAATAAGGAATTATTGTTTCATGTGAGTTCAGAGTCCAGATTCAAAACCCCAATGGTGTATTACTTTATAGAGGTCAGCAGGCTGAACCGATGCTGGATAATTTACTTTTCCAGTAGAGTTGACTTCCATGATGAGATTGGCACACAGAGATGAATTAGTCTTGTAGGTGATGGTATAGAAGTTCAGAAGTTTATTGACTTTGTTCAGTGTCATCTCCACCCAGTGTCCCAGCTATCTCCTCTTTATATGTGTTCAAATATCTAGCATCTGTTTCCCTTAAAAATGTAATTGACATTAATAAACCTTAATAATGTAATTGACAAGACATTGACACTCCATGTCTCCCTCAGGCAAGACATCCCCCCTTTGTTGCATGAGGGTTGTGCAGGGTGCAGCAGACAACACTAATCTGGGTCACTGTTTGTGGTTGATTGCACCCTGCACTTGTGGGAAACCTGAGATTGCTGCAAATCCCAATGCTCTTGCAGCCTGGCTTTTGGGCTAAATTGGGCAAATATATACCCTCTCTTGAACAGGGCATCTGTGACCACCCTTATGCACTAGTGTGTCACTGACCGTGCACTTGTATGTCCATTCACTCACAAGAATGGCGATTTGGAGTCACGAGTTGGCTACCATCCACCAGCTGTGCCCCTTGGAGTCATCTACCACCCTCCCTCCCTTCATCACTACCCCTGGCTGCAGCAGATGGCAAAGGGCACAGAATGAACAGCAGCTCCACACCTTGCTGGGATCTCAATGTTATGAGGCCCATGAGTTGGGAACAAACCTGCTGTCGTGTGGGCTTCACCATAGAGTGGAGAACACAACTGAGCATGGTTCTCGTCCAATTGCCTCTTAATTATTAGGGTGTCCCTTTAGTCAGCCAATTGTGCTGCTTGAACTCAACCCACCAGAAAAGACTCTCCTCCCACTTCGTGCGATCTCACTGATTGGCTAACTGAGTGGTCAAGGTCAGATTTTTAAAAATGGTGTACGTCAAATGTTATAAATACATGCCTCCAAGAACTATTTTTTTAACCATTGGTTTAAACATTGCTTTTGTCTGCACTGGAGTGCTATTTCAGTCTGTATTAGAGTGATTAAGTTGGTGAGAGAGGGACTTTTAAGCGTTAATTTCTATCTGTCTAGTTTTTCTTTAATTTAACAACTAACTAAAAGTTGCTCTTTGGGTTGGGGGAAGGTTTTAGTCCAGCTTTAAAACAGGGGTTATACAGGCTCTGCTTGCAGCTGCAGCTGCAGCTAGTTAATTAGAGAACTGGCTTAAACATGTTTTCAGAAGCTAGATTCAGACAGGAAGGTCACCCAATTCACTTTCTCCCTGACTCGACTAGAATTCAGTGCAGTTAGCAGTCCAACTTGAAATTCTCATCTCAGTATAACTTGTCTGTATTCAGAAACCTGAGAAGCTGAGATGAGAGCGAGAGATCCCAAAGACATGGATCCTGCTCTGTTCTCTTTCACACCAAAGCTCCTTTGGAAAGAACTTCCAGATAACTACTGTGACCAGTGATCCATCTTCGTAGGAACAGCAGGTCGAGAGTGTCAAAACCCTCCGAACTTTATCCTTTTTCATAAATTTTCCGATTGACCAAAAGGTGATTTTTTTTCCCCTTAAACTTCAACCTCTGCAGAGGCCCTATTTGTTTTGTCCTTTGTGTGTATGTGTGTGTATGTTGGGATTTAAAGGGGTAGATAAATACACATCCAAATTACAAACTGTGTTAACCAGTTTTTGGCAACTTGCTTTCAAAAATAAGTTTTGTTTCATAATAAATCAATAATTCTGAGTTTGTTGAAAGAAGCCTGTTAAAGTCTCTTTTATTCTGGTGCTAACAATAGCAAAAGTAAACAATTGACCATTTTGGTGAGTGAATTAAATATTTACGCTTATGATGCGACCTGAGGAGTGCTGGGGCTAGAGAAACTGCGCACTCCTCCCATCCCAGTTGTAACACACCTTTCAATCTCACTCCACCACCGTCTACTCTCCCCCTGTCACCCACCAACTTCCTCCTGTCATCACTGACCCACCCAATATCACCATTCTTCTCCCCTCTGTCGCCCTTGAACCTCCCCCCTAGTACCCATGCACCCATCACCACCCACCTCCACATGCATTCCCTCCCCACATAACTGACACTGGTTACAGTGCCCATGCCCACCCTGGCCCTGACCTCTCCCTTTATCTGAGCCATCTGTGTAGCCCGTTGCTGTGACCCCTCCTTCAGCTTCCCAACTATCACCTTGGACCTGCGACCCCATCACATTCCACCCCCTACCCTGTGACAGATCGCTCCTCTGCCCAGCACCCTCAGTTCAGACCCCAGGGCTCCACTATCAACAGCATCCACCCCATCCTTTAGGACACATTCTGTCCAGCCATCATCACCTGTAAGCCCCCTTTCCCCTGCCCAAACACAGGACTCACAGACCCAACAAGAAAGGTCCTTCCCTCCATCCAGCGTTGCTGCACCTTTGCATTCCTTCACTGCCTGACTTCCTTCCCTGGACATTCTTCCCTTCTTGAAAAAACTCAGCAGGTCTGACAGCATCAGCGAAGAAAAGAGTTGACGTTTCGAGTCCTCATGACCCTTCAACAGAACTGAGTGAATATTAGGAGAGGGGTGAAATATAAGCAGGTTTAAGGTGGTGGGGGGAGAGAAATGGGGGGGTGGTGGTGTGTTTGTAGGGTCAAGCAAGCAGTGATAGGAGCAGATAATCAAAAGATGTCACAGACAAGGGAACAAAGAGGTGTTGAAGGTGGTGATATTATCTAAATGAGTGTGCTAATTAAGAATGGATGGCAGGGCACTCAAGGTACAGCTCTAATGGGGGTGGGGGAAAGACTAGCAGGGCATACAAGATTTAAAAATAATGGAAATAGGTGGGAAAAGAAAAATCTATATAAATTATTGGAAAAACAAGAGGAAGGGGAAAGAAACGGAAAGGGGGTGGGGATGGAGGAGGGAGTTCAAGATCTAAAGTTGTTGAATTCAATATTCAGTCAGAAGGCTGTAAAGTGCCTAGTCGGAAGATGAGGTGCTGTTCCTCCAGTTTGCGTTGGGCTTCACTGGAACAATGCAGCAAGCCAAGGACAGACATGTGGGCAAGAGAGCAGGGTGGAGTGTTAAAATGGCAAGCGACAGGGAGGTTTGGGTCATTCTTGCGAACAGACCACACGTAATCTGCAAAGCAGTCGCCCAGTTTACGTTTGGTATCTCCAATGCAGAGGAGACCGCATTGGGAGCAACGAATGCAGTAGACTAAGTTGGGGGAAATGCAAGTGAAATGCTGCTTCACTTGAAAGGAGTGTTAGGGCCCTTGGACAGTGAGGAGAAAGGAAGTGAAGGGGCAGGTGTTGCATCTTTTGCGTGGGCATGGGGAGGTGCCATAGGTAGGGGTTGAGGAGTAGGGGGTGATGGAGGAGTGGACCAGGGTGTTCCGGAGGGAACGATTCCTACGGAATGCCGCCGGGGGGGGTGAAGGGAAGATGTGTTTGGTGGTGGCATCATGCTGGAGTTGGCAGAAGTGGCGGAGGATGATCCTTTGAATGAGGAGGCTGGTGGGGTGATAAGTGAGTCCTCATTTATGTTTAAGGCAGAGGTAGATAGATTCTTGTTAGGTAAGGGAATTAAAGGTTATCAGGGTTAGATGGGAATGTGGAAATCGAAACACAAGAAGATCAGCCGTGATCTTATTGAATAGCGGAGCAGGTTCAAGGGGCCGAATGGTCTACTTCTGTTCCTATTTCTTATGTTCTTAATACATCATCTGGAATTCATGGGCGGAATTGTTCCAGATTTGCATTAAGTGTGGTAACGGGCAGGTAAAATGATGTTTTACCTGCCGGCCGCGATGGTGGGTTTTCACAAAATATCATCCCAAACCCGTCACGTTATTTATTCATTCTCAGGAAACACGCCGTTTCCATGGAGGGTGGGTTCTCATTTGCCCACATGCCATCATCTCACCGCTTCATCACAGGGCCCTCACTCACTGCCAGTTCATGGGACATCACCATTCACTCTCTCACACACACCGTCATTGTCCTCATCCCGTCCATGGGACCTGTCCCAACCACACAGGCCAGGCTTATTTATATCTGGCCTGTCAGGCATCCTGCTTACACTTTATCTCTATTCATGCAGGACAAACTGGCCCACAACAACAGGGAGAGGTAGCAGACCAGTGGAAGAATGGCTGAAATTAAGGTCCTCAAGGACTTTGAAACAAAGCCATTCAGCTGGACCGGTCCTGTGCTGAGCTGTGTTCTACCAAGTGAGGATCCAGCATTGCAACATCCATCAGACAACCACGCTGTGAGTGATGTGTCCTGTTTCATAGGCCACTGCCAGGCACTAATTATCACCCCTTGCTTCTGCAGGCACATCTGGGAAACAATCGATAGGTTCCATGACACAGGGCCTCCAATCAAGCCCCGAAGAAACCTCTGATCATTAATAGGGGTATGGGGTACAAGAGTAGGGAGGTTATGATGAACTTAAAGAAGACACTGATTAGACCTCAGCTGGAGTCTTGTGTACAGCTCTGGGCACCATACTATAGGAAGGATGTGAACACATTGCAGGGAGTGCAGAAGAGGTTTACGAGAATGGTTCCAGGGATGAGATACTTCAGTTTTCCTTGGAGAGGAGAAGGCCAAGAGGAGACTTGATAGACATTTTCAAAATCATGAGGGGTGTGGACAGAGTAGACAGGGAGAAATGGGTCCCGCTCGTACACGGATCGAGAACTAGAAGGCACCTTTTTAGAGCGTTTTGCAAAAGAAGCAAATGCGAGGTGAGAAAAAACTCTCTCACGCAGTGAGTAGTTAGAGTTTGGAATGCACTGCCTGTAAGTGTGGTGGAGGCAAGTTCAGTTGAGGCATTCAAGAGGGCATTGGATGGTTATTTAATGTGCAGGGTTATGGGGAAAAGGCAGGAGATTGGCACTAAGTTAAAATGCTCAGAGAGCTGGTGCAGACATGCTGGGCCGAATGGCCTCCTTCTACACTGTAACAATTCTGAGATTCGGTGAAGAGGAATCTGGAAGAACCCTCCTTGAAGTCCTGTCACAGTGCTCACCCACACCCTCCACCACCACAGAGATACACACCTTGGTGGGATCTAGCTTTAGAATAGCCTTGGGATCATAATCTGGTGAGCACACCGCACTGCCTGATCCACAGCAGGTGCTATGGATCAAGTCCCAAGTCCCTTCCCTGATGTCCGGCACTCGGTGGACTGCTGGAGGCCAGAAATTTGCTGAGTCCGAGTCAGATGACGAGCTTCTGGACTTGGTCATGTCACAGTTGCTGGAGCTGCAAAGGCAACCTCGGGAACATCAGGAAAGGATGTCCACTACGCTCCTTAGATTGCAAGGCATGATGGAGGAGTCCGTCCGCCCTCAAGCTGAGGCATGCCAATGCACTGAGGTCAACACTGGTAGGATAGCGGCCACGATGGAGTCCTTAATCCAGGACATTGGTCTGAGCTGCTCGATCTTACTCCAGCTTCCCCTTCTTCTCAAGGAGTCAGCCTGAGGCTCTCGGGTGCCCATAGGGAGGAGGATCAGCAGGTGCATACCTCAGGGCCATCCATCCAGGCGGCTCGGGAGTGTCCGGCCTATCCAAATCACCTCTTCTTGTGACCTCAGCAGCTCCAGCTCCACAGGCCAAGGAGGGTGCCACTGCCACACCACAGGATACCGAAAGCAGGCCAGGGCCTTCCGAGTATCAGCCCTTCAGGGGATGCCCACCAAGGTCAACACAGGCAGGGCGTTGCAGGCTGACTCCACCTCCACTGTGGATGTCCAGGTAGCACCAAGATGTAGCGGCAGGGTCAGGAAGGTTAAGAAGAATTAGTTGCACAGCCTGGGCATGGGTGATAATCACTTGTACATACTGTTCACTTGTACATACTCTTCTCTGTGACCTGTGCAGCCTTCAGACCACAGTAATGGTCCAGCCTCACACTCCCTGGAAACATTACTGATGCCTGCACCTCGGCAGTGCTTGTTTTTGCTGCCAGAATTTAGTGGGCAGGTGCAACAGATTTCTCTCATACCCTGGGTGCTCGCAGCACCTTTAAGGTGGGGCTGGTCCCCATCTCTTCAGCATCTGCGACCAGTGACTCTGTGCTCTTGAAGAGCTCAGATGCTGAAGACAGATGAAGGATCAGATGCTTCTAAAGTTTCATGGCTGCATCTCTATGATATAACCCTGATCACAGAGCGCAAGTGAGCTGCACTTGGCCAGGCAGGAGTCAGACATTCTCAGAGACTATGTGAAGATTAATGGAGTATCGTCACTGCATGTCATCATCATCCTTCTACAATCGAATGACTATTTGGTCCTCCACTGCATCCCCATGGCAGGAACATTCTCAAAGAGGGTATTCACTCTGCCATAAGCCGGACTGGAGTCAAACATTCACAGATGCGATGTGAGGATCTATGGTGTCTCCTCACTGCATGTCGTCATCATCCTCCACAAATCTAGCAGCTAAGAGGGCCTCCTGAGTGCACCTGTCGCATCTGGCCAGTGTGAGGGCCACATGCCCCATCATCGCCTTCGAAGACCTCCTCACCCTCATCCCTGTCAGTGTCCTCCTGATCAGGTGAGTTTCTGGTGGTTGCACATCAGCTGCACATTCAGCGAGTGGAACCTCTTGTGGTTGATAGATTTCAGTTGCAACAAGCGGTGAACTATGAGCATCACATGAGTGCAGTCGATCATAACCTCCCCCTGTGGGAAACCTGAGCTCTGGGCAAACCCAATCACTCTCACATCCTGGCTCCCCTGGTCCCAGGTGAAATGAACAAAGTTGTGTGCCCTCGAGAAGGTGGCATCCGTGACTTCATGGACACATTTATGGTTGGAGACTAGTGATTTCCCACAGAGGTCAGTTGTGGAGCCCTGAAAGGAGCCACTGGTGTAGAAATTGAGCGCCACAGTCACTTTCACAGCCACTGGCAGGAAATGCCCTCCATGTCCCCGTGGCACCAAGTCCTGCAGCAGCTGGCAGATGTGACCAACCAGTTCCCTAGACTGGTGTGTGTATTATTTGTCGACACAGGTTCTCAGGCATCTGCTGGAATGAAAGGCAGCGTCTATAGACCCTGGGTGTTGCAAGGTGCCAACCAAGTACAGCTTGCTGTGGCTCTTCAGAGGCATGTGCGGGAGCCCCAAGCTACCCCTTCTTCCTGAGGATGCTTCTCCTCCTCCTGCGCAGCCAGGAGTCTCAAGTTGTTTTCTCTCCTCCCTTGTCTTTGTGCTCTGTAGGCCGTCAGGCTTACAACTATTTCTCCAGGGTCCATGATCCTTATATACTCCTTCAGGATGAAAGGGACACATGGTTAGCATGGGTGTACTAAGAGCCTATCCTGGTTAAGTGTGAAGGTCCCTTAATGCATCACAAAGAGTACTGGCCACCACTTGGATGGCCAGAGTTTATTGCGCTACATGGCTGCCTGAAAGCCCACCTACCTCTGCCCCATTCCACCTGACCGATTGGCGCAGCTTTGCCCATTGGACTGCATGCTGTGTTCTCAGCTCAGGCATTCTCCTAACCTGCACTGCAAGGCTGCACTGTTAGCTTGAACCATGGGGAGACTGGTCCAAACAGGGATGATGACATTGCAAGGGGCTGTGAGCATCTCCACCAGTGACTGCTCCATGGCCAGCTTTAGCGAGGAGACTGTACAACATGTGCAGTCGTCCAACTGTCCTGCAGTCCACTAAACACTCATGACTTTGAAGCCTGTGCGGGGGCGGGGGCAAGGGGGGTGGGGGGGGGGGGGGGGGGGGGGGGGGGTGCATGGGGATGGTTCGGTGGTGTGGAGAGGTGGTGAAAAGCTTTGGGGCACTTGGTGGCACTTTGATGCCTCTCAATTGCTTGAGTGGGCAGATAAACTAGAAGCCCGGCTCCAATCATATTAATGTGGTTGCACCTGAACTGTTTCAATTGCAGAGGAAGAATGGTCACTTTAAACAGGTTTCCATAATGCGTGGTTGCTTCCCTAGCCTTCTCTACCACACACCCCAAATGCTTGCGCGCTATATTCAAAGGCAGGGCAGCCCTTGCCCCCCCTCGTCACCTCAATGGCAGGGCTACCCTGCATCCTCCCCACAAGTTGCCTCAAACTCAAGGCAGCCTTTCCCTCTTCCCCCCACAAGCTGCCTCAATGGCAGGGCTGCCCTTAACCACCCCCCCTCACAAGTCAGCTCAACCGCAAGGCAATCCTTGTCCCACCCCACCACATCGCCCCAACAGCAGGGCTGCCCTTAACCCGCCCTCCCCAACGCCCCTCAAATTTGAGGTTCATCAGGAGACCCTGGTGAGTGCTGCACATCATTGAGGGTAACTCGGAGGTGAGTGCACAGCAAAGTGCAGCCCGCCAAGCGCATGCCTTTTAAGTGCTGTTGTGAAACACGTGGCATGCTTTCCCGATGATGTGGAAGGACGATCCAGTGGGGAGGGATGATTCTGCCAGGCTGGCCTAGTAATTATATGCAGATGAATTACAATGAGGTTCCCGATATCCAATGGCAGAAACCGTCGATTGCAACCCGGTTTCACGCCGTCGTGAAACCCACTGTCCGCTCACGCCACCGAACATGCCAGACGCTTGCGGCATGGAAAATCCCAGCCCTTGTCTTTCAGGCAACAACTGACAGAGACCACTGATCAGTTCATAAGTAGATGCAGAGATAAGGGGTGGGTTTGCGAATTTATGGTGGCAGATCTAGCCAACAGAATAATTGAGCTTGTGACAGCATCTCCCCCAAAAAAGAGTTCCAAAAAGACCTCTTGGGTCAACCCTGAAGTTGTAGTGATCACTACTACAAAACAGACTCAAGTACAAAGTCATACTTCTGGGTGGACAGAGTCTACAGGCTATGCACAATTCATCCACATTAGCATGATTGCTTACTAGGCCTGCCTGTATTGGCTATGTGGGCACATTGTCTCACACATGCACCCAGAAATTGCCCAGCTTTTAACACTGTATGCAAAGCATGTGACACCAGAAGACATTGGAAGCACCAATTTAGAAAGCAAAGACAAATGGTTCGGCATCAAGAGAATCTACACCAAAAGACAGACAGGTACAGCATTTCAACCAACCAAGAGCCTATACCAATCAGCGCCAAGACAAGATCCATGCAATGTTTAGCCAAGCTGTACAGTCAGAAGATGAGGATGACCAGACCATCGATATCCAAAATGAGTCAACAACAATGTGTGATCAAAGAATGTATTGGCGCAGTGGTACCAACAGAACCCTTTCCCACCGTGCAGATTATATGCCCATATAATCAAAACTGGATTGTGATGCAGGTGGAAACACCCTTCTACTTCACACACCTGAAATGTACATACCCAAGGATGTGACAAGTGATAATTCAGCCAACTATTGCCAAACTCACTGTCCACAATAACTCAGAGATTGCTTCCCTGGGATCGATTACACTCAAGTGTCTCTACAACAACTCACCCTGGTCACCCCAAAAATTTTATGTTGTGGACACTATGGGTCATCATCAAGATGACGGTGAAGATCACACAGCACAAGGAACACCATTGGAAACACTGTGCTTAAACTAGGAGAAGATCACCTAACTCTGTAATGCAGATCATCAGCCAACAGGCTGAGCGGCATAGTTTGAACCAAATACGTATATCCATTCTGAACATTTCAGTGCATTACAGAACCAGTGTGGAATTACTATTCAGCAGACAAATGCGGACAAAGCTCCCCCACCATCATTCATTGATACTCCCAGCAGTACGTGATGCATTGATTGAAAAACAGGGAAAGATGCTTATGACTGGCATGTGGGTAATGAGTTACCTAACCTGAGCACTGGAAAAGAATTTGAGTACGACACTCAACTGATGGTACCTGAAATCCAGCAGAAATCATCAGAGTATGTCCAGACCAAGATTGTATCAAGTACTAGCACCAAGTGGCATGACAGTGCAACAAAACAGATGCCAAATCAGAGCAATACCACAACCAGAAACACTGAGCAGTGCTATTATGAACAGAACAAGCCCTAAGACGCAATACAAACAAAGCACCTCTAACCAGCATTCTAAAAACATATAGCAGTCTCCAGCAAAGATCCAACATATTTCAATCTGGTTGGTTAAGCAAACTGCTGCTATGTTTCAGACACATGCTGTCATGTAAATAGTTTGATTCTTTAAGGATAAACCTTTAGTTAAGAAAAAAGAGAGATGTTGTGACATGATGTACTTGTACCTTTAAGACTGAGTATCTTAAACCGCTGTCAATCATTACCACCTTGACAGATGTGATGTATTAGTCCCATGACTTGTATTCAGTCTACAAGCAGCAACAGTAGAGATCAGATGTACTATACTTAGCCTCCATCTAACTTTATCTGTATATAGTCTCATCTTTAAATAAAGAACACACTTTATTGTTTCACTAATCTTTGTTGTGTGATTGGCATATCTATGCCAAATAGAATGACATAACAGCGCTCACCTTATCCCACCAGTCAGATTTCCCCTCTAGCGGAGCGACATCATTATCCAGCAGGGCTTTGCCATCCTGCGAGCCCATTAAACAGAAAGGTACAGAACATTGTGGTGGACAGATTATTGGGACAAGATGGTAAAATTAGAGCCATGATAAACTATTAATCCAGAGATTTGTACAAGTTTTAATGAAATCTGTGGCACCACAAATACCTTAATGATCTGACATTTTCATGAAAAACAATACAAGAATAGATGTTTCCAGCAAATTAGTCTACCTTCGAAAAAGATGATTTAAAAAACATTTACAAATTCTGACATAATTGTATCAAAGTGAGAATAAATCAATGCTCCATTAGATCAGGAATGCGTTTCAGTTCACTGCTGCTTCACACGAAGTGATGAGAGGATGCGATGCAGGATTGAGGATATATGATGCAGTTAGAGAGCAGAGTGTGGCAGCAAGAGGATGTGATGTGGTTACATGTTTATTGTCTTCCATCTAAATTGAAACAAAATCATCAGAAACACATTAAAATCTGGGAACACTGATTTCTTACCTCATTACATGTGCATCAGCGATTTAGGCTTGTCTTAGTATAATTTGTAAGATATGAATGTAAATAAATAATCAGATTTTCTATCTGAACGATGTCACCATATACAAAGGGCAACAATCACCATCTGTTGTAAGGTCAGGACAGATAGGGTTTGGATCTAAGACCCTTTGTGTCTAGTATCATACTACTGACTGCCATCTCTTTTGAATCAGACTGTGGTTTGCTAGCCAAGGAGAGACAAGTCATGCATTAGACTTGAGATTAGACAACCACACCAATAAGTAGATTAGACATAGAAACAGAACGTTTACAGCACCCAAGGAGATCAATCAACCCAAAGCGCTGTCTAGAAAACAGCCATCTAACTGAATCCCACTTTCCAACTCTTGGTCTGCAGTCTAGTAGATTATACAGTTTCAAGTTCATATCCAAGTATTTTTTAAAAAATATGTTGAGAGTTTCTGCCTTTACCACCCTTTCCGATCGTGAGTTCCAGAGCCTCACCACCCTCTCAGTAAAAAGGTTTCTCCTCAACCCCCCTCTAGTCCTTCCATCAATTACTTTAAATCTTTGCTGCCTAGCTATTGGCCTCACTGCTAAGGAAAATAGTTGCTTCCTAACCATTCTATCTAGGCCCCTCAATTTTATACACCTCCATTAAATCTCTCTTTTGCCTCTTTTGTTCCAAAGCAAACAACCTGAGCCTATCCAATCTTTTCTCGTAGCTAAAATCTCCAGTTCCGGCCAATGTACACTCCCTGTCCCAGATTGTCTGGTGTCTGGATAGTCAGTGATCCGACGTACCCCCTAAGGTGTGCTATGCGACCCCTCAGAAACCCCAACACACTGACTCCGTGGAAATTGTCTGGGAAGTTGAACTTCTGATGAATAATTCCCCTGCTCCTCAGGGCCCTCCGAAAGTCTCCAAATCTGAGTCAGAGTTTGAGACTTTGAATGGTCCGACTTACTTACCTGGATAGTTACCCAGGAATTGTTGGACAGAATAATCCTAGTCTAACTCCTGAGTAGCTATACATCTGACCCCATAAGACATGGGAGCAGGAGTAGGCTATTCTGCCCATTGAAGCTGCTCTGCCATTCAATGAGATCATGACTAATCTGATAATCCTCAACTCCACTTTCCTGTCTTTTCCCCATAACCTTTGATCCCCTTACTGATTAAAAATCTGTCTATCTCAGCCTTGAATATAGTTAACGACCCAACCTCTAGAGCCCTCTGCGGTAAAGAATTCCACAGATTGACTACTCTCTGAGAGCAGATTTTTCTCCTCATCTCTGTTTTAAAAGGGCATCCTCTTACTCTGAGATTATGTCCTCTGGTCCTAGATTCTCCCACAGGGGAAACAACCTCTCACACCTACACTGTCCAGCCCCCTATGAATCTTATTTGTTTCAATAAGGTTGCCTTTCATTCTTCTAAACTCCAATGAGTACAGGCCTAATCTACTCAACCTCTCCTCGTAAGAAAATCCCTCTATACCCAGGATCAACTTAGTGAACCTCCTCTGGACTGCCTCCAATGCCAGTATATCTTTCCTTAGATAAGGGACCAAAATTATTCACAGTAGTCTAGGTGTAACTAGAACCTTGTATAGTTTTAGCAAGACTTCCCTATTTTTATACTCCATTCCCTTCGAAATAAAGGCCAACATTCCATTTGTCTCCCCTATTATCTGTTGAACTTGTTTTTTTAGCTTTTTGTGATTCATGCACAAGGACTCCCAAATCCCTGTGCTGCAGCTTTCAGCAGTCTTTCTCCATTTAGATATTATTCCTGCCAAAGTGCAGAACCTCACATTTTCCCACATTATATTCTATCTGCCAAGTTTTTGTGCCCACTCACTTAACCCGTCTATATCCCTCTGTAGACTCCTTGTGTCATCCTCACCACTTGCCTTCCCAATTATTTTTGTGTCATCCACAAACTTGGCGATAGTGTATTCACTTCCCTCATCTAAGTCATTAATATATATTGTAAATAATTGTGGCCTCAGCACTGATCCCTGTGGCACTCCACTGCCATTCTGAAAATGCCCCCCTTATCCCAACTCTCTATTAGTTAGCCAATCCTCTATCCACGCTAATATACTATTCCCAACACCATGGGCTCATCTTATTAAGTAGCCTCATGTGCCGACCCCTTACCCCCATGATTCCCTCCTGACTCTCCTCTTGACCTGACCTGATCCAACTTCACCAGCTGAATCCCTGACATTAACCGCCCTGACCACCCGACACCAACGGACCCGACCTCACCACCCGACTTCCCTGTGGCCCAACCTGGCCTGATCCCACCACCAAACACCTGATTTCATCACTGGCCCACCTACCACCTCACCCACCTGCCACTCCAGCCACCCACTTGCCTCACCCACCCTACCCCTTACCCACTTACTAGGCCGCACCACCCTACCCCATAATCACATACACATTCACCCATTCACTCCGACACTCACACTGAAAAGCTGTTTAATTGTCCCAGCTTTGCAATGCGTGAACACCTACCAGAATATGGCAGCAAGTGGCTTGGCTTTCCCAAACAATCTGGCACCATGAAGAAACAGTTCCACTGTAGGTGCGCTCTGCATTTCTGGAGAAGCTGGGATCAGAGGTCCTGGCTAGAAATGCGGAGGTCCAGTGTGGCGCAGAAAGGTAGGAGTCTCCCAGAGTGACCATGAAACTATCATCGACTGTCATAAAAACTCATCTGGTTCACAAATGTCCTTTAGGGAAGGAAATCTTCTGTTCTTACCTGGTCTGGCCTACATGTGACTCCAGAGCCACAGCAATGTGGTTGACTCTTAAATGCCTCTGAAATAACTTAACAAGGTCAATTCAAGGGCAACTAGGGATGGACAACAAATGCTGGCCTTGCCAACAATGCCCACATTCCATGAAAAAGAATAATCCAAAGATGATTGCCATTCTTCAGGAGATTTGGACCATTTTTTGTTGGAGTGCATGGTGATTGGCTTAAGTGCACAAGCTTTTTAAGTTTTTTTGCACGATAACTTAAAGGGGTGACTTGTGCATGGCCTACATGGGAACATTTTGGGTTGCAGATTGCCTGTTTAGAGGGAACATAATTGATTTTTTTTATTATTCACTTGGGACAAGCATTTATCCTCAAGTGCATTTAAGAGTCACCCACATTTTTTCTAGGTCTGGAGTCACATGTAGGCCAGACAGGTAAGGACAGCAGATTTCCTTCCCTAAAGGACATTAGTGTACCAGATGGATTTTTACAATAATCAGTGATAGTTTCATGGTCACCATTACTGAGGTGGTGTGTTACAGTTCAGTCACGGAGTCCAAGTTGCTGTGGCAACATCCACATTTACATGCATGTTGTAATCTGAAGCTGTGGGTAGTGATGGTAGAGGCTCCAACTTCCTTTTCAGAGGCAGGGATGCTACTGACTGTGCTTCAAGATCTGCTTATCACCATAGACTGGCTTTCAATTCCAGAATTTTAAAAATTAATTAAAAACTTATCAACTGAATTTAAATTCCAGCAACTGTCATGTTGGGATTTGAAGCCATGGCCCCAAGGTAAGCCTGGGCCTCTTGATTACAATTCCAGTATCATTACATCTACACTCCATCTCCTGGCAACATCTTTGTTAAACTCCTTTGTACCCTTCTATTGAAATTACCTCCTCCCTTAAATGTGATGACCAGAGCTGTATGCAGCTATAGCTGTGGTCTAATTGGTACTTCAAAAAAAAAATGATACTAGCATAACCTCCCTCCTCTTATATTCTGTGCCTCAACTAATAAGGGAAAGTATCCCGTATGCCTTCTTAACCAACTCAACATATTATACTACATTCAGTGATCTGTAGACAGGCACTTAATGGCCCTCTGTCCTCTACATTCGTCAGTAACTTATCATTTGTAGGCCCTTGCCTTGGTCCCAAATCAATTACCTCACATTTTTCTGGATTGAATTCCAATTGCCACTTTTCTGCCCACCTGACATATCTTCCTGCAATGTGCAGATTTCTTCCTCATTGTCAACATGGCCAATTTTTGTATCATCCACAAACTTCCTTCTTGATCATACTCCTTTAAACATTGATATGTACCATGAAAAGCGAGGGACTCAGTATTGAGCCCTGCAGTATGCCACTGGAAACAATCTTCCAGCCACAAAACACCTTTTGACCATTACCCTTTGCTTCCTGCCATTGAGGCAATTTTGGATCCAACTTGTCACTTTGCCTTGGATCCCAATCCGTCACGTGAGACCTTGTCAAAGCCCTGGCTGAAATCCATGTGAACATCAAATACACTAAGCTCATTGACCATTCTTGTAACCTCAAATATGGTGATCAAGTCAGACACAATCTTCCTTTAACTATTGCATGCTGACTACATTGATTAATTGCATGCTCCATTTTTATTTTGGAACATTTTTGTTCTGAACCCTATTTCCTCCCTGAGTGCCTCTCATGCTCTCATTGATTTACCTTCCAGTCCAAATCACATCTCAGCTCAGCAAAATTTTCCAATTGAGAACTTGTCCTTTTCCATAACTATGCCAAATTTAGTGAATTAGGATTACTACCCCAAAATGCTCTCACTGATACCCTTTTCACTTGCCAAGTTTCATTCCCTAAAACCAAGTTCAAAATTGCCCCTTCTCTTGCTTGGCTTGTTATGTCTTGGTTAAAAAATTCTGAATGCATTTTAAGAATTTTGCTTCCTCTGTGTCTTTCACACATTCTCTTTCAGTTCATATTAGATTAGTTGAAATTTCCTGCTATTACTGCCCTGTTCTTTCTGCACTTCTCAGAGACTTGCTGACACATTTGCTCTTCTATCTCCCTCTGACTGTTTGGGGATCTATAATACTCTTTTAACAGCATGACTGCCACTTTTTTGTTCAATCCTGTAAATAGCACTGGTGGAGGTTCCTTTGTGCAGCTGAATGCATGTTTCTACTTAGGAAAGTGCACCAATAGGAATGGAGGGACCCAAATGGCAGATCAAGTGTCAATTCAGGACTACACACTGGCTGTTGTCATGATCTGACCTCTTGTCATATTTCCGACAGATGCATGGGGCCTTATTGGCCTCCATGATATGATGATGAGCATGGATCATGCTGGAACTGGTGAGAACGGATGCCCCCCAGTTTTTTCCACCCAACCTGCTCCCACATCATGTTAAAAGACAACAATGATGTAACCAAAGGTTAGAGGTTAAAGATGAAAGACTGGTTATTGATGAAACAAAAGCTTCACATGGCAGCAGTTTTCAACACTTGGATTTTATGGCACAGGAGACGGCTTCATTGATGCAGCTTTAGAGAAGGAGGAGGCAAGACTAAGGATGGCATTAATTTAAAAAAAAGGTCTAAGGGTGGAATCTTCAATGGAAGGAAGAAGAATCTGCTTGTTGGAGCTGTAAGAACTGGAAAGAAACTGTTCTGGAGAATTGAAAATGAGATTTTTGTTGCTCCATCTAAAAGGCTTTGGAAGCTCATTAAGGATTAGAGTAGTCTAATGGAGATCAGGCTCATTCTTAAATATTTGTTGTTTCATTTAATTTGGGGTGTTCCTGAAATAGGGTTTCAATGGTCAGGAATTGATAAAGATTAGCAATGACAGCTCAATGTTATTACAGTTCGAAGAGGAGACTGTTATTTCTCTTCTGAGCATCCTGTTCTAAGAAGATACAGGGATTGTTATGCTCTAAGTGTTAACAGCTTTCCAGTGATGGTGACAATGGTGATAAATATGCTCAACAGAATAGCTGAAAGTAATTCAAAAATTAGATTAAATATTGGGACTTTATGATCCAGCTGCAATGTTGTATTGCAAAAGTATCCCACTCACCTGACAGTGCCAGCTAGCTCTTGCTGGGACCTCACTCAATTGCTGACTATTCATGTTTCAACAAAGCTATTATCTTGTCCACAAATGTGTACTTTGTTGCTAGGACCAGTAACTAACCAACAGGTATAGTTCTCTGGTTGAGGATCTTGTCCATTAACAATGCATAAAGATGTTCCTGTTCCCTGTACTTACCCCTAGATGCCATGCTGCAGAGCTTGCAGCCTCTGTCTCTCTTTGATCAGTAAGATGATCCCTACAACAGCACTGATGATTCCCAGAGTGAGTCCCAGAGCACAGATCACTGTCCCTGCACCAGACTTTTCCTCAGGCACTTCGGGTTCTGTATAGAGAGAGGCAAGAAAGGAATGAATGTCTCACAGTGAAACATATGGTGAACATAACACAGTGGAGAGACTACTAAACAAATCCACTCTCCTGGTGGAGAGTCACACTCATTACTTGTACACATCAATTTGGATGTCTGCTGGTCGCAAATGTCTATTATTCTATGAACTACGCACTCAAGAGGTCCATAATCTGATAGTTACTGCTGCTAAGATTGTACACAATATTGGTATGCCCACAGTAAGAGCCCAGTACGCAATACTGGGTGTCCCATTATAGAAAGGACATTAAACTCATAAAAAGCACACAGCATAGATTCACCAGGATGCTAACAAGAATGGGGAATGAGTTATGAGCAGGGATTTGAGATACTCATGGAATCATGCAGCAAACAAGGAGGCCATTTGGCCCATTGTGCCTGTGCTAGCTCTTTGAAAGAGCTATTCAATTGGTCCCATTCCCTTTCGTTTACTTCATTGCTCTGTAAACATCTTCTGCTTTAAATATTTATCTAATGACCTTGTGAAAGTAAATCTTCAATCTGTTTCCAATAATCTTTCATGCAGAGAGTTATTAATACCTGGAATATACTGTATTAAAAAAATTCTCCTCAGAGAATTGGCCTCTAGATACTTTTCTTAATTATTTTAAATCTGTGTCCTCTGGTTACTGATCCTCCTGCTACTAGAAACGGTTCCTACCTATCTACTCTATCAAAACCCTTCATAATTGCGAACATTTCTAATAAATCTCCCTTTAACCTTCTTTGCTCCAAGGAGAAAAACCCCAGCCTCTTCAGTCTCTCCACACAGTGGACATCCCTGGTGCCAACTTACACCCTCTCCAAGGCCTCTGAGACTATTTCCACTGAAGATAAGGATTAGACAAATTTTTATTTTTTGAATTATAAAGTGTTTTTATAGTGTGTTTTTTTGGTCTGGTTGGGGAGTCAGAAACAAACAGTCGTTAGTTTAAAATGGTCAATTAGAGTATGAGGAGAGGGTTTAGGAAGTTTATACAAGGAGGGCTGTTGCAGTGGGGAATACTTTGTCATATGGAATAGTTCAAGCAAAGCCCACTGTAACAATGAAGTGCAATTTGCAAAAAATATTTAAAATAGAAGAATTTGACCAGAGTGGGGTCAGTGGGATTAGTTTAGGATTGAAACAGGGTTATGGAGAGAGAGTGAGACAGTGGGACTGGTTTGGGTTTGACACAAGGATGCAGGGAGAGAATGGGGCAGTGGGATTAGTTTTGGATTGATGGAGGGGTATGTACCGAGAGAGAGGCAGTGGGGTTAATTTGAGATTGAAACAGGGTTATGGAGATCGAACAGGGCAGTGACATTAGTTTTGGGTTGATGCAGGATTAAAAAGAGGGCAGAATGGTGAATTAATTTAAAATACATAAAGGACAATTGGGGGAAAATGTTTCAGTTGAGTTAGTTAGGGATTGATACAGGGCTATGGGGATAGATCAGGTTTAGCTGTGTAGGGCTATGTTGTGGAGGGTAGTGTGATTAGTTTGGGATTGATACAGCACCAGTAGGCTATGTTTAACTTTAAGTAGATGCAGAAATTAAATCACAATACCAATGTGATTAAATGAAAATGCTGAGATTTAACACAATCACAACATCTACATCGATGAATAAAAAAGACAAGGTGGTCACGCCCGGCAGGAACTAAACCACAAGAGTTTATTCTCTTCCTCATAAAATTGCCTTCTTAAACCAACAATGCCATAAAAAGCAAATCAATTTGCATATAGCAAACAGCTTCTTCACATCAAAATAAAACCTCATACAAATATATGTTTTCAAAGAATACAACATCATAAATGTTAAACTGTTTTTCTGAAAAACAATCTAAACACATGCATAGGAATTGCAACACACGGTATGAATATGGGCTTTTGAGCATACAAATGCAGTTCACATGGGTGGATAACAGTGGAATACGAGAACAAACGTAAAATTATATGGAAAATACACAGTTGATGCAAATTTAAGATGCATAAAAAGGAGCCAAACACCTGAAAGATATTGACTATATACAACAATACTACCAGTGTAAACATAAAATACATGAAAAACCAAAAAATGTATATTTATAGGGGTAAACACTGGGTAGACTATAAACCCATGTGAGGGAAAAAAGTGAAATATTCCCAATAAGAGTAAGTTCACCTTGTCCTAGGCATAGAATAATCCTAAAACTTGAAGAGCGGAATCATCTATTCCCGTTTGTGGCGGCATCATCAATTTCTGCAGGAGCAGAAAATATCGGGAGATCGCAAAATATCGGTTTACGTCATCATAAAGCCAGTTTGCGATTGTCTGCTCCACCTGTTAATGGCGGGCTGTAATTCCTGCCACCACACATTGTGAACCTAATTTCAATACTTTAACATCTCACTATAAACTCTCCTCGCCCGAATCATCCCCCCACCCCCCGCACCCCCACCCCCCCACCCCCCCACCCCACGCTGGATCATCCGGGAAAGTTGGTTTGATTGTGCGCTGATGTGTTTCACAAATGTATATAAGCAGTGTATAACCTAGCACATCACTTTTAGGGGAGCTTACGGGCAGGTGTCTACCCAACAGACCAGTTGTAATGCAGGGGTGACTTTTCAATGATTGCAGAACTAGGCCTGTACTGGGGAAGGAGGATATCCCAGGGTGTGTGAGGGGCACATGTTGATCTGTGCAAGTGGCCTCAAGATAGTGAGGACTGAGGAGGCAGTCTCCAGAGGAGATGAGGCCAGATGGAGATGTGAGGGTGTGTGTGAGAGAATGAGTGGTGATGTGCCTTGAGCTGGCAGTGAGTGAGATGCCAGTGAACGTGTGATGGGCTTGAGTGTGGGAATTTAGAGTGATGAGATGGTTACCTTATCCTGGTGGCATGGAGGAGACCAGTTATCTTCTTTTTACACTAGATGGCCAACCTCTTCTGAGCAGCGTTGGCATTGATCATCACTGCCATCACCTAATAAACTGGAGTGGTGAGATTGCTGGATCTCCTATGGTCAGAGTGGGTTGGGGGCATCACGGCGGGCTCCAAAAGGCATTCCAGTGATGGGTCATGTCTTCACTGGAGCAGTCTTGGGCTGCAAGCATTGAGAACTGTGTGCATGGCTGCAGTTTAGATATAGCATCCAGAGTGAAGAAACGGTGTGGTAATGGTATGGCAGGCAATTCAGAGGCTGCCCGCCAGCGAGATGGTGTGTTTGCTGTGGCTGCATAATTAATGAGGCGGGAAGCAGATGATACAGCGCCAAAACCTGCATTACAGCTGGCGGGTAAAACGCCGTTTTTTTTACGCCTGCTACCAGAATTAGTGCAATTCTGGGACGATTCCAACCTAAATAGTCAGTAATCATTTATTGTTTTGAATGTCTTTAGGTCATGGGCTGAGTAACATGGGGGCACATTTGGCTCGCCATATTGCGCTGTGGGCAGGTTTAACAGGGTCTGCGTGGGACTTCTGCCGCTCACTGGGAGTAAGGCAGCGGGGTCCTTAGCCTGCACCCTTCCCCCCAATCAATGGCCCCCCCATCACCTCTGAACTCACCTCCAGGGCAAGGGCATTAAATTCAACTCAGTGTCTTCAATGCATAGCTGGTGAACAATGGAATTGGAGATCTGGTGTAAGAAACAGACTTGGCATGTGGGCTCCCCACAGTCAGGCACATTGTGGTTTACAAATTGCAGTGGGATTTTCCCAGACCCAGCTAGGTGGCTGACAGAGGCACGGTAGTAACTGACTGTGGAAAGAATGGTAGTGACATGGGGACTGGCAGAAACTTCATCCCTGCACCAGTTTCTCAGTGGCCTGCACAGGAAGTTTGCTGTCTGGGAACACAAGAATGGTTTTGACTACCAAGGTGTTTGACAGATGGGCAGAACTTCAATTGCACAAGGCAACCAGATGATTTGACTACCATGCAGTGTAGCACTGAAAAAGCCAGCAAATTTGAGTTTGTTGCCAGGGGCAATAAGAGTGGATACAAAGCCATGCTTCTCAACAGCACTGTCTATGATGACTCAGATGAATGTCTAGTCGGGGAGAGCTCTGAAGAAGGGTCAAACGGACTTGAAATGTTAACTTTGTTTTTCTCTCTCCACAGATGCTGTCAGACCTGCTGAGTTTTCTAGCATTTTCTGTTTTTGTTTCAGATTTCCAGCATCTGCAGTATTTTGCTTTTAGATTGCAAAGTACCCACAGATCAAATCCATCCCAGAATAGTCGTAGTCTTAGGGCCAGACAGTCGATATCACATCGTGACAGATCATGTAGCACGCATTGCCAGTTGTGAACAGTTGAGGTCATCTGCAAGTTTGATGACCATGTCCTCCAACAGAAGATCACATATCACAAAGCATATCAATGCATCAAGGACAGTTGTAGATCCAGACATGTCCAGGGCAGATTGAGTGTATACACAAACACCTTTATAGTGCCTGACCACCCCACAGTACTTCATTCAATATCCAGTTAATGGCATCTGGTGAAGGCATTGGTTAGATCTATTACAATGATGATGTGTTTCCACTGGGCAATCTTGTGTAAGATTGAGTCAACATCTGACATGAGTGAATGATGCAGCTTACTGGAGCGGCCAACATCAGTGAATGCGGCGACAAGCTGAAAACCCCAATGTGACTTCTTTATGAGAAATGATGGGTGAAGGTATTCCACAGTGATCCCCACATCTTCAGGCTGGGCAAAGACTCCAAGGCTTTCAAGATCATCAATTTTTCATTGCAACTCAACAAGTTTGTCTCTGCAGAGGCTATGGGCCCTGACAATATTCCAGCAACAGTACTGAAAACTTGTGCTCCAGAACTTGACGTGCCCTTAGCCAAGCTGTTCCAGCACAGCTACAAAACTGGCATCTACCCGGCTATGTGGAAAATTGTCCTGTACACAAAATGCAGGTATACTAGGGGAGGCGACCCTTTCAGTGTGGAGGTTGTATGGGTCCCATGTTGACAGTAGTCTTGAGGAGGTTATACAGGTCTCATGTTGATAGAAGCCTTCAGGTGGTTGTATGGGTCCCATATTGACACTAACCTTGAGGAGGATGTATGGGTCTCATGTTGACAGTAGTCTTGAGGAGGCTGAATGGTTCTCATGATGAAACTAGCCTTGAAGGGTCCAGCCTTGCCATTGTAACCTGGGAATGCTGGATTGAAAACGTCATCATAATCCTGAAGGGCTGCGTAGAACTTAGGAAGATGGTTGTGGCTGTTCGAGGTCAATTAACTCAGTTCCACGACACCATTGCAGGAGTTCCTCAGGGCAGTGTCCTCCGGCCAACCATCTTCAGCTGCTTCAATGACCTTCCTTCCATCACAAGGTCAGAAGTGGGGATGTTTGCTGATGATTGCACAATGTTCAGCACCGTTCATGATTCCTCAGATACTGAAGCAGCCCATGCGCAAATGCAGCAAGACCTGGACAATATCCAGGCTTGGACTGATAAGTAGCAAGTAACATTTGGAGTGAACCAAATTGGCTGACAACTCCTATCTGTGATGCTGGGGTCCTCCGGAGGAGGCTGAGGTGGATCATCTGCTCGGCGGCACTTCTGGCTGAAGACTGTAGCAAATGCTTCAGCCATATCTTTTGCACTGCTGTGCTGGTCTCTCCCATCATTGAGGATGGAGATATTTGCGAAGCCTCCTCCTCCAATGAGTTGTTTAATTGTCCACCATCATTCATGCCTGGATGTGGCAGGACTGCAAAGCTTAGATCTGATCCACTGGTTGTGGGGAATGTATTAAGTTTACAAGAATATTGAGAGCAAGAGAATGGAAGGGATGAGAGAATGAGAGAAGAAAGAGGAGAAAGAAAGGAAGGGAGAGAGTGAGAAATGGGGAGAGTAAAAGGGCAAGGAGCAAAGAGAGAGTGTGAAATGAAGGAAGGGAGAGTGAAAGGAAAGAGTAATTGAAAGAGAGAAAAAGAAACATTTTCTTTCCTCATTTGACTTATTGAAAAATTAAATATTTAAAACAAGCAAATCCTCTTGGTGGGGAAAACTGGTTGAGGGTGAGGAGCTTTCTGACCTTTCACCATTCAGTGAGTGGAAGTGGCTGGAGTGTTAAGGGGAGGTGAGTGAGCAAGGGGGAAGAGGAGAATACAGAGATCAAGTGAGCAGCTCAAAGGGGAAGATTGGAGCGAGGGGATGGGAGATGTATTTGGAGCGAGGGGGAGAGGATGACTGATTGGGGAGGGGGTGGAAAGGAAACCAAAGAGGACCAATGTTATCTGTATAATATCCAACCTAAATGCAACATGCTGTCCTCAGTGTATAGAGATAGAAAGAGAAGCAAAGGTTAGAGAGCATTAGCAATAAAATCAAGGATAGAGTAAGCCATAGAAAGGTAAAGCAGGAAAAACAGAGAAAGATCATCATAAAGACTTTATAAGCAAATAAGATCATATTCACTGACTAGACGTTGAGAGCTATTCATATATAGTCTCTAGATTGGGTTTACAATTCCTATTCCCTATTCAAATTCACTTAACTGCCAGCCACACTAATTACAGGGATTAAATACATCTAAATCACATTTCATTGCAAGGGATTTTGCCTATTTTTTGGTGAAAAACATAAATTGGAGGATAAATAAAGAACAGGAAGTGAAGTTTAAGGTGTTGATAGGAGCCTTTCATACATCAATGCTGATATGAACTCTTAGCTAATCAGACAAAAACAAAAATACCTGGAAAAACTCAGCAGGTCTGAAAGGATCTGCGAAGAGGGAGACAGTTGATGTTTTGAGTCCGTATGATCCTTCATCAGAACTAAGACATATAGAAATGAGATGAAATATAAGCTGGTAGAAGGGGTGGGACAGGAGAGCTCGGTAGGGGGCCAGTGATAGGTGGAGGCCAAGAAGAGACTGCCAAAGATATCATAGACAAAAGGACAAAGGAGTGTTGACGGTGGTGATATTATCTACAGGATGTGCTAATGGGGACATTAAGGGTAGTAAGCAGGACAAGCTAGTGGCAGATGGCCCTAGTGTGGGTGGGGTGGGGGGAAGGGATCAAAATGGGCTAAAAGTTGGAGATCAATAGATCAAAATACATTTAAAAATAGGAGGGAAAAGGAAAAAATATAGTTGTAAAAAAATTATAAATTATTGGAAAAGGGGGATCGGAAAGGGGTTGAGGATGGAGGAGAGAGCTTTTGATCTGAAATTGTTGAACTCAGTATTCAGTCCGGTAGACTGTAAAGTGCCTAGTCGGAAGATGAGGTGCTGTTCATCCAGTTTGCGTTGAGCTTCACTGGAACAATGCAGCAAACCAAGGACGGACATGTGGGCATGAGAGCAGGGTGGAGTGTTGGAATGGCAAGCGACAGGGAGGTCTGGGTCATGCTTGCAGACAGACTGAAGGTGTCCCGCAAAGCAGTCACCCAGTCTGCGTTTGGTCTCTCCAATGTAGAGGAAACCGCATTGGGAGCAGCGAATGCAGCAGACTAAGATGAGGGAGGTGCAAGTGAAATGCTGCTTCACTTGAAAGGAGTGTTTGGGCCCTTGGATGGTGAGGGGGGAAGTAAAGGGGCAGGTGTTGCACTTTCCACGGTTGCATGGGAAGGTACCGTGGGAGGGGGTTGAGGTGTAGGGGGGTGATGGAGGAGTGGACCAGGGTGTCCCGCTGGGAGCGATCCCTGCGGAAAGCCGCTGGGGGGGGTGGTGAAAGGAAGATGCGTTTGGTAGTGGCATCATGCTGGAGTTGACAGGATGATCCTTTGAACGCGGAGGCTGGTGGGGTAATAAGTGAGGACAAGGGGACCCTATCATGGTTCTGGGAGGGAGAGGAAGGTGTGAGGGCGGGATAGTGGGAGACGGGCCGGACACGGTTGAGGGCCCTGTCAACCATCGTAGGTGGAAAACATCCTTATCCTCCGCCATTTCCACCATCTCTAGCATGATGCTACTACTAAACACATCTTCCCTTCACCTCCCCCGCCCCTCCCCGTGGTTTTCCGCAGGGATCGTTCCCTCTGGGACACCCTAGTCCACTCCTCCATCACCCCCTACACTTCAACCCCCTCCCACGGCACCTTCCCATGCAACAGCAGAAGGTGCAACTCCTGCCCCTTATCATCCCCCCTCCTCACTGTCCAAGGGCCTAAACACTCCTTTCAAGAGAAGCAGCATTTCACTTGCACTTCCCTCAATTTAGTCTACTGCATTCGCTGCTCCCAATGCAGTCTCCTCTACATTGGAGAGACCAAACGCAGACTGGGTGGCCGCTTTGCGGAACACCTTCGGTCTGTCCGCAAGCATGACCCGGATCTCCCTGTCGCTTGCCATTTCAACACTTCACCCTGCTCTCACGCCCACATGTCCGTCCTTGGCCTGCTGCATGTTCCAGTGAAGCTCAATGCAAACTGGAAGAACATCACCTCATCTTCCGACTAGGCACTTTACAGTCTTCCGGACTTAATATTGAGTTCAACAATTTCAGATCAAAAGCTCTCTCCTCCATCCTCAACCCCTTTCTGATCCCCCTTTTCCCAATAATTTATAATTTTTTTTTTTACAACTATATTTTTTTCTTTTCTCTATTTTTAAATTTATTTTGATCTATTGTTTCATCTCCACCTTTTTGCCCATTTCGATCTCTTCCCCCCACCCCACCCACACTAGGGCCATCTGCCACTAGCTTGCTTCCCTTAATGTCCCCATTAGCACATCCTTTAGATAATATCACCACCGTTAACACCTGTTTGTCCTTTTGTCTATGACATCTTTGGCAGTCTCTTCTTGGCCTCCACCTATTCCTGGCCCCCTATCGAGCTCTCCTGTTCCACCAATTTCTACCAGCTTATATTTCATCTCATTTCTATATGTCTTAGTTCTGATGAAGGATCATACGGACTCAAAACATCAACCGTATCCCTCTCCGCAGATGCTGTCAGACCTGCTGAGTTTTTCAGGCATTTTTGTTTTTGTTCTAGATTTCCAGTATTTTACTTTTATTTTAATCAAATCTGTACTCACCCCAGAATACGGTCACAGACTCCTCCAGGGCTTCATGATTCACATGGCAGGAATACATATCTCCTGGACTCGGGGTGAAGTTCAAATATGTGAATCTCTGGAAGAAATAATCCTCTTTTATATAGTACTCTGTGATGAAGTCGCCATCAGTCATTGGTTCATTGTTCTTTTTCCACTTCATGGTGATGTGTGGAGGGTGGAATCCATCAGCATGACAGATCAATGTGTTGGACTGACCCCAATCTACAGAATTTTCAGAGTACATGGCAATATGAGGAGGAACTGTGGGAAGAGACAGGGCACGGCATGGGTACAATTAACCAATGAAATGAGGCAAGATTAACAAAACATAACGGTCTACAGAGGGTAGAAAGTGAGCAACTGTGACCAATTCACAAATTAGTAGTAGATCACCAGTTCAGATCTGAAATGAGACTACTTTAACATCAATCTAAATAAAGTAAGAGCTTACATTTGAATAGTACCTTATCATATGACCAAGTACCTTACATTCAATGATTTCCACCATATGTACAGCAAGATGCCGAAAATAGCAAGTAAAATGAAAGACAAATTCATTTGCATCTGGTAGTGTTGGCTGGGGGATAAACCTTGGTCAGGGAGCTGGGAAACTTTTTGCCCTTCTTTCAATAATGCCGTGAGGTCTTTTGTGTCAAACTCCGAGGGCAAATTGGACCTCAGTTTATCATTACAGCCAAAAATTCAATCAACGATCTCCCAATGCTTCAGTTTTGTTTTGAAACAATCAAGGTTGTATTTCTTAGTCACCCTGAAAAGGTGATGCTGGGCCCTACTGAGGGACTAACTAAGGAACAGTCTATTTTAAATATAGTATTGTGCACTGAGACAGGTTTAATTGGTAATCTTATGTTAAGGAAGAATCTGGGGAAGAGTAATTATAATGGGCTAGAATTTTAAATTCATTTTGACAATGGTATGGTTAAGTCTAAAATAGAAGTCTTAAAATTATATAAAGCTAACTTGAGAGGTATTTGCAGATGAGTTGGCTGACCTAAAATTGGGAAATGACATTAAAAGACAAGATGACAGGTAAATGGAAAACATCTAAACAAATAACTCCTAACAAATACACATTCCCTTGAGGAATAAAAAAAATTGGAAAAGTGGTATAGCCATGGCTAACTACAGAAGCTAAAGATAGTACAAAACAGAATACTGCAGACGTTGGAATTTAGAAAACAGAAAATGGTGGGAAAACTCATCAGGTGAGGCAACATCTGTCGAGAGGTAAACGGAGCTCATGTTTCAATCAGAGACCTTTCATCAGAAGTTAAAGATAGTATTGGATTAAAAGAAGCAGTTTACATTGGCTTACTACACTTTTTAGAAACAGAGTATTAGGGGATTTTAAAAATCAGCAAAGCATGCTCTAGAACTTGATAAGAGAGAAATAGAATGAAACTAAACTAGCAATAAATATAAAAACAGATTGTAAGACCTCCAAGAATAAGAGAATAATGACATCTTAGGCAGATGGGCAGAATTATACAAAAGAATTATTCTCTAATGAAAGAGGGAAAGAAACAACCATTACAAAGAAAGTAGAAAGACTGCCAATCGTGAAAACAGAAGTAATACAAGCGATCAAGGAAATGAAGAAGGGTAAAGCTATGGGACCAAATAACATATGCATAGAAATGAAATTGGCATTAGAAGAATTTTGATTCCAAGAGATCCTTGTAAGCCACTATTTATAGCACTATCCAAAAGACCAGGTGCAACAGAATGTAATCTGCTTCATGAGTCACATATCAAAATCATTCTAAGAATTACCATGAGAACACGAAGCAGAATTAGACCAGAGATATCAGAAGAACAAAATGGGTTTACAGAAGGAAAAGGAACAAGAAATGGTGTTGAGAATTATAATGGACAGAGCAATAGAAGTCCAACGTGATGTTTGGCTATACTTTATACATTAAACCAAGACATTTGGCAGAAAGTGAGGCATGAACAGGTGTCTGAAATACTTCGTAACCTGGACAAAGAAAGGAAAAATTTAAGACTGCTTCAGGGCTTATATTTGGAATAAAAGCAACAGACAGAATAGACAATGCATATAGTGAATGAAAAGAGGTAAAAAGAAAAGTGTGACAAGGCTGTGTTCTGTCTCAAGATCTTTTCAATCTTTACAGTGAAATGATTATAAGACAGCTATCAGAGTTACCAGAAATTTCAGTAAGGGGAGGAGAGTGGGGAGCTGGAGAAGGAGTAGCAGAGAGAAGGGGGAGGATAAAGGCGAAGACAGAGATGAAGATGTAGAAGACGAAGGTGACAACAAAGAGGAAGAAGAAAGAAGAAAAGGAGGAAGAAGAAGAAGAGCTTTTACAAGCATGTAAACAGGAGGAGGGTAACAGATGTAAATGTGGGACCCTTAGAGGCTGCAACAGGAGAAAAACAAAATGATAGAAATGTTAAACAAATAGATGACACAAAGAGCATATTGGAAATTATGGGCAACAAAGGATCTAATAAGACATGAAGAACTTAAAGTAATTAACATTAGTAAAGAAAATGTACTGGTGAAAATAATGGGAAACAATGGCCAACAAATCTCCTGGATGGCCTACATACTACTGTTTTAAAAGAGGTAGCTATAGGAGTAATGAATCAATTGTTCTTTATCTTCCAGAATTCCCTAGATTCTAGAATGGTTCCAGTGAATTGGAAAGTTGCAAAGGTAACTCCGCTATTCAAGAAAGGAGGGAGCGAGAAAATAGGGAACTAAGGGCCAGTTAGCCTCACATCAGTGGTAGGGGAAATGTTGGCATTTATTAGTAAAGATGTGGTAGCAATGCACTTAGAAAATACATAAGAACAAAAGAAATAGGAGCAGGAGTGGTCCATTTGGCCCCTAGAGCCTGCTCTGCCATTCAATAAGATCATGGCTGGCTTGCCCCAGGCCTCAACTCCTCTTTTGTGCCAGCTCATCATAGCTCTCAATGGTGTAGTAAGCCTGAATATTGGGAGGATTTTAAAAATCAGCAAAGCATGCTCTAGTAATTGATAGAGAGAGAGAGAAATAGAATGAAACTAAACTAGCAAGAAATATAAAAACAAATTGTAAGACTTTTAAGAATAAGAGAAAAATGACATCTTAGGCAGATGGGCAGAATATACAAGAGTTATTCTCTAATGAAAGAGGGGAGTAAACAAACATTAACAAAGAAAATAGAAAGACCGCCAATTGTGAAAGACATAAATGGTTAAGCTGAAAGAGAAATCATATTTAACAAATCTATTAAAAGTTTTTTTGCAGGTATAACTAATAGTGTAGATAAGGGGGATTCAGTAGATGGGCTATATTTTGGTTTTGAGAAGACATTCAATAAATTGCCTCACGTGTTGCACAGAAGATTAGGGATCATGTGATTGAGGTAATATATTAGCATGGACTAGAGAATTGGTTAATGAACAGAAAACAGAATAAGAATAAATGGAACATTTTTGGTTGGCAAGCTCTTACTATTGGGATGCAGCTAGGATCAGTACTTGTGTGTCATCTGTTTACAATTTATATCAATGACTTGGATTAGGGTTCCCAGTGAACCTAAGTTCGTTAATGACACAAAGCTAGGTGGGTAAGTAAGTTGTGAGAAGGATGTAAAAAGGCTACAAAGGAATATACACAAGTTTAACTGAGCTTACAAGAAGATGACAGATGCAATATAATGTAGAGAAATAATAAATTATCCACTTTGACAGTGAAGAATGGAAAAGCAGAATATCTTTGCAAGGTGAGAGGCTAGCAAATATTAGCATTCAAAGGGTGTGGGGTTCTTGCACATGAATCATAGAAATCTAACATGCAGGTACAGCTTGGCATGTTAACCTGTTGGAGTATAAGAGTAAGAAGTCTTGCTGGAATAACATAGGGCTTTGGTGACACCACACCTGGAGCACAGTTTTAGTCCCATCTCTAAGGAAGGTTAGACTTGTCTTAAGAGGGAGCACAGCAAAGATTAACCAGGCTGATTCCTGCAATTATAGATTGAGCAGAATGGGTAGATATTCTCTGGCGTTTAGAAAAATGAAGGTGATCTCATTGCAACATCCAAGATTCTGAGAAGGTTTGACAGTGCAGATGCTGAATAGATGTTTCTCCTGGCTGGAGAATCTAGAACATGGGTCAGCCATTCAGGACTGAGATGAGGAGGAGTTTCAACAGAGAGTTGCGAATCTCAGAACTCTCTGGCCCACAGAGCTATGGATGCCCAGTCATCGAGTATATTCCAGATCGATAACAATAGATTTTAGTACAGTAAGGGATATGGGGAAAGAATGAGAAAGTGCAATTAATGGGAAGTGCAACCATGATCTTACTGAATGGCAGAGCATGGTCAAGATGCTGAATGGCCCACTCCTGCTCCTAATTCTTATGCTTTTATGTTTTTCTTGAATTGTTGTAGTTCTCTACTGATGATGATGGTGCTTCCATTAGGTAGGAAATTGCAGGATATTTACTCAGTGACATTGAAGGACTCTGCAAAGCAGGATAGGGTATATGATCTAGAGAGCAGCTTGGATGGTGGTGGTGTTTCACACGTTTCAATGGCAGGGGTTGCAGAAGTGGGAAGTGCTCTTGAACTAATCTTGGTGAGTTGCTAACATGGCAGTCTAAATAACCCACTAAACTTTCTGCAGTTGATCTTGAATCCCCAAAGACTCTGACTAAAGGACAAGTGCTACCAACTGAGCCAATCAGACATTTATACTTTTAAAAGTCTTGGCCTGGAGTTTCCACTGGTTTCCTTGCACAACTCCAATATCGCCATAACTGGCTCAAAAGATTGCAGAATTTTAAAGGCAAATTGCGTTCAGTGTAACATGGTTTTCTGCGAGCTTTTGGTGTTAGCTTTGAAAGTATTGTGCTAAAAGTGGACTCTGCCAATAAAACTGACTATACCCCCAAATCAAATGCCCCCAGATCAAACTGATCGTTGAGATCTTCTGCTAATTAAGACTTGTTTGTGAGCCTGCGAGGAACTCTTAAAGTTAGCACGTTTCTTTTGGTAACAAGGGTAGTGGCAGGTACATTTTAAAATGGTTTGATTGAAATGTTTACTAAGGATCTCACTGTTGTATAACAACATAACCAGAAAATAGGTTTGTGTATTTTCTTAAAAGTTTTTAAAAATAGGCTCACTCACAGAAAGTGAAGTAACGCTGATTTGAAAAGATGATTAGGAACATAGAAACAGGAATAGGTGATTTAGCTCCTTGAGCTTATTCCACCATTGAACCAAGATCATGGCTGATCTACGATCTAACACCCTGGGCAGAATTTTATGTTCCCCTGCCAGCAGGTTTGTAGGTGGGGAGTGAGCATAAAATTTCTTGGATGAGCTTGGTGCTGGCCTCCCCCTTCCCCCACCTCTCTGCAATTTTATGCTGGGACATGTCTTGCCCTTGCCCCAATTGGTCCTTAAGCAGCCAATTATTGATCACCTAAGGGCCATTTCCCAACCAGCCTCAATTTTCAGGCTGGTGGGAGGAGTTCGGCGGGGGCGGGGGAATGAAGCCTGAAAACAAACCAGGTTCAGGTCTCATGCGGAGGGATGAGGGGCACCTCCATCAGCTGCCTCCTTTTAGCATTGCCTCTGCCCACCCCCCCCCCACCCCATATGGTCCAATCACGGCACAGCCTCCCTCACCACCCGTCCCTCCCCACCAGCCTCTCTGACACCCTAATCCCCCTCTGCCCACCCCCCGAGGACTCACCATCCCTCTCCTCCCTGAGACTCCCAAAACTTAGCACGTCCTGGACTCCCAGGACTTAGGCTCCCTGGACTGTTTGCAGTCCCATTCCTGTCCACCGTAGCTTCTGGCACTGCAGGGACTAGAGCGCTGCCAAACAATCAGATTGACTGGCAGCTCTCTAAGGCGGGACTTCCTCCTGAGCGAGGGGCGGAAGCCCTGCCTCCAGCCAGTTAACATTTGGAGTGTTAAATGGCTGCAGGGCAGGCAGTGCCCAACCACAGATACATTCACCGCTGACTCTTTGGATGGCAGGAAGGGAAATACCGCCATTTGAAAAATCCTGGCCCATATTCCTTAATATCAGTTACTGTCAGATTTACGAATCTCAGATTTAAACTTAACAATTGATCCCAACTTTACTCGTGAAAGGTCTGGCTCTAATTTTTAGACTATGCTCCCTGGTTTTAGATTCCTTAACTAGCAGAAGTTTCTATCTACCCTGTTCCTCTTAATAACTTGAAAACTTCAATCAGATCACCCTTAACCTTCTAAAGTTCTGGGAATATAGCCCTAGTTTGTTTAATCTCTTGCAGTCCAGTTATCATTCTAGTCAATCTACACTGTCCTCCCTCCAAGGTCAATACATCCTTCCTATGGTGCAGAGCCCAGGACAGCTCCCAGTATTCCAGGTGAGGTCAAACATGACTTTGTAAAGCTGAAACATGACTTCTATCCCAGTGGGAGGACTGGTGACACAGTGGTAGCAACCCTGCCTCTGAGCCAGAAGCTGCCAGGACTTGTCGGCCACAGAAGCAGCATTAATAATGCGATTCAATGGGCTGGTAATCAGTCTGGGAATCCTTCCCCAAATGGAAAAAAGTGTGTGAAAATATGCTAAAAGAAACTACTGCCCCCTTGTATTTTAGGCATGAAAGCCAGCATTCCATTAGCCTTAAGATAAAAGCAAAATACTGCAGATGCTGGAAATCTGAGACAAAAATAAAAATAGCTAGAAAAAAACTCAGCAGGGCTGACAGCATCTGCTGAGAGGAATATAGTTAACATTTCGAGTCCATTCGACTCTTCATCAGAACTGATGAATTTTTTCTGAGTTCTGATGAAGAGTTATACGCACTCAAAACGTTAACTCTGTTTCTCTCTGCAGATGCTGTCAGACCTGCTGAGTTTTTCCAGCTATTTTTATTTTTGCTCCATTAGCCTTTTTGATTATTTTCTGTAGCTGTTAATAATATTTAATCATCTATGTATCTCAACCCCCAAGGCTATTTGGATCTCCACTGTTTCTAGTTTTCACCATTTCAGGTCCAAAATGGATGACCTCAGATTTGCCTATGTTAAAGTCTATTTGTTTCCCCATTTTTCAAAAAAAAATTGCTGGTCTACTTTTTCTCTTCTTGAGATAAATTTAAAAAAGTCAAATTTAGTAACTAGTTTATGAAGTTTTCATGATCTCCTTTTGGTGTAGAGTCAAGTTTTGGATGGTTTGGTTTCAGTTCAATACTCACCGAATATCTTGCTTTTTCTCTGAAATTGGTACAGTACATCAGACAATGAAGTCTGAATTGGTTCACACTCTTTCCTGAGCTCATGATTAATAGATTCTGCTCATCTTTTGGTTCATCCTGTGCTGGGATCATGTGATCTGTGAACATTTCTTACCTTTCCATCAACTTACATTGTTCCCTTCTACATTTCCCATATCATATTTGTGGGGATTGTGAGGGGGGCTCAATCATAAGCATGCTCATTTTGCCTGGAACTGCATTCTCTTCTGACTTTACAGTTTGTATTCAGCTTTTGTAGAACCAGACTCAAATGTGTTCTTAACCTTCTTTTCATCTAAAGGTCAGCAAGTGTATACACGGTAGTAGAGTATGGAATTGTTCTATACTTCAGCAAGAAATTAGTCAATCGCTGTCTCATAGTGAGTTTTGAATACCTATGGAGAATTTGTTTTTTGAATGCTTCTTTGACTGTCCTGATATATCTTTCAGCTGCTCCATTTGATGCCAGGTAATAAAGAGGAGAGATGCTTATAATATTTTGCTAAATGAAATTTTGGAATGGAGAGAACAAAATTGAGGATAAGCTCCTCTAGTAAACCATGACAAGAAAAATAGACAGTAACTTGTCTATTGTTTGTTCAGTATTGATATTTTGATGTGTTTACTTTGATCCACTTGAGTGACTATCTATGAGCACCAAGAAATCATATTCCTTCTCACAAAAATCTACATGGATGCTTTGAAATGGCAAATAGGCCATGACCATGACTGAGTATTCCTGTGTTCAGAAACCTGCCAGAAAACTCTCTGAAGAACTAGGTCCCTCCACTCTATGACTCCACTTGGTGTGGCCTTGTTCACATGACAACTCATTCAATGATTGTGGAACAATTTCATTTGCTCACCTGTACACTGGTCAAACTCTGTTAATCCATTCAACGTCTGTAGATGATTTTTAATACTAATTTTTGGAGTTTCAGCTACAATTTCAATTGCAGTGTTCAGAAAGTCCTCACCTAGTACCCCTGTTGTGAATTTTGCACCTTTGCAGCCTACCTCTGAGTCCTTATATATCAAACATGACAGTTTGAGTGACAGGATTCTTTTTCAAGCTGCGATTTTTGATGTTGTACTTGTACAGCTCACTATAATACTGTCATCATTGGTATTGCAGATTAGCTACAGTAAGCCCAGAATAGCTAGAGGTTTATGATCCAATAATGGGTGAAGTTTCTGCCCAACAAAAACTGGTGAAACCTTTTGATTCTGAAGATGATTTCAAATACTTCATTTTCTATCTGTTCTTTGTTGTGTTCACTCTTGGTCAGTGTACACAAAACAATTGCTATGGACTTCGCCTGTCCATCATCCATCACATGACTGATTACTGCTCCAACTCCAGAGTTTGGAGCATCAGGTCACGATTTGTATCATAATGAACAGTGGGTGCATCACCAGTCAAGCTTCTTGTTGTGCTTTAAACCATTCCCATTTCCCATCTTCAATAATTCATATAATGGAGCTAACACCGTTGTAAGCTCAGGCAGGAATTGTGATTAATATTGGGCCATGCTGAGTAAACGTTGCTCAGACACATCTTTTGGCTTCAGAGCATCCCTATCTTTTCTTTCACTGGCTGCAACCCCTTTCCATTGATTTTCAAGCCAAAGTACACAACCTTGGATTGCACAAAAGCAGCTTGCTCGTTCCAACATATGATCATTGAGCCTTTTTAACACTTCATCCCACACATGAATGTTCTCTTCCTTTGTTGTGGTCACAATCAACACAATATTCCAATTGTACAAACACTACAGTAGTCCTTGCAAAATCCTATCATTTGTAATTTGGAACATTTTTGGAGAAGAATTCACACTATCAAGCAGCTTTATGTAGGAGTATAAAGCCATCAGTGTGTTTATCGTGAGATACTGCTAACTCTCGATCCACCTGCAGCTGTGCATAAGTATAAAGCAAATTCAACATTATCAAAAGCTTGGAGCTCACTAACTCCACATACAAATCTTGGGAGGTTGGTAATGGATCTTGCTTATCACCATTGCTTGGCTGAATGTGACTTTATAGTCCCCACATGTCTGCTTTGGGCACAACAGTGCTACAATTGGGGTTGCCCAATCACTATAGTCAGTTTTCACTTGTACACCATTTTGCTCTAGTTTCTTTAGCTCTTCTTCAACCTGGATTTTGAAAGCATAAGGAACTGGCCCAGCTTGAAATAGGCTTGATTTAGATGTGCACTTCCACGTTGATTATGCTTTTATAGCTGTCCTCAAAAATGTTGCTGTAGCTATTCAACAGCTAATCCAGCTTCTTGGTCATCTCAATTTTGAAGTCTACTACGAAGTCAGTCTTTACCCATTAACATTGATTTGTTGTCATATCTTGCAACAGTAGTGGGCAACTTGAGGAACCTGCCTTTATATTGAACACTGCACTCCATTTGTTCACATGTTTCTCACACCTAACCAGCGGACAAAACATAAGAAATAGGAGGAGTAGGCCATTCAGCCCCACAAGCTTGCCCTGCCACTCAATAAGATCATGGCTGATCTGCCCCAGGCCTCAACTCCTCTCACTGCCAGCTCCTCATAACCCTCAGCTTCCCGATATTTCAAAATTCTATCTACCTCCTCTTTAAATATTTTTAGTGATCTAGCCTCCACAACTCTCTGGGGTAGAGAATTCCAGACATTCACTACCCTCTGAAAGAAGAAATTCCTTCTCATCTGTTTTAAATGATTGTCCCCTTATTCAAGATCCCCACTAGTGGAAACACCTTCTCAACATCTATCCTGTCAAGCCCCCTCAGAATCTAGTGTGTTTCAATAGATCACCCCTCATTCTTCTAAACTCTAATAATCAAAGACCTAATCTAATTAGCTGTTCTTGATAAGTCAACCCCTTCATCCCAGGAAATCAGCCTAGTGAATCTCTTTTGAACTGCCTCCAATGCCAGCATATTCTTTCTTAAATACGCAGACCAAAACTGTACACAGTACTCCAGGTGCGGCCTCACCAATACCCTGTACAGTTGTAAGAAGACTTCCCTATTTTTAAACTCCAACCCCCTAGCAATACAGGCCAAAATTCCATTTGCCTTCTGAACTACTTGTTCCACCTTCATGCTAACTTTTTGTGTTTCAGGCACAAGAACACCCAGGTCCCTCTGTGCTGCACATTTTTGGAGTCTCTCTCCATTTAAATAATTGTCTGCCATTCAATTTTTCCTACCAAAATGCATGACCCCTCACGCTTTCGTACATTAAACTCCATCTGCCAAGTTTTTGCCCACTCACTCAACCTGTCTCTATTCCCTTGCAGATTCCTCATGTCCTCCCACCTACATTTGTATCATCAGCAAATTTGGATACATTACACTCTTCCCCTCCTTCAAGTCATTAATATAGTAAATAATTGAGGCTCTAGGACTGATTCTTGTGGCACTCTACTAGTTATGTCTTTCCAACCTGAAAAAACCCATTAAACCTGACTCTGTCTTCTGTGTGTTAACCAATCCTCAATCAATGCTAATACATTACTCCCCAATACCATGAGCTCCTATCTTGTGCAATAACCTTTTATGTGGCACCTTATCAAATGCCTTCTGGAAATCCAAATACATCTACCGGTTACCCTTTATCGATTCTGCTTGTTAAAACGTCAAAGAACTCTTAGCAAATTTGTCAAACATGATTTTCCTTTCACAAAACCATGTTTACTCTGATTGTGTTCAGCTTTTCTAAATGTGCTACTATTTCTTCCTTAATAATGGAGTCTAGTATTTTCCCAATGACAGATGTTAGGCTGACTGGCCTATAATTTTCTGCTTTTTGTCTGTCAGCCTTCTTGAACAGGGGCATCATATTAGTAGTTTTCCAATCCTCTGGGACCCTCCCGGAATCTAGTAAGTTCTGGAATATTTCGACCAATGCCTCCACTATCTCTCTCTGCAGCCACTTCCTTTAAAACGCTTAGATGCAGCCCATCAGGTCCTGGTGACTTGACTGCCTTTAGTCCCATTAGTTTGTCAAATACTTTGTCCCTCGTGATTGAGACTGTTACAAGATATTTTCTCCCATTAGCTTCTTGCTTATCTGATATCTTTGGAATGTTTATAGCGTCCTCCACCGTAAAGACCGATGCAAAATATTGGTTTAAATTATCTGCCATTTCCCTGTTCCCCATTATCAATTCTCCAGTTGCATCCTCCAAGGGACACACATTCACTTTAGCCACTCTCTTATATACCCGTAGAAGCTCTCGCTGTTTGTTTTTTATATTTCTTGCTAATTTACTCTCATAATCAATTTTCTCCCTATTTATTAGCTTTATAGTCATCCACTGCTGAAGTGTGGTGGCCTAGACAACTATAGAGAAGCCATTTAGTGCTAAAAGGGTTAACGGAGAAGTTAGAAGTTGTCTAGGCCTAAGAGAAAAATACTGCAAATTTGAGAAACAATACCATCTTGTCTGAACACAGTTTAGGATGAGCCCTGAGACATTCTATTTTATTCTTTCTCAGGCCGAATGTAATCGGAATCTTGGTAAGCATTTACATAAACGCAACACCTGTTGTGCTGGGAACGAATATTTACTACTATATGGATTGTTCAGTTAACTTATGCAAATAAGCGGATAGGTTTGTGCAAAATTTACTGATTGGCTGTAAAAATGCTTTTAACAGGTCTGTGTTTATTCTGCTACGAGACGGTACAATAGCTCTCGTTGTATTGTTCTCTCTTGTGCACAAGTAATAAATGGGGTTTCTATGTATTAATGATGCCTCGGTGTGATTAATCTCCGACAGATTCTTGGAGGTTCCACCAAGATGACTAACCCCTAGGGTTAGGTCACGGAGCGCCAGCGTTAGGACCTCGTGGTTCAAGGACTCCTCAGTCCACAGCAGCCCGATTTGGGCTTCCGGGGTTCGTTGACCCGTCATCTGCCTTCACCTGCCTGTGGCCGACTCTTAGGGAAAGTGATCTATTTAAGTGTTTAGGAGATTGGTTGTGGCAGTCCGGGACCGCTTTGGCCAGATGTACTCGGGGTTGGAGCCCTGGAGGTTAGATTTAGTTTAAGAGTGTACTCGGGGTTGGAGCTCCTGGAGGTTAGATTAAGAGTGTACTCGGGGTTGGAGCCCCTGGAGTTTAGATTTAGTGAAAGAGTGTACTCGGAGTTGGAGCCCCTGGAGTTTAGATTTAGTGAAAGAGTGTACTCGGAGTTGGAGCCATTGGAGTTTAGATTTAGTGAAAGAGTGTACTCGGGGTTGGAGCCCCTGGAGTTTAGATTTAGTGAAAGAGTGTACTCGGGGTTGGAGCCATTGGAGTTTAGATTTAGTTAAAGAGTGTACTCGGGGTTGGAGCCATTGGAGTTTAGATTTAGTGAAAGAGTGTACTCGGAGTTGGAGCCATTGGAGTTTAGATTTAGTGAAAGAGTGTACTCGGGGTTGGAGCCATTGGAGTTTAGATTTAGTTAAAGAGTGTACTCGGGGTTGGAGCCATTGGAGTTTAGATTTAGTTAAAGAGTGTACTCGGGGTTGGAGCCATTGGAGTTTAGATTTAGTTAAAGAGTGTACTCGGGGTTGGAGCCATTGGAGTTTAGATTTAGTTAAAGAGTGTACTCGGGGTTGGAGCCATTGGAGTTTAGATTTAGTTAAAGAGTGTACTCGGAGTTGGAGCCCCTGGAGTTTAGATTTAGTGAAAGAGTGTACTCGGGGTTGGAGCCCCTGGAGTTTAGATTTAGTGAAAGAGTGTACTCGGGGTTGGAGCCATTGGAGTTTAGATTTAGTGAAAGAGTGTACTCGGGGTTGGAGCCCCTGGAGTTTAGATTTAGTGAAAGAGTGTACTCGGGGTTGGAGCCATTGGAGTTTAGATTTAGTTAAAGAGTGTACTCGGGGTTGGAGCCATTGGAGTTTAGATTTAGTTAAAGAGTGTACTCGGGGTTGGAGCCCCTGCAGTTTAGATTTAGTGAAAGAGTGTACTCGGGGTTGGAGCCATTGGAGTTTAGATTTAGTGAAAGAGTGTACTCGGGGTTGGAGCCATTGGAGTTTAGATTTAGTTAAAGAGTGTACTCGGGGTTGGAGCCATTGGAGTTTAGATTTAGTGAAAGAGTGTACTCGGGGTTGGAGCCCCTGGAGTTTAGATTTAGTTAAAGAGTGTACTCGGGGTAGGAGCCCCTGGAGTTTAGATTTAGTGAAAGAGTGTACTCGGGGTTGGAGCCATTGGAGTTTAGATTTAGTGAAAGAGTGTACTCGGGGTTGGAGCCATTGGAGTTTAGATTTAGTTAAAGAGTGTACTCGGGGTTGGAGCCATTGGAGTTTAGATTTAGTGAAAGAGTGTACTCGGGGTTGGAGCCATTGGAGTTTAGATTTAGTTAAAGAGTGTACTTGGGGTAGGAGCCCCTGGAGTTTAGATTTAGTGAAAGAGTGTACTCGGGGTTGGAGCCATTGGAGTTTAGATTTAGTTAAAGAGTGTACTTGGGGTAGGAGCCCCTGGAGTTTAGATTTAGTGAAAGAGTGTACTCGGGGTTGGAGCCATTGGAGTTTAGATTTAGTTAAAGAGTGTACTCGGGGTTGGAGCCATTGGAGTTTAGATTTAGTTAAAGAGTGTACTCGGGGTTGGAGCCCCTGGAGTTTAGATTTAGTGAAAGAGTGTACTCGGGGTTGGAGCCATTGGAGTTTAGATTTAGTGAAAGAGTGTACTCGGGGTTGGAGCCATTGGAGTTTAGATTTAGTTAAAGAGTGTACTCGGGGTTGGAGCCATTGGAGTTTAGATTTAGTGAAAGAGTGTACTCGGGGTTGGAGCCCCTGGAGTTTAGATTTAGTGAAAGAGTGTACTCGGGGTTGGAGCCCCTGGAGTTTAGATTTAGTGAAAGAGTGTACTCGGGGTTGGAGCCCCTGGAGTTTAGATTTAGTTAAAGAGTGTACTCGGGGTTGGAGCCCCTGGAGTTTAGATTTAGTGAAAGAGTGTACTTGGGGTTGGAGCCCCTGGAGTTTAGATTTAGTTAAAGAGTGTACTCGGGGTTGGAGCCATTGGAGTTTAGATTTAGTGAAAGAGTGTACTCGGGGTTGGAGCCCCTGGAGTTTAGATTTAGTGAAAGAGTGTACTCGGGGTTGGAGCCCCTGGAGTTTAGATTTAGTTAAAGAGTGTACTCGGGGTTGGAGCCCCTGGAGTTTAGATTTAGTTAAAGAGTGTACTCGGGGTTGGAGCCATTGGAGTTTAGATTTAGTGAAAGAGTGTACTCGGGGTTGGAGCCCCTGGAGTTTAGATTTAGTGAAAGAGTGTACTTGGGGTTGGAGCCATTGGAGTTTAGATTTAGTTAAAGAGTGTACTCGGGGTTGGAGCCATTGGAGTTTAGATTTAGTGAAAGAGTGTACTCGGGGTTGGAGCCCCTGGAGTTTAGATTTAGTTAAAGAGTGTACTCGGGGTTGGAGCCATTGGAGTTTAGATTTAGTGAAAGAGTGTACTCGGGGTTGGAGCCCCTGGAGTTTAGATTTAGTTAAAGAGTGTACTCGGGGTTGGAGCCATTGGAGTTTAGATTTAGTGAAAGAGTGTACTCGGGGTTGGAGCCCCTGGAGTTTAGATTTAGTTAAAGAGTGTACTCGGGGTTGGAGCCATTGGAGTTTAGATTTAGTGAAAGAGTGTACTCGGGGTTGGAGCCCCTGGAGTTTAGATTTAGTTAAAGAGTGTACTCGGGGTTGGAGCCATTGGAGTTTAGATTTAGTGAAAGAGTGTACTCGGGGTTGGAGCCCCTGGAGTTTAGATTTAGTTAAAGAGTGTACTCGGGGTTGGAGCCCCTGGAGTTTAGATTTAGTTAAAGAGTGTACTCGGGGTTGGAGCCCCTGGAGTTTAGATTTAGTTAAAGAGTGTACTCGGGGTTGGAGCCATTGGAGTTTAGATTTAGTTAAAGAGTGTACTCGGGGTTGGAGCCATTGGAGTTTAGATTTAGTTAAAGAGTGTACTCGGGGTTGGAGCCATTGGAGTTTAGATTTAGTGAAAGAGTGTACTCGGGGTTGGAGCCATTGGAGTTTAGATTTAGTTAAAGAGTGTACTCGGGGTTGGAGCCATTGGAGTTTAGATTTAGTTAAAGAGTGTACTGGAGGTTGGAGCCCCTGGAGTTTAGATTTAGTGAAAGAGTGTACTCGGGGTTGGAGCCCCTGGAGTTTAGATTTAGTTAAAGAGTGTACTCGGGGTTGGAGCCATTGGAGTTTAGATTTAGTTAAAGAGTGTACTCGGGGTTGGAGCCCCTGGAGTTTAGATTTAGTGAAAGAGTGTACTCGGGGTTGGAGCCCCTGGAGTTTAGATTTAGTGAAAGAGTGTACTCGGGGTTGGAGCCATTGGAGTTTAGATTTAGTGAAAGAGTGTACTCGGGGTTGGAGCCATTGGAGTTTAGATTTAGTGAAAGAGTGTACTCGGGGTTGGAGCCATTGGAGTTTAGATTTAGTTAAAGAGTGTACTCGGGGTTGGAGCCATTGGAGTTTAGATTTAGTGAAAGAGTGTACTCGGGGTTGGAGCCATTGGAGTTTAGATTTAGTGAAAGAGTGTACTCGGGGTTGGAGCCATTGGAGTTTAGATTTAGTGAAAGAGTGTACTCGGGGTTGGAGCCCCTGGAGTTTAGATTTAGTTAAAGAGTGTACTCGGGGTTGGAGCCATTGGAGTTTAGATTTAGTGAAAGAGTGTACTCGGGGTTGGAGCCCCTGGAGTTTAGATTTAGTGAAAGAGTGTACTCGGGGTTGGAGCCCCTGGAGTTTAGATTTAGTGAAAGAGTGTACTCGGGGTTGGAGCCATTGGAGTTTAGATTTAGTTAAAGAGTGTACTCGGGGTTGGAGCCATTGGAGTTTAGATTTAGTTAAAGAGTGTACTCGGGATTGGAGCCATTGGAGTTTAGATTTAGTGAAAGAGTGTACTCGGGGTTGGAGCCCCTGGAGTTTAGATTTAGTGAAAGAGTGTACTCGGGGTTGGAGCCATTGGAGTTTAGATTTAGTTAAAGAGTGTACTCGGGGTTGGAGCCATTGGAGTTTAGATTTAGTGAAAGAGTGTACTCGGGGTTGGAGCCCCTGGAGTTTAGATTTAGTTAAAGAGTGTACTCGGGGTTGGAGCCATTGGAGTTTAGATTTAGTGAAAGAGTGTACTCGGGGTTGGAGCCCCTGGAGTTTAGATTTAGTTAAAGAGTGTACTCGGGGTTGGAGCCATTGGAGTTTAGATTTAGTGAAAGAGTGTACTCGGGGTTGGAGCCATTGGAGTTTAGATTTAGTGAAAGAGTGTACTCGGGGTTGGAGCCATTGGAGTTTAGATTTAGTGAAAGAGTGTACTCGGGGTTGGAGCCCCTGGAGTTTAGATTTAGTGAAAGAGTGTACTCGGGGTTGGAGCCATTGGAGTTTAGATTTAGTGAAAGAGTGTACTCGGGGTTGGAGCCCCTGGAGTTTAGATTTAGTTAAAGAGTGTACTCGGGGTTGGAGCCCCTGGAGTTTAGATTTAGTGAAAGAGTGTACTCGGGGTTGGAGCCATTGGAGTTTAGATTTAGTGAAAGAGTGTACTCGGGGTTGGAGCCATTGGAGTTTAGATTTAGTGAAAGAGTGTACTCGGGGTTGGAGCCCCTGGAGTTTAGATTTAGTTAAAGAGTGTACTCGGGGTTGGAGCCATTGGAGTTTAGATTTAGTGAAAGAGTGTACTCGGGGTTGGAGCCATTGGAGTTTAGATTTAGTGAAAGAGTGTACTCGGGGTTGGAGCCATTGGAGTTTAGATTTAGTGAAAGAGTGTACTCGGGGTTGGAGCCCCTGGAGTTTAGATTTAGTGAAAGAGTGTACTCGGGGTTGGAGCCATTGGAGTTTAGATTTAGTGAAAGAGTGTACTCGGGGTTGGAGCCATTGGAGTTTAGATTTAGTGAAAGAGTGTACTCGGGGTTGGAGCCCCTGGAGTTTAGATTTAGTGAAAGAGTGTACTCGGGGTTGGAGCCATTGGAGTTTAGATTTAGTGAAAGAGTGTACTCGGGGTTGGAGCCATTGGAGTTTAGATTTAGTGAAAGAGTGTACTCGGGGTTGGAGCCCCTGGAGTTTAGATTTAGTGAAAGAGTGTACTCGGGGTTGGAGCCATTGGAGTTTAGATTTAGTGAAAGAGTGTACTCGGGGTTGGAGCCCCTGGAGTTTAGATTTAGTGAAAGAGTGTACTCGGGGTTGGAGCCCCTGGAGTTTAGATTTAGTTAAAGAGTGTACTCGGGGTTGGAGCCCCTGGAGTTTAGATTTAGTTAAAGAGTGTACTCGGGGTTGGAGCCATTGGAGTTTAGATTTAGTGAAAGAGTGTACTCGGGGTTGGAGCCATTGGAGTTTAGATTTAGTGAAAGAGTGTACTCGGGGTTGGAGCCCCTGGAGTTTAGATTTAGTGAAAGAGTGTACTCGGGGTTGGAGCCCCTGGAGTTTAGATTTAGTTAAAGAGTGTACTCGGGGTTGGAGCCCCTGGAGTTTAGATTTAGTGAAAGAGTGTACTCGGGGTTGGAGCCATTGGAGTTTAGATTTAGTGAAAGAGTGTACTCGGGGTTGGAGCCATTGGAGTTTAGATTTAGTGAAAGAGTGTACTCGGGGTTGGAGCCCCTGGAGTTTAGATTTAGTGAAAGAGTGTACTCGGGGTTGGAGCCATTGGAGTTTAGATTTAGTGAAAGAGTGTACTCGGGGTTGGAGCCCCTGGAGTTTAGATTTAGTGAAAGAGTGTACTCGGGGTTGGAGCCCCTGGAGTTTAGATTTAGTGAAAGAGTGTACTCGGGGTTGGAGCCATTGGAGTTTAGATTTAGTGAAAGAGTGTACTCGGGGTTGGAGCCATTGGAGTTTAGATTTAGTGAAAGAGTGTACTCGGGGTTGGAGCCATTGGAGTTTAGATTTAGTTAAAGAGTGTACTCGGGGTTGGAGCCCCTGGAGTTTAGATTTAGTGAAAGAGTGTACTCGGGGTTGGAGCCATTGGAGTTTAGATTTAGTGAAAGAGTGTACTCGGGGTTGGAGCCCCTGGAGTTTAGATTTAGTTAAAGAGTGTACTCGGGGTTGGAGCCATTGGAGTTTAGATTTAGTGAAAGAGTGTACTCGGGGTTGGAGCCATTGGAGTTTAGATTTAGTGAAAGAGTGTACTCGGGGTTGGAGCCATTGGAGTTTAGATTTAGTTAAAGAGTGTACTCGGGGTTGGAGCCATTGGAGTTTAGATTTAGTTAAAGAGTGTACTGGAGGTTGGAGCCCCTGGAGTTTAGATTTAGTGAAAGAGTGTACTCGGGGTTGGAGCCCCTGGAGTTTAGATTTAGTGAAAGAGTGTACTCGGGGTTGGAGCCCCTGGAGTTTAGATTTAGTTAAAGAGTGTACTCGGGGTTGGAGCCATTGGAGTTTAGATTTAGTGAAAGAGTGTACTCGGGGTTGGAGCCCCTGGAGTTTAGATTTAGTGAAAGAGTGTACTCGGGGTTGGAGCCCCTGGAGTTTAGATTTAGTGAAAGAGTGTACTCGGGGTTGGAGCCCCTGGAGTTTAGATTTAGTGAAAGAGTGTACTCGGGGTTGGAGCCATTGGAGTTTAGATTTAGTTAAAGAGTGTACTCGGGGTTGGAGCCATTGGAGTTTAGATTTAGTTAAAGAGTGTACTCGGGGTTGGAGCCCCTGGAGTTTAGATTTAGTTAAAGAGTGTACTCGGGGTTGGAGCCCCTGGAGTTTAGATTTAGTGAAAGAGTGTACTCGGAGTTGGAGCCCCTGGAGTTTAGATTTAGTGAAAGAGTGTACTCGGGGTTGGAGCCATTGGAGTTTAGATTTAGTTAAAGAGTGTACTCGGGGTTGGAGCCATTGGAGTTTAGATTTAGTGAAAGAGTGTACTCAGGGTTGGAGCCCCTGGAGTTTAGATTTAGTGAAAGAGTGTACTCGGGGTTGGAGCCATTGGAGTTTAGATTTAGTGAAAGAGTGTACTCGGGGTTGGAGCCATTGGAGTTTAGATTTAGTGAAAGAGTGTACTCGGGGTTGGAGCCCCTGGAGTTTAGATTTAGTTAAAGAGTGTACTCGGGGTTGGAGCCATTGGAGTTTAGATTTAGTGAAAGAGTGTACTCGGGGTTGGAGCCCCTGGAGTTTAGATTTAGTGAAAGAGTGTACTCGGGGTTGGAGCCCCTGGAGTTTAGATTTAGTTAAAGAGTGTACTCGGGGTTGGAGCCATTGGAGTTTAGATTTAGTGAAAGAGTGTACTCGGGGTTGGAGCCCCTGGAGTTTAGATTTAGTTAAAGAGTGTACTCGGGGTTGGAGCCATTGGAGTTTAGATTTAGTGAAAGAGTGTACTCGGGGTTGGAGCCATTGGAGTTTAGATTTAGTGAAAGAGTGTACTCGGGGTTGGAGCCATTGGAGTTTAGATTTAGTGAAAGAGTGTACTCGGGGTTGGAGCCCCTGGAGTTTAGATTTAGTGAAAGAGTGTACTCGGGGTTGGAGCCCCTGGAGTTTAGATTTAGTGAAAGAGTGTACTCGGGGTTGGAGCCATTGGAGTTTAGATTTAGTGAAAGAGTGTACTCGGGGTTGGAGCCCCTGGAGTTTAGATTTAGTGAAAGAGTGTACTCGGGGTTGGAGCCATTGGAGTTTAGATTTAGTGAAAGAGTGTACTCGGGGTTGGAGCCCCTGGAGTTTAGATTTAGTTAAAGAGTGTACTTGGGGTAGGAGCCCCTGGAGTTTAGATTTAGTTAAAGAGTGTACTCGGGGTTGGAGCCATTGGAGTTTAGATTTAGTGAAAGAGTGTACTCGGGGTTGGAGCCATTGGAGTTTAGATTTAGTGAAAGAGTGTACTCGGGGTTGGAGCCATTGGAGTTTAGATTTAGTGAAAGAGTGTACTCGGGGTTGGAGCCCCTGGAGTTTAGATTTAGTTAAAGAGTGTACTCGGGGTTGGAGCCCCTGGAGTTTAGATTTAGTTAAAGAGTGTACTCGGGGTTGGAGCCATTGGAGTTTAGATTTAGTGAAAGAGTGTACTCGGGGTTGGAGCCATTGGAGTTTAGATTTAGTGAAAGAGTGTACTCGGGGTTGGAGCCCCTGGAGTTTAGATTTAGTGAAAGAGTGTACTCGGGGTTGGAGCCCCTGGAGTTTAGATTTAGTGAAAGAGTGTACTCGGGGTTGGAGCCATTGGAGTTTAGATTTAGTTAAAGAGTGTACTCGGGGTTGGAGCCATTGGAGTTTAGATTTAGTGAAAGAGTGTACTCGGGGTTGGAGCCCCTGGAGTTTAGATTTAGTGAAAGAGTGTACTCGGGGTTGGAGCCATTGGAGTTTAGATTTAGTTAAAGAGTGTACTCGGGGTTGGAGCCATTGGAGTTTAGATTTAGTGAAAGAGTGTACTCGGGGTTGGAGCCCCTGGAGTTTAGATTTAGTGAAAGAGTGTACTCGGGGTTGGAGCCCCTGGAGTTTAGATTTAGTTAAAGAGTGTACTCAGGGTTGGAGCCCCTGGAGTTTAGATTTAGTGAAAGAGTGTACTCGGGGTTGGAGCCATTGGAGTTTAGATTTAGTTAAAGAGTGTACTCGGGGTTGGAGCCATTGGAGTTTAGATTTAGTTAAAGAGTGTACTCGGGGTTGGAGCCATTGGAGTTTAGATTTAGTTAAAGAGTGTACTCGGGGTTGGAGCCCCTGGAGTTTAGATTTAGTGAAAGAGTGTACTCGGGGTTGGAGCCCCTGGAGTTTAGATTTAGTGAAAGAGTGTACTCGGGGTTGGAGCCCCTGGAGTTTAGATTTAGTTAAAGAGTGTACTCGGAGTTGGAGCCATTGGAGTTTAGATTTAGTGAAAGAGTGTACTCGGGGTTGGAGCCATTGGAGTTTAGATTTAGTGAAAGAGTGTACTCGGGGTTGGAGCCATTGGAGTTTAGATTTAGTTAAAGAGTGTACTCGGGGTTGGAGCCATTGGAGTTTAGATTTAGTGAAAGAGTGTACTCGGGGTTGGAGCCCCTGGAGTTTAGATTTAGTTAAAGAGTGTACTCGGGGTTGGAGCCCCTGGAGTTTAGATTTAGTTAAAGAGTGTACTCGGGGTTGGAGCCCCTGGAGTTTAGATTTAGTGAAAGAGTGTACTCGGGGTTGGAGCCATTGGAGTTTAGATTTAGTTAAAGAGTGTACTCGGGGTTGGAGCCCCTGGAGTTTAGATTTAGTGAAAGAGTGTACTCGGGGTTGGAGCCCCTGGAGTTTAGATTTAGTGAAAGAGTGTACTCGGGGTTGGAGCCATTGGAGTTTAGATTTAGTGAAAGAGTGTACTCGGGGTTGGAGCCATTGGAGTTTAGATTTAGTGAAAGAGTGTACTCGGGGTTGGAGCCCCTGGAGTTTAGATTTAGTGAAAGAGTGTACTCGGGGTTGGAGCCATTGGAGTTTAGATTTAGTGAAAGAGTGTACTCGGGGTTGGAGCCATTGGAGTTTAGATTTAGTTAAAGAGTGTACTCGGGGTTGGAGCCCCTGGAGTTTAGATTTAGTGAAAGAGTGTACTCGGGGTAGGAGCCCCTGGAGTTTAGATTTAGTTAAAGAGTGTACTCGGGGTTGGAGCCATTGGAGTTTAGATTTAGTTAAAGAGTGTACTCGGGGTTGGAGCCATTGGAGTTTAGATTTAGTTAAAGAGTGTACTCGGGGTTGGAGCCATTGGAGTTTAGATTTAGTGAAAGAGTGTACTCGGGTTGGAGCCATTGGAGTTTAGATTTAGTGAAAGAGTGTACTCGGGGTTGGAGCCCCTGGAGTTTAGATTTAGTTAAAGAGTGTACTCGGGGTTGGAGCCATTGGAGTTTAGATTTAGTGAAAGAGTGTACTCGGGGTTGGAGCCCCTGGAGTTTAGATTTAGTGAAAGAGTGTACTCGGGGTTGGAGCCATTGGAGTTTAGATTTAGTGAAAGAGTGTACTCGGGGTTGGAGCCCCTGGAGTTTAGATTTAGTGAAAGAGTGTACTCGGGGTTGGAGCCCCTGGAGTTTAGATTTAGTGAAAGAGTGTACTCGGGGTTGGAGCCCCTGGAGTTTAGATTTAGTGAAAGAGTGTACTCGGGGTTGGAGCCCCTGGAGTTTAGATTTAGTGAAAGAGTGTACTCGGGGTTGGAGCCCCTGGAGTTTAGATTTAGTGAAAGAGTGTACTCGGGGTTGGAGCCCCTGGAGTTTAGATTTAGTGAAAGAGTGTACTCGGGGTTGGAGCCCCTGGAGTTTAGATTTAGTGAAAGAGTGTACTCGGGGTTGGAGCCATTGGAGTTTAGATTTAGTGAAAGAGTGTACTCGGGGTTGGAGCCCCTGGAGTTTAGATTTAGTTAAAGAGTGTACTCGGGGTTGGAGCCATTGGAGTTTAGATTTAGTGAAAGAGTGTACTCGGGGTTGGAGCCCCTGGAGTTTAGATTTAGTTAAAGAGTGTACTCGGGGTTGGAGCCCCTGGAGTTTAGATTTAGTGAAAGAGTGTACTCGGGGTTGGAGCCCCTGGAGTTTAGATTTAGTGAAAGAGTGTACTCGGGGTTGGAGCCATTGGAGTTTAGATTTAGTGAAAGAGTGTACTCGGGGTTGGAGCCATTGGAGTTTAGATTTAGTTAAAGAGTGTACTCGGGGTTGGAGCCCCTGGAGTTTAGATTTAGTGAAAGAGTGTACTCGGGGTTGGAGCCATTGGAGTTTAGATTTAGTGAAAGAGTGTACTCGGGGTTGGAGCCCCTGGAGTTTAGATTTAGTTAAAGAGTGTACTCGGGGTTGGAGCCATTGGAGTTTAGATTTAGTGAAAGAGTGTACTCGGGGTTGGAGCCCCTGGAGTTTAGATTTAGTGAAAGAGTGTACTCGGGGTTGGAGCCATTGGAGTTTAGATTTAGTGAAAGAGTGTACTCGGGGTTGGAGCCCCTGGAGTTTAGATTTAGTTAAAGAGTGTACTCGGGGTTGGAGCCCCTGGAGTTTAGATTTAGTGAAAGAGTGTACTCGGGGTTGGAGCCATTGGAGTTTAGATTTAGTGAAAGAGTGTACTCGGGGTTGGAGCCATTGGAGTTTAGATTTAGTGAAAGAGTGTACTCGGGGTTGGAGCCCCTGGAGTTTAGATTTAGTTAAAGAGTGTACTCGGGGTTGGAGCCATTGGAGTTTAGATTTAGTGAAAGAGTGTACTCGGGGTTGGAGCCCCTGGAGTTTAGATTTAGTTAAAGAGTGTACTCGGGGTTGGAGCCCCTGGAGTTTAGATTTAGTGAAAGAGTGTACTCGGGGTTGGAGCCATTGGAGTTTAGATTTAGTGAAAGAGTGTACTCGGGGTTGGAGCCCCTGGAGTTTAGATTTAGTTAAAGAGTGTACTCGGGGTTGGAGCCATTGGAGTTTAGATTTAGTGAAAGAGTGTACTCGGGGTTGGAGCCCCTGGAGTTTAGATTTAGTGAAAGAGTGTACTCGGGGTTGGAGCCATTGGAGTTTAGATTTAGTGAAAGAGTGTACTCGGGGTTGGAGCCCCTGGAGTTTAGATTTAGTTAAAGAGTGTACTCGGGGTTGGAGCCATTGGAGTTTAGATTTAGTTAAAGAGTGTACTCGGGGTTGGAGCCCCTGGAGTTTAGATTTAGTTAAAGAGTGTACTCGGGGTTGGAGCCATTGGAGTTTAGATTTAGTGAAAGAGTGTACTCGGGGTTGGAGCCCCTGGAGTTTAGATTTAGTGAAAGAGTGTACTCGGGGTTGGAGCCATTGGAGTTTAGATTTAGTTAAAGAGTGTACTCGGGGTTGGAGCCCCTGGAGTTTAGATTTAGTGAAAGAGTGTACTCGGGGTTGGAGCCCCTGGAGTTTAGATTTAGTGAAAGAGTGTACTCGGGGTTGGAGCCCCTGGAGTTTAGATTTAGTGAAAGAGTGTACTCGGGGTTGGAGCCCCTGGAGTTTAGATTTAGTTAAAGAGTGTACTCGGGGTTGGAGCCATTGGAGTTTAGATTTAGTGAAAGAGTGTACTCGGGGTTGGAGCCATTGGAGTTTAGATTTAGTTAAAGAGTGTACTCGGGGTTGGAGCCCCTGGAGTTTAGATTTAGTTAAAGAGTGTACTCGGGGTTGGAGCCATTGGAGTTTAGATTTAGTGAAAGAGTGTACTCGGGGTTGGAGCCCCTAGAGTTTAGATTTAGTTAAAGAGTGTACTCGGGGTTGGAGCCATTGGAGTTTAGATTTAGTTAAAGAGTGTACTCGGGGTTGGAGCCATTGCAGTTTAGATTTAGTTAAAGAGTGTACTCGGGGTTGGAGCCCCTGGAGTTTAGATTTAGTTAAAGAGTGTACTCGGGGTTGGAGCCCCTGGAGTTTAGATTTAGTGAAAGAGTGTACTCGGGGTTGGAGCTCCTGGAGGTTAGATTAAGAGTGTACTCGGGGTTGGAGCCCCTGGAGTTTAGATTTAGTGAAAGAGTGTACTCGGGGTTGGAGCCCCTGGAGTTTAGATTTAGTTAAAGAGTGTACTCGGGGTTGGAGCCATTGGAGTTTAGATTTAGTGAAAGAGTGTACTCGGGGTTGGAGCCCCTGGAGTTTAGATTTAGTGAAAGAGTGTACTCGGGGTTGGAGCCCCTGGAGTTTAGATTTAGTGAAAGAGTGTACTCGGGGTTGGAGCCCCTGGAGTTTAGATTTAGTTAAAGAGTGTACTCGGGGTTGGAGCCCCTGGAGTTTAGATTTAGTGAAAGAGTGTACTCGGGGTTGGAGCCCCTGGAGTTTAGATTTAGTTAAAGAGTGTACTCGGGGTTGGAGCCCCTGGAGTTTAGATTTAGTTAAAGAGTGTACTCGGGGTAGGAGCCCCTAGAGTTTAGATTTAGTTAAAGAGTGTACTCGGGGTTGGAGCCCCTGGAGTTTAGATTTAGTTAAAGAGTGTACTCGGGGTTGGAGCCATTGGAGTTTAGATTTAGTTAAAGAGTGTACTCGGGGTAGGAGCCCCTGGAGTTTAGATTTAGTGAAAGAGTGTACTCGGGGTTGGAGCCATTGGAGTTTAGATTTAGTTAAAGAGTGTACTCGGGGTTGGAGCCCCTGGAGTTTAGATTTAGTGAAAGAGTGTACTCGGGGTTGGAGCCATTGGAGTTTAGATTTAGTGAAAGAGTGTACTCGGGGTTGGAGCCATTGGAGTTTAGATTTAGTGAAAGAGTGTACTCGGGGTTGGAGCCCCTGGAGTTTAGATTTAGTTAAAGAGTGTACTCGGGGTTGGAGCCATTGGAGTTTAGATTTAGTGAAAGAGTGTACTCGGGGTTGGAGCCATTGGAGTTTAGATTTAGTTAAAGAGTGTACTCGGGGTTGGAGCCCCTGGAGTTTAGATTTAGTGAAAGAGTGTACTCGGGGTTGGAGCCATTGGAGTTTAGATTTAGTGAAAGAGTGTACTCGGGGTTGGAGCCATTGGAGTTTAGATTTAGTGAAAGAGTGTACTCGGGGTTGGAGCCATTGGAGTTTAGATTTAGTGAAAGAGTGTACTCGGGGTTGGAGCCCCTGGAGTTTAGATTTAGTTAAAGAGTGTACTCGGGGTTGGAGCCATTGGAGTTTAGATTTAGTGAAAGAGTGTACTCGGGGTTGGAGCCATTGGAGTTTAGATTTAGTGAAAGAGTGTACTCGGGGTTGGAGCCATTGGAGTTTAGATTTAGTGAAAGAGTGTACTCGGGGTTGGAGCCATTGGAGTTTAGATTTAGTGAAAGAGTGTACTCGGGGTTGGAGCCCCTGGAGTTTAGATTTAGTGAAAGAGTGTACTCGGGGTTGGAGCCATTGGAGTTTAGATTTAGTGAAAGAGTGTACTCGGGGTTGGAGCCATTGGAGTTTAGATTTAGTGAAAGAGTGTACTCGGGGTTGGAGCCCCTGGAGTTTAGATTTAGTGAAAGAGTGTACTCGGGGTTGGAGCCCCTGGAGTTTAGATTTAGTTAAAGAGTGTACTCGGGGTTGGAGCCCCTGGAGTTTAGATTTAGTGAAAGAGTGTACTCGGAGTTGGAGCCCCTGGAGTTTAGATTTAGTGAAAGAGTGTACTCGGGGTTGGAGCCCCTGGAGTTTAGATTTAGTTAAAGAGTGTACTCGGGGTTGGAGCCCCTGGAGTTTAGATTTAGTGAAAGAGTGTACTCGGGGTTGGAGCCATTGGAGTTTAGATTTAGTTAAAGAGTGTACTCGGAGTTGGAGCCATTGGAGTTTAGATTTAGTTAAAGAGTGTACTCGGGGTTGGAGCCATTGGAGTTTAGATTTAGTGAAAGAGTGTACTCGGGGTTGGAGCCATTGGAGTTTAGATTTAGTGAAAGAGTGTACTCGGGGTTGGAGCCCCTGGAGTTTAGATTTAGTGAAAGAGTGTACTCGGGGTTGGAGCCATTGGAGTTTAGATTTAGTGAAAGAGTGTACTCGGGGTTGGAGCCATTGGAGTTTAGATTTAGTTAAAGAGTGTACTCGGGGTTGGAGCCCCTGGAGTTTAGATTTAGTGAAAGAGTGTACTCGGGGTTGGAGCCATTGGAGTTTAGATTTAGTTAAAGAGTGTACTCGGGGTTGGAGCCCCTGGAGTTTAGATTTAGTGAAAGAGTGTACTCGGGGTTGGAGCCCCTGGAGTTTAGATTTAGTGAAAGAGTGTACTCGGGGTTGGAGCCATTGGAGTTTAGATTTAGTGAAAGAGTGTACTCGGGGTTGGAGCCATTGGAGTTTAGATTTAGTTAAAGAGTGTACTCGGGGTTGGAGCCCCTGGAGTTTAGATTTAGTTAAAGAGTGTACTCGGGGTTGGAGCCCCTGGAGTTTAGATTTAGTGAAAGAGTGTACTCGGGGTTGGAGCCATTGGAGTTTAGATTTAGTGAAAGAGTGTACTCGGGGTTGGAGCCATTGGAGTTTAGATTTAGTTAAAGAGTGTACTCGGGGTTGGAGCCATTGGAGTTTAGATTTAGTGAAAGAGTGTACTCGGGGTTGGAGCCCCTGGAGTTTAGATTTAGTGAAAGAGTGTACTCGGGGTTGGAGCCATTGGAGTTTAGATTTAGTGAAAGAGTGTACTCGGGGTTGGAGCCATTGGAGTTTAGATTTAGTGAAAGAGTGTACTCGGGGTTGGAGCCCCTGGAGTTTAGATTTAGTGAAAGAGTGTACTCGGGGTTGGAGCCATTGGAGTTTAGATTTAGTGAAAGAGTGTACTCGGGGTTGGAGCCCCTGGAGTTTAGATTTAGTTAAAGAGTGTACTCGGGGTTGGAGCCATTGGAGTTTAGATTTAGTGAAAGAGTGTACTCGGGGTTGGAGCCATTGGAGTTTAGATTTAGTTAAAGAGTGTACTCGGGGTTGGAGCCATTGGAGTTTAGATTTAGTTAAAGAGTGTACTCGGGGTTGGAGCCATTGGAGTTTAGATTTAGTTAAAGAGTGTACTCGGGGTTGGAGCCCCTGGAGTTTAGATTTAGTTAAAGAGTGTACTCGGGGTTGGAGCCATTGGAGTTTAGATTTAGTTAAAGAGTGTACTCGGGGTTGGAGCCATTGGAGTTTAGATTTAGTTAAAGAGTGTACTCGGGGTTGGAGCCCCTAGAGTTTAGATTTAGTTAAAGAGTGTACTCGGGGTTGGAGCCCCTGGAGTTTAGATTTAGTTAAAGAGTGTACTCGGGGTTGGAGCCATTGGAGTTTAGATTTAGTTAAAGAGTGTACTCGGGGTTGGAGCCCCTAGAGTTTAGATTTAGTTAAAGAGTGTACTCGGGGTTGGAGCCCCTGGAGTTTAGATTTAGTTAAAGAGTGTACTCGGGGTTGGAGCCATTGGAGTTTAGATTTAGTGAAAGAGTGTACTCGGGGTTGGAGCCATTGGAGTTTAGATTTAGTTAAAGAGTGTACTCGGGGTTGGAGCCATTGGAGTTTAGATTTAGTTAAAGAGTGTACTCGGGGTTGGAGCCATTGGAGTTTAGATTTAGTTAAAGAGTGTACTCGGGGTTGGAGCCATTGGAGTTTAGATTTAGTGAAAGAGTGTACTCGGAGTTGGAGCCATTGGAGTTTAGATTTAGTGAAAGAGTGTACTCGGGGTTGGAGCCCCTGGAGTTTAGATTTAGTGAAAGAGTGTACTCGGGGTTGGAGCCATTGGAGTTTAGATTTAGTTAAAGAGTGTACTCGGGGTTGGAGCCATTGGAGTTTAGATTTAGTGAAAGAGTGTACTCGGGGTTGGAGCCATTGGAGTTTAGATTTAGTTAAAGAGTGTACTCGGGGTTGGAGCCATTGGAGTTTAGATTTAGTTAAAGAGTGTACTCGGGGTTGGAGCCCCTAGAGTTTAGATTTAGTTAAAGAGTGTACTCGGGGTTGGAGCCCCTGGAGTTTAGATTTAGTTAAAGAGTGTACTCGGGGTTGGAGCCATTGGAGTTTAGATTTAGTGAAAGAGTGTACTCGGGGTTGGAGCCATTGGAGTTTAGATTTAGTTAAAGAGTGTACTCGGGGTTGGAGCCATTGGAGTTTAGATTTAGTTAAAGAGTGTACTCGGGGTTGGAGCCATTGGAGTTTAGATTTAGTTAAAGAGTGTACTCGGGGTTGGAGCCATTGGAGTTTAGATTTAGTGAAAGAGTGTACTCGGGGTTGGAGCCATTGGAGTTTAGATTTAGTTAAAGAGTGTACTCGGGGTTGGAGCCATTGGAGTTTAGATTTAGTTAAAGAGTGTACTGGAGGTTGGAGCCCCTGGAGTTTAGATTTAGTTAAAGAGTGTACTCGGGGTTGGAGCCATTGGAGTTTAGATTTAGTGAAAGAGTGTACTCGGGGTTGGAGCCCCTGGAGTTTAGATTTAGTGAAAGAGTGTACTCGGGGTTGGAGCCCCTGGAGTTTAGATTTAGTGAAAGAGTGTACTCGGGGTTGGAGCCCCTGGAGTTTAGATTTAGTGAAAGAGTGTACTCGGGGTTGGAGCCCCTGGAGTTTAGATTTAGTGAAAGAGTGTACTCGGGGTTGGAGCCCCTGGAGTTTAGATTTAGTGAAAGAGTGTACTCGGGGTTGGAGCCCCTGGAGTTTAGATTTAGTTAAAGAGTGTACTCGGGGTTGGAGCCATTGGAGTTTAGATTTAGTGAAAGAGTGTACTCGGGGTTGGAGCCCCTGGAGTTTAGATTTAGTTAAAGAGTGTACTCGGGGTTGGAGCCCCTGGAGTTTAGATTTAGTTAAAGAGTGTACTCGGGGTTGGAGCCCCTGGAGTTTAGATTTAGTTAAAGAGTGTACTCGGGGTTGGAGCCATTGGAGTTTAGATTTAGTTAAAGAGTGTACTCGGGGTTGGAGCCATTGGAGTTTAGATTTAGTTAAAGAGTGTACTCGGGGTTGGAGCCCCTGGAGTTTAGATTTAGTTAAAGAGTGTACTCGGGGTTGGAGCCATTGGAGTTTAGATTTAGTTAAAGAGTGTACTCGGGGTTGGAGCCCCTGGAGTTTAGATTTAGTTAAAGAGTGTACTCGGGGTTGGAGCCCCTGGAGTTTAGATTTAGTTAAAGAGTTTACTCGGGGTTGGAGCCATTGGAGTTTAGATTTAGTGAAAGAGTGTACTCGGGGTTGGAGCCATTGGAGTTTAGATTTAGTGAAAGAGTGTACTCGGGGTTGGAGCCCCTGCAGTTTAGATTTAGTTAAAGAGTGTACTCGGGGTTGGAGCCCCTGGAGTTTAGATTTAGTTAAAGAGTGTACTTGGGGTAGGAGCCCCTGGAATTTAGATTTAGTTAAAGAGTGTACTCGGGGTTGGAGCCATTGGAGTTTAGATTTAGTGAAAGAGTGTACTCGGGGTTGGAGCCCCTGGAGTTTAGATTTAGTGAAAGAGTGTACTCGGGGTTGGAGCCATTGGAGTTTAGATTTAGTGAAAGAGTGTACTCGGGGTTGGAGCCATTGGAGTTTAGATTTAGTGAAAGAGTGTACTCGGGGTTGGAGCCCCTGGAGTTTAGATTTAGTGAAAGAGTGTACTCGGGGTTGGAGCCATTGGAGTTTAGATTTAGTGAAAGAGTGTACTCGGGGTTGGAGCCATTGGAGTTTAGATTTAGTGAAAGAGTGTACTCGGGGTTGGAGCCATTGGAGTTTAGATTTAGTTAAAGAGTGTACTCGGGGTTGGAGCCATTGGAGTTTAGATTTAGTTAAAGAGTGTACTCGGGGTTGGAGCCATTGGAGTTTAGATTTAGTGAAAGAGTGTACTCGGGGTTGGAGCCATTGGAGTTTAGATTTAGTGAAAGAGTGTACTCGGGGTTGGAGCCCCTGGAGTTTAGATTTAGTGAAAGAGTGTACTCGGGGTTGGAGCCATTGGAGTTTAGATTTAGTGAAAGAGTGTACTCGGGGTTGGAGCCATTGGAGTTTAGATTTAGTGAAAGAGTGTACTCGGGGTTGGAGCCATTGGAGTTTAGATTTAGTTAAAGAGTGTACTCGGGGTTGGAGCCATTGGAGTTTAGATTTAGTTAAAGAGTGTACTCGGGGTTGGAGCCATTGGAGTTTAGATTTAGTGAAAGAGTGTACTCGGGGTTGGAGCCATTGGAGTTTAGATTTAGTTAAAGAGTGTACTCGGGGTTGGAGCCCCTGGAGTTTAGATTTAGTTAAAGAGTGTACTCGGGGTTGGAGCCCCTGGAGTTTAGATTTAGTTAAAGAGTGTACTCGGGGTTGGAGCCCCTGGAGTTTAGATTTAGTTAAAGAGTGTACTCGGGGTTGGAGCCATTGGAGTTTAGATTTAGTTAAAGAGTGTACTTGGGGTAGGAGCCCCTGGAATTTAGATTTAGTTAAAGAGTGTACTCGGGGTTGGAGCCATTGGAGTTTAGATTTAGTGAAAGAGTGTACTCGGGGTTGGAGCCCCTGGAGTTTAGATTTAGTGAAAGAGTGTACTCGGGGTTGGAGCCATTGGAGTTTAGATTTAGTTAAAGAGTGTACTCGGGGTTGGAGCCCCTGGAGTTTAGATTTAGTTAAAGAGTGTACTCGGGGTTGGAGCCCCTGGAGTTTAGATTTAGTGAAAGAGTGTACTCGGGGTTGGAGCCATTGGAGTTTAGATTTAGTTAAAGAGTGTACTCGGGGTTGGAGCCATTGGAGTTTAGATTTAGTTAAAGAGTGTACTCGGGGTTGGAGCCATTGGAGTTTAGATTTAGTTAAAGAGTGTACTCGGGGTTGGAGCCATTGGAGTTTAGATTTAGTTAAAGAGTGTACTCGGGGTTGGAGCCATTGGAGTTTAGATTTAGTTAAAGAGTGTACTCGGGGTTGGAGCCCCTGGAGTTTAGATTTAGTGAAAGAGTGTACTCGGGGTTGGAGCCATTGGAGTTTAGATTTAGTGAAAGAGTGTACTCGGGGTTGGAGCCCCTGGAGTTTAGATTTAGTGAAAGAGTGTACTCGGGGTTGGAGCCATTGGAGTTTAGATTTAGTGAAAGAGTGTACTCGGGGTTGGAGCCCCTGGAGTTTAGATTTAGTGAAAGAGTGTACTCGGGGTTGGAGCCATTGGAGTTTAGATTTAGTGAAAGAGTGTACTCGGGGTTGGAGCCATTGGAGTTTAGATTTAGTTAAAGAGTGTACTCGGGGTTGGAGCCCCTGGAGTTTAGATTTAGTTAAAGAGTGTACTCGGGATTGGAGCCCCTGGAGTTTAGATTTAGTTAAAGAGTGTACTCGGGGTTGGAGCCCCTGGAGTTTAGATTTAGTTAAAGAGTGTACTCGGGGTTGGAGCCCCTGGAGTTTAGATTTAGTTAAAGAGTTTACTCGGGGTTGGAGCCCCTGGAGTTTAGATTTAGTGAAAGAGTGTACTCGGGGTTGGAGCCATTGGAGTTTAGATTTAGTGAAAGAGTGTACTCGGGGTTGGAGCCCCTGGAGTTTAGATTTAGTTAAAGAGTGTACTCGGGGTTGGAGCCCCTGGAGTTTAGATTTAGTTAAAGAGTTTACTCGGGGTTGGAGCCCCTGGAGTTTAGATTTAGTGAAAGAGTGTACTCGGGGTTGGAGCCATTGGAGTTTAGATTTAGTGAAAGAGTGTACTCGGGGTTGGAGCCCCTGGAGTTTAGATTTAGTTAAAGAGTGTACTCGGGGTTGGAGCCCCTGGAGTTTAGATTTAGTTAAAGAGTTTACTCGGGGTTGGAGCCCCTGGAGTTTAGATTTAGTGAAAGAGTGTACTCGGGGTAGGAGCCATTGGAGTTTAGATTTAGTTAAAGAGTGTACTCGGGGTTGGAGCCCCTGGAGTTTAGATTTAGTTAAAGAGTTTACTCGGGGTTGGAGCCCCTGGAGTTTAGATTTAGTGAAAGAGTGTACTCGGGGTAGGAGCCATTGGAGTTTAGATTTAGTTAAAGAGTGTACTCGGGGTTGGAGCCCCTGGAGTTTAGATTTAGTTAAAGAGTTTACTCGGGGTTGGAGCCCCTGGAGTTTAGATTTAGTGAAAGAGTGTACTCGGGGTAGGAGCCATTGGAGTTTAGATTTAGTTAAAGAGTGTACTCGGGGTTGGAGCCCCTGGAGTTTAGATTTAGTGAAAGAGTGTACTCGGGGTAGGAGCCATTGGAGTTTAGATTTAGTTAAAGAGTGTACTCGGGGTTGGAGCCCCTGGAGTTTAGATTTAGTTAAAGAGTGTACTCGGGGTTGGAGCCATTGGAGTTTCGATTTAGTGAAAGAGTGTACTCGGGGTTGGAGCCCCTGGAGTTTAGATTTAGTTAAAGAGTGTACTCGGGGTTGGAGCCATTGGAGTTTCGATTTAGTTAAAGAGTGTACTCGGGGTTGGAGCCCCTGGAGTTTAGATTTAGTTAAAGAGTGTACTCGGGGTTGGAGCCCCTGGAGTTTAGATTTAGTGAAAGAGTGTACTCGGGGTTGGAGCCATTGGAGTTTAGATTTAGTGAAAGAGTGTACTCGGGGTTGGAGCCATTGGAGTTTAGATTTAGTTAAAGAGTGTACTCGGGGTTGGAGCCATTGGAGTTTAGATTTAGTGAAAGAGTGTACTCGGGGTTGGAGCCATTGGAGTTTCGATTTAGTTAAAGAGTGTACTCGGGGTTGGAGCCATTGGAGTTTAGATTTAGTTAAAGAGTGTACTCGGGGTTGGAGCCATTGGAGTTTAGATTTAGTGAAAGAGTGTACTCGGGGTTGGAGCCCCTGGAGTTTAGATTTAGTTAAAGAGTGTACTCGGGGTTGGAGCCATTGGAGTTTAGATTTAGTGAAAGAGTGTACTCGGGGTTGGAGCCCCTGGAGTTTAGATTTAGTGAAAGAGTGTACTCGGGGTTGGAGCCCCTGGAGTTTAGATTTAGTTAAAGAGTGTACTCGGGGTTGGAGCCATTGGAGTTTAGATTTAGTGAAAGAGTGTACTCGGGGTTGGAGCCCCTGGAGTTTAGATTTAGTTAAAGAGTGTACTCGGGGTTGGAGCCCCTGGAGTTTAGATTTAGTGAAAGAGTGTACTCGGGGTTGGAGCCCCTGGAGTTTAGATTTAGTTAAAGAGTGTACTCGGGGTTGGAGCCATTGGAGTTTAGATTTAGTGAAAGAGTGTACTCGGGGTTGGAGCCCCTGGAGTTTAGATTTAGTTAAAGAGTGTACTCGGGGTTGGAGCCCCTGGAGTTTAGATTTAGTTAAAGAGTGTACTCGGGGTTGGAGCCATTGGAGTTTAGATTTAGTGAAAGAGTGTACTCGGGGTTGGAGCCCCTGGAGTTTAGATTTAGTTAAAGAGTGTACTCGGGGTTGGAGCCATTGGAGTTTAGATTTAGTTAAAGAGTGTACTCGGGGTTGGAGCCCCTGGAGTTTAGATTTAGTTAAAGAGTGTACTCGGGGTTGGAGCCATTGGAGTTTAGATTTAGTTAAAGAGTGTACTCAGGGTTGGAGCCATTGGAGTTTAGATTTAGTGAAAGAGTGTACTCGGGGTTGGAGCCATTGGAGTTTAGATTTAGTTAAAGAGTGTACTCGGGGTAGGAGCCCCTGGAGTTTAGATTTAGTTAAAGAGTGTACTCGGGGTTGGAGCCATTGGAGTTTAGATTTAGTGAAAGAGTGTACTCGGGGTTGGAGCCATTGGAGTTTAGATTTAGTGAAAGAGTGTACTCGGGGTTGGAGCCATTGGAGTTTAGATTTAGTTAAAGAGTGTACTCGGGGTTGGAGCCCCTGCAGTTTAGATTTAGTGAAAGAGTGTACTCGGGGTTGGAGCCCCTGGAGTTTAGATTTAGTTAAAGAGTGTACTCGGGGTTGGAGCCATTGGAGTTTAGATTTAGTTAAAGAGTGTACTCGGGGTTGGAGCCATTGGAGTTTAGATTTAGTTAAAGAGTGTACTCGGGGTTGGAGCCATTGGAGTTTAGATTTAGTTAAAGAGTGTACTTGGGGTAGGAGCCCCTGGAGTTTAGATTTAGTTAAAGAGTGTACTCGGGGTTGGAGCCCCTGGAGTTTAGATTTAGTGAAAGAGTGTACTCGGGGTTGGAGCCATTGGAGTTTAGATTTAGTGAAAGAGTGTACTCGGGGTTGGAGCCATTGGAGTTTAGATTTAGTTAAAGAGTGTACTCGGGGTTGGAGCCCCTGGAGTTTAGATTTAGTGAAAGAGTGTACTCGGGGTTGGAGCCATTGGAGTTTAGATTTAGTGAAAGAGTGTACTCGGGGTTGGAGCCATTGGAGTTTAGATTTAGTGAAAGAGTGTACTCGGGGTTGGAGCCCCTGGAGTTTAGATTTAGTGAAAGAGTGTACTCAGGGTTGGAGCCCCTGGAGTTTAGATTTAGTTAAAGAGTGTACTCGGGGTTGGAGCCATTGGAGTTTAGATTTAGTGAAAGAGTGTACTCGGGGTTGGAGCCCCTGGAGTTTAGATTTAGTTAAAGAGTGTACTCGGGGTTGGAGCCATTGGAGTTTAGATTTAGTGAAAGAGTGTACTCGGGGTTGGAGCCATTGGAGTTTAGATTTAGTGAAAGAGTGTACTCGGGGTTGGAGCCATTGGAGTTTAGATTTAGTGAAAGAGTGTACTCGGGGTTGGAGCCATTGGAGTTTAGATTTAGTGAAAGAGTGTACTCGGGGTTGGAGCCCCTGGAGTTTAGATTTAGTGAAAGAGTGTACTCGGGGTTGGAGCCATTGGAGTTTAGATTTAGTGAAAGAGTGTACTCGGGGTTGGAGCCCCTGGAGTTTAGATTTAGTTAAAGAGTGTACTCGGGGTTGGAGCCATTGGAGTTTAGATTTAGTGAAAGAGTGTACTCGGGGTTGGAGCCATTGGAGTTTAGATTTAGTGAAAGAGTGTACTCGGGGTTGGAGCCATTGGAGTTTAGATTTAGTGAAAGAGTGTACTCAGGGTTGGAGCCCCTGGAGTTTAGATTTAGTGAAAGAGTGTACTCGGGGTTGGAGCCATTGGAGTTTAGATTTAGTGAAAGAGTGTACTCGGGGTTGGAGCCATTGGAGTTTAGATTTAGTTAAAGAGTGTACTCGGGGTTGGAGCCCCTGGAGTTTAGATTTAGTGAAAGAGTGTACTCGGGGTTGGAGCCATTGGAGTTTAGATTTAGTGAAAGAGTGTACTCGGGGTTGGAGCCCCTGGAGTTTAGATTTAGTTAAAGAGTGTACTCGGGGTTGGAGCCCCTGGAGTTTAGATTTAGTTAAAGAGTGTACTCGGGGTTGGAGCCATTGGAGTTTAGATTTAGTGAAAGAGTGTACTCGGGGTTGGAGCCCCTGGAGTTTAGATTTAGTGAAAGAGTGTACTCGGGGTTGGAGCCATTGGAGTTTAGATTTAGTTAAAGAGTGTACTCGGGGTTGGAGCCATTGGAGTTTAGATTTAGTGAAAGAGTGTACTCGGGGTTGGAGCCATTGGAGTTTAGATTTAGTGAAAGAGTGTACTCGGGGTTGGAGCCATTGGAGTTTAGATTTAGTGAAAGAGTGTACTCGGGGTTGGAGCCCCTGGAGTTTAGATTTAGTTAAAGAGTGTACTCGGGGTTGGAGCCCCTGGAGTTTAGATTTAGTGAAAGAGTGTACTCGGGGTTGGAGCCATTGGAGTTTAGATTTAGTGAAAGAGTGTACTCGGGGTTGGAGCCCCTGGAGTTTAGATTTAGTTAAAGAGTGTACTCGGGGTTGGAGCCCCTGGAGTTTAGATTTAGTTAAAGAGTGTACTCGGGGTTGGAGCCCCTGGAGTTTAGATTTAGTTAAAGAGTGTACTCGGGGTTGGAGCCATTGGAGTTTAGATTTAGTGAAAGAGTGTACTCGGGGTTGGAGCCATTGGAGTTTAGATTTAGTTAAAGAGTGTACTCGGGGTTGGAGCCCCTGGAGTTTAGATTTAGTTAAAGAGTGTACTCGGGGTTGGAGCCCCTGGAGTTTAGATTTAGTGAAAGAGTGTACTCGGGGTTGGAGCCATTGGAGTTTAGATTTAGTTAAAGAGTGTACTCGGGGTTGGAGCCATTGGAGTTTAGATTTAGTTAAAGAGTGTACTCGGGGTTGGAGCCCCTGGAGTTTAGATTTAGTTAAAGAGTGTACTCGGGGTTGGAGCCATTGGAGTTTAGATTTAGTGAAAGAGTGTACTCGGGGTTGGAGCCCCTGGAGTTTAGATTTAGTTAAAGAGTGTACTCGGGGTTGGAGCCCCTGGAGTTTAGATTTAGTGAAAGAGTGTACTCGGGGTTGGAGCCATTGGAGTTTAGATTTAGTGAAAGAGTGTACTCGGGGTTGGAGCCATTGGAGTTTAGATTTAGTGAAAGAGTGTACTTGGGGTTGGAGCCATTGGAGTTTAGATTTAGTGAAAGAGTGTACTCGGGGTTGGAGCCATTGGAGTTTAGATTTAGTTAAAGAGTGTACTCGGGGTTGGAGCCCCTGGAGTTTAGATTTAGTTAAAGAGTGTACTCGGGGTTGGAGCCATTGGAGTTTAGATTTAGTGAAAGAGTGTACTCGGAGTTGGAGCCCCTGGAGTTTAGATTTAGTGAAAGAGTGTACTCGGGGTTGGAGCCATTGGAGTTTAGATTTAGTTAAAGAGTGTACTCGGGGTTGGAGCCCCTGGAGTTTAGATTTAGTGAAAGAGTGTACTTGGGGTTGGAGCCATTGGAGTTTAGATTTAGTGAAAGAGTGTACTCGGGGTTGGAGCCATTGGAGTTTAGATTTAGTTAAAGAGTGTACTCGGGGTTGGAGCCATTGGAGTTTAGATTTAGTGAAAGAGTGTACTTGGGGTTGGAGCCATTGGAGTTTAGATTTAGTGAAAGAGTGTACTCGGGGTTGGAGCCATTGGAGTTTAGATTTAGTTAAAGAGTGTACTCGGGGTTGGAGCCCCTGGAGTTTAGATTTAGTTAAAGAGTGTACTCGGGGTTGGAGCCATTGGAGTTTAGATTTAGTTAAAGAGTGTACTCGGGGTTGGAGCCATTGGAGTTTAGATTTAGTGAAAGAGTGTACTCGGGGTTGGAGCCCCTGGAGTTTAGATTTAGTTAAAGAGTGTACTCGGGGTTGGAGCCATTGGAGTTTAGATTTAGTTAAAGAGTGTACTCGGGGTTGGAGCCATTGGAGTTTAGATTTAGTGAAAGAGTGTACTCGGGGTTGGAGCCCCTGGAGTTTAGATTTAGTGAAAGAGTGTACTCGGGGTTGGAGCCATTGGAGTTTAGATTTAGTTAAAGAGTGTACTCGGGGTTGGAGCCATTGGAGTTTAGATTTAGTGAAAGAGTGTACTCGGGGTTGGAGCCCCTGGAGTTTAGATTTAGTGAAAGAGTGTACTCGGGGTTGGAGCCCCTGGAGTTTAGATTTAGTTAAAGAGTGTACTCGGGGTTGGAGCCCCTGGAGTTTAGATTTAGTTAAAGAGTGTACTCGGGGTTGGAGCCATTGGAGTTTAGATTTAGTTAAAGAGTGTACTCGGGGTTGGAGCCCCTGGAGTTTAGATTTAGTGAAAGAGTGTACTCGGGGTTGGAGCCCCTGGAGTTTAGATTTAGTGAAAGAGTGTACTCGGGGTTGGAGCCCCTGGAGTTTAGATTTAGTTAAAGAGTGTACTCGGGGTTGGAGCCCCTGGAGTTTAGATTTAGTTAAAGAGTGTACTCGGGGTTGGAGCCATTGGAGTTTAGATTTAGTTAAAGAGTGTACTCGGGGTTGGAGCCATTGGAGTTTAGATTTAGTGAAAGAGTGTACTCGGGGTTGGAGCCCCTGGAGTTTAGATTTAGTTAAAGAGTGTACTCGGGGTTGGAGCCCCTGGAGTTTAGATTTAGTGAAAGAGTGTACTCGGGGTTGGAGCCCCTGGAGTTTAGATTTAGTGAAAGAGTGTACTCGGGGTTGGAGCCATTGGAGTTTAGATTTAGTGAAAGAGTGTACTCGGGGTTGGAGCCATTGGAGTTTAGATTTAGTGAAAGAGTGTACTCGGGGTTGGAGCCCCTGGAGTTTAGATTTAGTGAAAGAGTGTACTCGGGGTTGGAGCCCCTGGAGTTTAGATTTAGTGAAAGAGTGTACTCGGGGTTGGAGCCATTGGAGTTTAGATTTAGTGAAAGAGTGTACTCGGGGTTGGAGCCCCTGGAGTTTAGATTTAGTGAAAGAGTGTACTCGGGGTTGGAGCCCCTGGAGTTTAGATTTAGTGAAAGAGTGTACTCGGGGTTGGAGCCCCTAGAGTTTAGATTTAGTTAAAGAGTGTACTTGGGGTAGGAGCCCCTGGAGTTTAGATTTAGTTTAAGATTGTACTCGGGGTAGGAGCCCCCGGAGTTTAGTTTTAGTTTTGCTGTATACTCAGGGTTGGAGCCCCTGGAGTTGGTACAGTGTGTGTGGGTGTGTGTTTGCAGTTCGGGGCCTGCGACCCCTTAAGCGTGTGAGTGGACTGATTGGTGAAAGGTACCTTAGTAGTTAATTGGGGGCCAAGGACTGGCCTTTTGTTTTTTTATCAGATAAAAAAAATGGGTAATATGGCATCAAAGAAACCCCAGGTTCCCCCTTCAAGGGGAACCCCAAATGCTTATATTTATGTCCTTAACGGACTTCAGAGTGTCCAATATATTTCTGAATGGGTTAAGTGGACCTAAGGTAAGGGAGAGAGCTTCCCACCAGATGGAACTTTTAATGGGAATAGAATTGAGCACTTAGCATATATTTTAAGGGAGGTAGAGAAGTTGGGTAAGAAGAAGGTTGGTTGGCCTGCATATGTCCAGTGGAAGGACAAATGCAGAAGCAGGCTGATGAGTTGAGGCAAAGAAGTCAAGAATGTGAGAAAAGGCGAAAGCAGGTCGATAACAAAGGAAAGTCCAGGATCCTGGTCCCGCAGCGAACCAGGCAGCCCCCAGCTCCTCTGCCGTCTGATGATAAGATTAGTGATCGGGACTGGTCTGTCTACTAGTCCCCTCCTCTTTATGATGATCATGAACAGGTTCCACCCCCAGCTGCAGCTGCCCCGCCAGCTCTGCCGCCTCCTGGGAGCGCGTCAGAACCTGATGGTACTACCAGTGTACGAACCCGATCCCACTCCCAACGGAGACGGAACTCAGATTCAGCCCTCCCAACCGACCCTTCGTCCTCTGGCACCCCATTGCAGCTGCCAATGAGAGCACACCCTAATCCTACAGGGGGTCAGATGCAAGTCTACTGTCCATGGACACCTTCCGAATTACGGGCGATTGTTGAATCCACCCCCAACCCTAAAGAGGGAGTTGAGAAGTTTATACAGAAACTCGAAATTCTCCACAAATGTCATCACCCCAATTGTGATGATATAGATGTGATTCTTGATACTTGTCTGGGTACCCAGCGTTGGCGATCAATTCGGGAAAACCGTGAGTGGCCACCGCTCGGCCCTCTTACCACGGATCAGGAGACACAACTCTGGCAGCACATTTGTGCGGCCTTGTGGAAGGCTTTCCCTGACATAGTTGATTGGCATAAAATCCACGGTACAGTGCAAAAACCCGACGAGGATGTTTGTGATTACGATGAATGATTCCGTTCTGTTTTTGTAAAATATTCTGGTGTTAGTCCTCAGGATTCTGTTCTGGCCCTTGTTAATGCTCTGGTACATGGATTACAGCCTGATCTTAAGAAAGCCTTTACCCTTACTTGTATTGGGTGGGAGGGTAAGGAAAATCTTCAAGAAATCATTAGCACTCTCCAACATTGTGAGCGCCAATTGAACCACTGTCAAAAACCCCCAAAGAAAGGAATAATGGGACTGGTGTTAGACGATCCAGCGGCACCAGCAGCGACCCCTCTGCCCTTCGCACCTCCGCCTGCAGCTCCACTCGCAGCGCCTGCGCCTGCTTTGGCCCCTATATTTTACTCTGCCCCTCAATTAGCCCCTCAGTTGCCCAACTTTTACAATTGCCAGCCCCAATCTGTTATGTAGCCTCAGAATATGTGGCAGCCGAATTGGCACCAGGGTGCCCAGGGGAATTGACAGCCAGGAAGAGGGAGATGCCACCAGGTGGGACCAAGAGGGGGCGGCTGCTGGACTTGTTATAACTGTGGCCAGGAGGGTCATTAGGCCACCTGCAGTTCCGCCGCAGGCAGCACCTCAGCAGATGCTGGCCCCGGCTCCTCAACTGATCCCTACTCTGCCCCTCAAACAATCCCCTACTTGGTAGCTAACCCATTTGGAGGTTCAACACAATAGGGTTGCCGCACCCTTTTACCTCTCATTACCGCTGAAGAACCCACTATCCCTTTGTCTGTTAATGGCCGTCTCTTGAATTTCCTTATCGATACTGGAGCGACTTATTCTACCTTCAGCCTGTCGAGGTCCTGAAGTCATCCCCTCTAGGGATTCGATTTCCATCGCTGGGGCCTTGGGACAACCGCTTTCGCTGCCAGTTTCCGAAGAAGTGCCCTTTGACCTGAACGGAAGAAAAGGATCCCATCGATTCCTCCTTGGGGCTGACGTCACGGTCAATCTTTTGGGTCGTGATCTCCTCTGCAAACTCCGATGCACATTCGACTGCTCTAATAATTCTATCACTCTTCAAGTTCCCGAGTCTACTTACTCCACAGTCATCGGCCTTCTACAAGAAGAAACTTTACGTCATCTTCACATTTGCTGGTGGAATTTCGGACATTGTGATTTATCCGATAAACTCAAGACTGCGCTACTCCAGCTTCTGACCGACCGCCGTGTTTCCACCACGATAGCCATCCACCCGGCCCTGCAACACTGGCATCGGGATCTCACTGTACAGCGCACAATCTGCCTGCTCGGACCATCAGGATGCCCGTGAGGTAACAGGCCATCTGGGTGAGTGCTATATTCTTTCTTTCTCTTCCCTTTGCATCGGACCTGAAGGGGTTGCTGGTTCGTGTCCCTTCCTCCAGCTGACCAACCACTTTTTCATGCCCGGGACGTTGCGCCTCATGTTACCCTCTGTGTCTGCGCTGGGTATCAGGCCAGGGACCTTGGTCCTATGGTGTACCACCTTCAGTGCACAGATGCCTAATCATCTGTGGAATTGATGGACGATTCCCTGAATATCTATGATCAGGCTGTCCAATTTTTTCCCTCTATGCCCTTTGAGTATTCTGCCTATTTTCAGCACCATGCTCTAGGCAGTGTAACCACTTGATGCCTCGGTAACTATCCCCGATACCTTGTGGGCAAACAGTCCTAATGATGTTGGTCGGGTATTATCAACAGAACCTTTTCGGGCGTGTTTGGATCCCTCTAAACCCCTCCCTTGGAAGGCTCAATACCCTTTTAATCCCGAAGCAATGGAAGGCATAAAGCCTTCCAAGACCTTTTAAACCCTGGTGTTGTTATTCCCACTGTTAGCCCCTGCAACACTCCTATACTCCCTGTGCGGAAGCCAGGCAAGGATACCTGGCATTTTGTCCAGGACTTGTGGGCAGTAAACGCTTGTGTGATCCCGGCCTATCCAGTGGTGGCCAACCCGGCTACTATACTTACCTGTGTTCCCCCTAACTCCACTTGTTATACTGTTGTTGACCTCTGTGGAGCCTTTTTCTCCTTACCCATACACCCTGACTCTCAGTTTCTCTTTGCCTTCATCTTTTATGGTATCAGTATACATGGACCCAGTTGCCCCAGGGGTATACGGAGAGCCTGACCATTTTCTCCCGTGCCCTGCAGGCTGATCTCGCTGATGTCTCCTTTCCCGGGGGCTCTTCTCTCCTTCATTACGTCGATGACTTGCTTCTTTGCTCTCCGTCTGAGCAGACTTGTCTCAACGACTCCCTCAGCCTTCTGAAAGCTTTAGCTGGTAAGGGCCATAAGGCCTCCCGTGAAAAGTTGCAGTTTTGCCAATCCTTTGTTGAATATTTGGGCCATGCTCTTGACAGCCCCGCTCGCCTCCTATCCAAACACCATGTTGACAGCATTATCTCCCTTCCTCTTCCCTGCGCTAAAAAGGATCTGACTCATTTTCTTGGCATGACGGGGTATTGTCGGCAGTGGATCCCTAATTATGCGAAGCTCACTAGGCCCTTGCAGGATCTCGCCCTCCCTTCAGCCCGAGGACCTTGCTTGGGAGTCGGACTCCCAAGCCTTATTTCTGCCCCTGCCCTCAGCCTTCCAGATTATATTAAACCTTTTCACCTTTATATTCACAAGCGTTGTGGCTTTTCACAGGGGGTACTTACCCAGTCCCATGGAGCTGCCCAGCGACCAGTTGCTTACTACAGTACTCGCTTACAGTTGTGCGCGGTTATCCCTCCTGTATCTGATCCATTGCGGCAGCCTACCTTACTGTTGTCACTGCCCAGTCCCTTACCCTTGGGTACCCTGTTGTTCTATATGTTCCCCACGCATTCGCGGTTTTTCTTAACTGTTCGGCTACCCAACACCTTACCGCTGCCTGTGTCACCTATGACTCAGCCCTTTTAGGGGATCCCTCATTGACTATTATATGATGCACCACTCTCAACCCCACTACCCTGTTACCCACAGAGAAAGACGGCAAGCCTCATGATTGCTCCACTATTTTCCAGCACTCCACTCTACCTTGTCCAGATATGCAGGATCATCCTCTGTTAAATTCCGACCTCATCCTTTTTGTTGATGGCTTCTCTACTCGATCACCAGGTGGTGATTTACTCACCGCCTATGCTATTTGTGACTCTTACTCTGTTATTGAAGCATCTCGTATCCTGCCGCCCTGCTCTGCCCAGGCCGCTGAACTTTTCACCCTTACACGAGTCTGCATATTTGCTGCCAAACAATCGGTTAATATCTATGCCGATTCATGATACGCTTTTGGTGTGACACATTTGGACAGCTTTGGAAACTCCGGGGATTTCTCACATCAACAGGAACCCCCGTCCGCCATGGGCAGCTCATCGCTAATCTTTTAACGGCTATCCAGCTCCCCTCCTCCCTTGCTGTTATTAAATGCTCTGCCCATACACAGGGCAATGATTTTGATTCTCAAGGTAATGATAGAGCTGATCGTGCCACTTGTGCAGCCATGGCCAGTCTCACTGGGTCTGTGGTTCCCCTTTGTTATCAGGCTGCAACCCCTTCTCCTGTAGCTAATCTAACTGATCTTATTCACTTGCAGTCACAGGCATCTACCCGTGAACAAAACAGTTGGACTCAAGCATTGTGCGCACAACGCTCTGACGGCCTCTGGATTTCTCCTGATGGCCGTGCCTTTGCCCCTGCTTCACTCCTGCCCTGGATTGCTCATGTGTTACATTCATTTTCCCAGGCGGGCAAAGGGGGGATGAACAGGATGGCACAACAGATGTGGTTTGTGCCCAGGTTTTGCATAAGTTAACTGACCAATCCATATAGTAGTAAATATTAATTCCCAGCACGACAGATGTTGCGTTTATGTAAATGCTTACCAAGATTCCGATTACATTCGGCCTGAGAAAGATCAAAATGGAATGTCTCAGGGCTCATCCTACAACTGTGGTCAGACAAGATGGTATTGTTTCTCAAGGTTGCAGTATTTTTCCCTTAGGCCTAGGCATATAATTCAACTTCAAACTTCTGTTAACCCTTTTAGCACTAAGTGGGTTCCCTATAGTTGTCTAGGCCACCACACTTATCCCCTTTTGTCCTACAAGGACAGTCCACCACCCTTAGCCAAGTTCGATGTATCCAAGTCGCCGGGCTTCATCCTCAGCTTCACAATGTCTGCTTTGTCAATGACATAACCCAGGCAAGACGCCCACAGTGACTGCTGGTACAGGACTCCAGCCATGGGGCCTGTTTGTACACCTACAAATGGACTTCATACAAATGCCTAAATGTATGGGATATAATTATGTTTTAGTTCTAGTATGTTTGTCCTCGTGATGGGTAGAGGTGTATCCCACCCGACGAAATGATGCTGTTATTGCTGTAAAATTATTGTTGTATGAATACATACCCAGGTTTGGGATACCAGAGATTTTATCAAGTGATAATGGACCTCGTTTTATCGTTAAAGTGATAAAGGAACTGCTGAAGGCCAACCATCACCTTTCCTGCCCATACCACCCCCAGTCTACTGGGTCAGTGGAAAGACAAAATGGTATACTGAAAAACAAACTAGCTAAGTTATGTGAAGAAACTGGTTTGAAATGGCTTGAAGCTCTACCCTTGGCGCTCATGACTATGCGCTCTCACCCTAACCGTACCACCTCCCTTTCCCCTTATGAAGGTGTAATGGGACGACCCATGCGCCTCCCGGTGGCCCCACCCTTGTCAGCCAGGGAAATGGATATCCACGGTATGGATGAGGGAATTATACCTACTGTATAGCGCTTACTAATTCTCTCAAAAGCTTGCATATACAGGTAGTAGAAGCTCAGAAAAAGCCCACCATTGAAGACTGTCATCAATACCAGCCCGGGGACCTAGTCCTGGTTAAGATTTTCAGGAGAAAGAACTGTTTGGAACCTCAGATTCCGCATGGTCCCTAGGTAATACAGGGGCCCTCATCCATCAAGCGCCCATTTGGAGACGAGAGCCCACCTTTGTGATTGTTAAGGGGCTGGCCTGGCTATGCATCAGGAGAAATTATACCAAGGGCAGTACTCGGGTGGGCGAGCTGCCATTGGGGTCCTGTGCCTACCTTGCTGATTATAATTACTGGGAAGGCCGATTCCAGTTCCACAACCAGTCTGGTCCTATGACTACCTTTTGAGAGTCCAAGGCCAATGTGGTGATGTGTCTTTCGTAGGCCCCGAGATCTGAGGATAGACTCACATACTTTAATGGGAGTGGGTGTGATTGCCAACAATCATACAATCTCACCTTAAATAATTCCACATCCACCTGGACTGCTACTGGCTACTACACTGAAGGATTTGGGCCTTGCAGCTACAAGTATCTGTCTGGTTGCCCCTTGTTGGCCCTGCGAGCATTGCAGCTCAGTCAGACCTGCTGCATCCACTGGTATGACCAGACGAACTCCTCTTTTGTCGGGGACCGGCTCAGCTTTTGCCAAAATTCCACTTATTGGTACCCTACCCTTGTTCACAATGGCTCATTCTGGCTCTGTGGAAAAAGGGCGTACAAAACCCTCACTGTCAATTGGACAGGCACCTGCACCCCTGAGGCCTTTGCGGTCAAGAGCCTTACTATTCACTCTCTCCACAACCGTCCAGGGCCTGTGAAGCATCATAAACGATCAGCCTGGAACCTGCTTGTCACCCGCAACAGCGGATTCCACAAATTTGTCCGGGCCTTCGTCCCAGGTCTGGGGGTCTCAGAGCCGGAAAAGGCCATTATTAATATTTCCGCTACAATGGAACTTATTGAGAATGAGACTGTTGACACCATTCAGAGTCTGCAGTTGGAAGCTAAGTCCCTTTCCAAGGTTGTCCTCCAGAACCATATGGGCCTGGATTTCCTGCTAGCAGCGCAGGGGGGACTCTGTGCGGCCATTAATGAAACATGTTGTTTCTACGTTAGAGGATTAAGACTGATGTACATTTCATTCAGGACCAAGTGCGCCTCCTCCATGCAGTTGCCCAGGAGAAATTCTTTGACTGGCGGGGGTGGCTCCCTAATATCGGTGGGTGTTTTGGGGGCCTTTTCAAAACACTCCTCAAATACCTTGTCATAGGCCTTGCCCTACTCATTGTTCTGTATGTTGTTATCCAGCTCATCTTCTGTTGCATCCGCTCTGTCTGCTGACTACAGAACCTTCAGAGATCTGTTGGCAAGCCAGTTGTCTATTCCCTCCCTCTCCTCAGGAATCAGGACCCCACTGAGGATGAAGCCCGGTGACTAGGATACATCGAACTTGGCTAAGGATGACTAGGATACATCGAACTTGGCTAAGGGTGGTGGACTGTCCTTGTAGGACAAAAGGGGGTAAGTGTGGTGGCCTAGATAACTATAGGGAACCCACTTAGTGCTAAAAGGGTTAACAGAAGTTAGAAGTTGAATTATATGCCTAGGCCTAAGAGAAAAATACTGCAAACTTGAGAAACAATACCATCTTGTCTGACCACAGTTGTAGGATGAGCCCTGAGACATTCCATTTTGTTCTTTCTCAGGCCGAATGTAATCGGAATCTTGGTAAGAATTTACATAAACGCAACATCTGTTGTGCTGGGAACGAATATTTACTACTATATGGATTGGTCAGTTAACTTATGCAAATAGGCGGATAGGTTTGTGCAAAATTTACTGATTGGCTGTAAAAATGCTTTTAACAGGTCTGTGTGTATTCTGCTACGAGACGGTACAATAGCTCTCGTTGTATTGTTCTCCCTTGTGCACAAGTATAAATGGGGTTTCTATGTATTAATGATGCCTGAGTATGATTACTCTCCAACACTCCGATACTTTTTACCATTATTACTCATTCTGGTTCTAATGTCTGCACTATTTTACTTATATTTTCTGCCCCTTCTTGTCACACTTTGATTATCATTCGTCTCTTCACTATCCTGCACCTCTTCTCTCTCATTTCTTTTTGATTTTTTAATCTACCCTTTAAATGAACCCTCCCCCCTACTAATTAGTTTAAAGTCCTATCTATAACCCTAGTTATACAATTCACCAGGGCGCTGGTGCCAGCATGGTTCACATGGAGCCTGTCCCAACAGAACAGCTCACTCCTTCCCCAGGACTGGTGCCAGTGCCCCATGAATCAGAACCCATTTCTCCCACAACAATCTTTGATCCACGCATTTACCTCTCTAATTTTATTTACCCTATGCCAATTTGCACATGACTCAAGTAGTAACCCAGAGAATATTACCTTTGTGGTTCTGCTTTTTAATTTAGCCCAGAGCTGCTCGTAGTCCCTCAGCAGACAAGGTCTTCAGTTGAACTGTGCTCTCAGTTAGATGTACTTCAATGAGCGCTCTCTCATTATGTGTCTTTACTCATAATGGAAAAATCTGCAGCCACTAAATGCACATCTGGATGTACTGTTGAGTTATCAACACCCGTGTACAAAACTCTGTCACTTGAGTGATTGTTGGTGGATAAATATTGTACAATCATAGCTCCTCTTCCCTTAAGCATCCTGGACTCACTTCAAGATTGTGAATTCCACCTTTGTGACTTAGCTGCTGTTTTCCATGACTATCAGAATGAGTTATTTTTCCTGCTTGGGCCTTTGGTCGGCAAACAGTTGCAATATGGCCTTTCTTTCAGCAACAAAATAATATGGCATTTCTGTACTGATATGCCTGTGCCATGCAGTTGCCATTACAACAATAACAAGACACTAAATCGCAATCCAATTTGCTGAGAGATTGTGTCCGCTGGTTGTGGAAACTAAAACACGTGGGGCACAGTCTCAGGATAAGAGGCCAATCATTTAGGACTGAGATGAGGAGAAATTTCTTCACTCAAAGGGTTGTGAATCTTTGGAATTTTCTAACCCTAAGGGTTCTGGATGCTCTACCACTGAATGCATTTAAGGCTGGGGTAGACAGATTTTTGGTCTCTCAGGGAATTAAGGGATATGGGGAGCAGGCAGGAAAATGGAGGTGAAGCCAAAGATCAGCCATGGTCATGTTGAATGGCAGAGCAGGCACAATGGGCTGTGTTCTCCTCCTGCTCCTATTTCTTATGTTCTTATGTAATCCAGAGGCCCAAGCTAATGCTCTGCGGACATGGATTCAAATCCCACCACGGCAGCTAGTGGAATTTAAATTCAATTAATAAAATCTGGAATTGACAGCCTGTCTCTGTAATGGTGACCATTAAACTATCAATTGCTGTAAAAACCCATCTGTATGCAAGGAAATCTGCCATTCTTACCTGGTCTGTCCCATGTGTGACTCTAGATTCACAGCTATGTGGTTGACTCTTAACTTCCCAGCAAGCCATTCAGTTCAGGGGATGGGCAACAACTGCTGGCTTTGCCAACAATGCCCAGATTCCATGAAAAAATATATTAAAAAAAAATCTTGATATCTCCAATGCACATTGTTCTCGAAGCGTCTTACTCAATTTGGCAGAGGGCAATAATGCAAGTAGTTCTCCCACAGCCTTAATGATGATATTAGTTATGTGTTATTAAAAGAGAGGGAGATACGAAGAGCTGTATTTAACTTTGCTGCTCTTGTCAGGTCATTGAAACATTTCCTGCGTTTGATCTAGGTTCTGAGTGTCACGCCCCTGCACCTGACCATCCCTGCCACCTCCATCTCAGAACATAGGTACAGGAGTAGGCCTTTTAGCCCCTCAGACATGTCCCATGTCTAATTAGGTCTGGTCCATATATCTTGGGAATCTTATGCCTATTAGTGGGAAACAGAAAGTTGTTCCTTTCCCTCACCTTTTCCATTAAGACCTCCAAGGAAATGTGAACCTGAGGATAGCCTTGTGATTCATTTCTTTATTCACAAACAAATCTTCCCAAAGTGAATGTGACCGCCCTTTAGACTTTAACTGGGTCTCTGGAGGTCAAACGGATATCCCAGTCAGGGAGTGGGCAGACTGCCTGCTCCAGTCTGATCAGGTAGGCAGCCATCGAATCAATACCACTGTCTGTGTCAGCTTGATCTTCACTGTCCCCATTCACCTGAAACCTGCTCCCGGTTACAATCTTCCCAAGGGCTTGAATTATAATATCTTCCCTCCGAAACCCAAACTTCTTTGGCTTAAATCACCAAAGCGAGGCATTGGGGAGCAAGGATATAAACTCAGCAAGTTGGGCAGTGGGCAAGAAGCCAGAGGACAGGAAAACAGAGCTGCACCAGGTACCATGGTGGGGTTAGCGAGATAACCAGACCCAGGTCAAGTTACCCACAGTACTGACCCACTCCAGACCCGGGGGGGTGAACCCGGTCACTTACATAACAAAAACAGAATTACCTGGAAAAACTCAGCAGGTCTGGCAGCATCGGCGGAGAAGAAAAGCGTTGACGTTTCGAGTCCTCATGACCCTTCGACAGAACTTGAGTTCGAGTCCAGGAAAGAGCTGAAATATAAGCTGGTTTAAGGTGTGTGTGTGGGGGGCGGAGAGATAGAGAGACAGAGAGGTGGAGGGGGGGGTGTGGTTGTAGGGACAAACAAGCAGTGATAGAAGCAGATCATCAAAAGATGTCAACGACAATAGTACAATAGAACACATAGGTGTTAAAGTTAAAGTTGGTGATATTATCTAAACGAATGTGCTAATTAAGAATGGATGGTAGGGCACTCAAGGTATAGCTCTAGTGGGTTTTTTTTTATAATGGAAATAGGTGGGAAAAGGAAAATCTTTATAATTTATTGGAAAAAAAAAGGAAGGGGGAAACAGAAAGGGGGTGGGGATGGGGGAGGGAGCTCACGACCTAAAGTTGTTGAATTCAATATTCAGTCCGGAAGGCTGTAAAGTCCCTAGTCGGAAGATGAGGTGTTGTTCCTCCAGTTTGCGTTGGGCTTCACTGGAACAATGCAGCAAGCCAAGGACAGACATGTGGGCAAGAGAGCAGGGTGGAGTGTTAAAATGGCAAGCGACAGGGAGGTTTGGGTCATTCTTGCGGACAGACCGCAGGTGTTCTGCAAAGCGGTCACCCAGTTTACGTTTGGTCTCTCCAATGTAGAGGAGACCACATTGGGAGCAACGAATGCAGTAGACTAAGTTGGGGGAAATGCAAGTGAAATGCTGCTTCACTTGAAAGGAGTGTTTGGGTCCTTGGACGGTGAGGAGAGAGGAAGTGAAGGGGCAGGTGTTGCATCTTTTGCGTGGGCATGGGGTTGTGCCATAGGAGGGGGTTGAGGAGTAGGGGGTGATGGAGGAGTGGACCAGGGTGTCCCGGAGGGAGCGATCCCTACGGAATGCCGATAAGGGGGGTGAAGGGAAGATGTGTTTGGTGGTGGCATCATGCTGGAGTTGGCGGAAATGGCGGAGGATGATCCTTTGAATGCGGAGGCTGGTGGGGTGATAAGTGAGGACAAGGGGGACCCTATCATGTTTCTGGGAGGGAGGAGAAGGCGTGAGGGCGGATGCGCGGGAGATGGGCCGGACACGGTTGAGGGCCCTGTCAACGACCGTGGGTGGAAAACCTCGGTTAAGGAAGAAGGAGGACATGTCAGAGGAACTGTTTTTGAATGTAGCATCATCGGAACAGATGCGACGGAGGCGAAGGAACTGAAAGAATGGGCTGGAGTCCTTACAGGAAGCGGGGTGTGAGGAGCTGTAGTCGAGATAGCTGTGGGAGTCGGTGGGTTTGTAATGGATATTGGTGGATAGTCTATCACCAGAGATTGAGACAGAGAGGTCAAGGAAGGGAAGGGAAGTGTCAGAGATGGACCACGTGAAAATGATGGAGGGGTGGAGATTGGAAGCAAAATTAATAAATTTTTCCAAGTCCTGACGAGAGCATGAAGCGGCACCAAAGTAATCATCGATGTACCGGAGAAAGAGTTGTGGAAGGGGGCCGGAGTAGGACTGCAACAAGGAATGTTCCACATACCCCATAAAGAGACAGGCATAGCTGGGGCCTTGTTGCAGTCCTACTCCGGCCCCCTTCCACAACTCTTTCTCCGGTACATCGATGATTACTTCGGTGCCGCTTCATGCTCTCGTCAGGACTTGGAAAAATTTATTAATTTTGCTTCCAATCTCCACCCCTCCATCATTTTCACGTGGTCCATCTCTGACACTTCCCTTCCCTTCCTTGACCTCTCTGTCTCAATCTCTGGTGATAGACTGTCCACCAATATCCATTACAAACCCACCGACTCCCACAGCTATCTCGACTACAGCTCCTCACACCCCGCTTCCTGTAAGGACTCCAGCCCATTCTCTCAGTTCCTTCGCCTCCGTCGCATCTGTTCCGATGATGCTACATTCAAAAACAGTTCCTCTGACATGTCCTCCTTCTTCCTTAACCGAGGTTTTCCACCCACGGTCGCTGACAGGGCCCTCAACCGTGTCCGGCCCATCTCCCGCGCATCCGCCCTCACGCCTTCTCCTCCCTCCCAGAAACATGATAGGGTCCCCCTTGTCCTCACTTATCACCCCACCAGCCTCCGCATTCAAAGGATCATCCTCCGCCACCAAACACATCTTCCCTTCACCCCCCTTATCGGCATTCCGTAGGGATCGCTCCCTCCGGGACACCCTGATCCACTCCTCCATCACCCCCTACTCCTCAACCCCCTCCTATGGCACAACACCATGCCCACGCAAAAGATGCAACACCTGCCCCTTCACTTCCTCTCTCCTCACCGTCCAAGGACCCAAACACTCCTTTCAAGTGAAGCAGCATTTCACTTGCATTTCCCCCAACTTAGTCTACTGCATTCGTTGCTCCCAATGTGGTCTCCTCTACATTGGAGAGACCAAACGTAAACTGGGTGACCGCTTTGCAGAACACCTGCGGTCTGTCCGCAAGAATGACCCAAACCTCCCTGTCGCTTGCCATTTTAACACTCCACCCTGTTCTCTTGCCCACATGTCTGTCCTTGGCTTGCTGCATTGTTCCAGTGAAGCCCAACGCAAACTGGAGGAACAACACCTCATCTTCCGACTAGGGACTTTACAGCCTTCCGGACTGAATATTGAATTCAACAACTTTAGGTCGTGAGCTCCCTCCCCCATCCCCACCCCCTTTCTGTTTCCCCCTTCCTTTTTTTTCCAATAAATTATGAAGATTTTCCTTTTCCCACCTATTTCCATTATAAAAAAACCCACTAGAGCTGTACCTTGAGTGCCCTACCATCCATTCTTAATTAGCACATTTGTTTAGATAACATCACCAACTTTAACTTTAACACCTATGTGTTCTATTGTACTATTGTCGTTGACATCTTTTGATGATCTGCTTCTATCACTGCTTGTTTGTCCCTACAACCACACCCCCCCTCCACCTCTCTGTCTCTCTATCTCTCCGCCCCCCACACACACACCTTAAACCAGCTTATATTTCAACTCTTTCTTGGACTCGAACTCAAGTTCTGTCGAAGGGTCATGAGGACTCGAAACGTCAACTCTTTTCTTCTCCGCCGATGCTGCCAGACCTGCTGAGTTTTTCCAGGTAATTCTGTTTTGGTTTTGGATTTCCAGCATCCGCAGTTTTTTTTGTTTTTATCTCCGGTCACTTACATGTCGGTTCCAGGGTCCCGTGCGACAGGTTCTTCAACACATTTAGACTCTGTTTCATGATGGCGATGTTGGCTGAGATCCCCGCCTCTCCTCCCTGCATTGCGATGTGCTGGAACTCGGGGATCCGCGCCACCTCCTTCTTCAGGTTGAAATCCATGTAGAGAACCTCATCACCGTCCACCTCCACATCAAACTGTTTATCCGGACTCTGCTCCTGAACCACGTAGACCAGGTAATCTTTGTGCTGGTCTGTGTGAGAGAGAGAGAGAGTCAGGGCAAAATATAACTCACTGAATATCAATAGGAATAATTACTCAGAGAGAAAACATCATTGAATCAAAAGAAACCTGGCCCAGCTGGTGTGTAAAACAGTCGCTGCCCTAAAACCTTATTTAAAAATCAAAGGTCTGCGTATCAGTCACTTGACTATGGAAAGCCACAGTGCACATCGCTTTTTATCAAAACTAAACTTAGGTATTAAACAGAAGTGAACTAGATGTTAAACGGGAATAAATGGAATGAAATATTCAGAAGATGGCTGAGGTGTATAACAAATAAAAATAATCTGTCTCCACCACTGTCAGGCAGCATATTTCCAGATCCTAACTACTCACTGAGTAAACAAATTTTTCCTCATGCCTTTGTTGTTCTTTTGCCAATCACTTTAAATTGATGAACTCTGGTTCTCAATCTTCCTCCAAAGGAACATTTTCTACCTACTATGTGCAGACCCCTCATGATTTTGATCACTTAAATCTCCTCTTCTCTAACAAGAACAGCCCCAGCTCCATCAATCTACCCTTGTAACTGAAGCTCCTCACCCTTGGAATCTTTTTCATAGCTCTGCACCTTCTATAATAACTTCACATCATTCCGAAAGTGTGGTGTCACTAACTGGACACAATACATCAGTCAGGAAGGATGTGGAAAAAGCAGAGTTGAAAAGAAATGACCAGGTAGCAGAAGAGAGCCTTCCAGAAGGAGAAAACATCAGTTGACCTCGGGCCAACACTATTCATCTGTGCCAACTACAGAAGGGATTGCTGCTCATGTGTTGGTCTCTACAGCACAACAATGTTCAGCACAGAAGTGACAGACATCCTGGACGCAGTCCATCATCTCCCGAGACAGACGGCTACTATCAAATTCCTCTATTTATAAAGCTTCGGATCCCGTATCCCTTATCAACCCTTCTCAATCTGTCCTGCTACCTTCAATAATGTATGCACATATACCCCCAGGTCCTTCTACTCTTGCAACCCCCTTTAAAATTGTGCCCTTTGTTTTATATTGCCTCTCCCCATTCTTCCTACCAGAATTTAACACATCACACTTCTCAGCATTAAATTTCATCTGGCATGTGCCTGACCAGCCTGTCTATGTCCTCTTTCTCTTCACAGTTCACAATACTTCCAAGTTTTATATCATCTGCAAATTTTGAAATTGTGCCCTGCACACTCAACTCTGGATCATTTAAAAAAATTCTTTGATAGACTTTGCACTTTTCTAGCAAGGCCAGCATTTGCTGCCCATCCCTAACTGCTCTTGGACTGAGTGGCTTGCTAAGCCATTTCAGAATCGACCACATTGCTCTGGATCTGAAGTCACACGTAGGCCAGAACAGGCAAGGATGGCAGATTTCCCTCCCTAAAGGGCAATAGTGAACCAGATGTTTTTTTTACGACAATTGATGATTGTTTCATGGTCATTATTACTGACGCTCACTTTTAGTTTCAGATTTTATTAATTGAATTTAAATTCTGGATTAATTCAGTAACATTACCATAACGTCATAATCTCCACTTATTATGGACCAGAAAAGAAGTGGTCCTAATACTGACTGACCCCTGGGGAACATTCTGTCAGTCCAAAAAACAACCTGTTCACCACAACTCTCAGTTTCCTATCACTCAGCCAATTTCATACCCATGCTGATACTCTCCCTTTTATTCCATGGGCTCCAATAAGATAATCATAGACAGGAATGATTAATCCTTGAATATTGCTGAAAAGAGAGACATGTTACCAAAACTTTTCATCTTGCACTCATCAGGGCAAGTGCAAGAATGCCAAATTTCAAAAAATCACAGCAATTTATACTACAGGAGAAAAGACTGCCTGGCAAGTTGACTCTGATTGGCTGAGGCATTGCCATGGAGAAAGCAACAGGGAACTATTAACTCCTCAAGCTCCTGGGTAACTTAAAAAAGGTGCAAGGCTTGAACATAATCCTTTTGTTTTCAGAGAATGCATTCCTCTGTACGTATATATGTCACTTGTAGTAAGTGCAAATGAGCCAAGTTACAAATTTGACTGATTAGCTTAAATTGGTTGTTCATGTAGCTATGAATACACTCAGCAAGTGCTGCTCAATCCTTGAATCGCATCTAACAGTAGATGTTTTATTTTGGGTTTTGCAGGTGATATTTTTCGCATTTGTCCCATTGAGTACAAGACAAAAAGCTTTAGCAACGTATCTCCCTTTTCAGCAATGTTCAAGTTCTGTACTACCAAGCAACTGTTTGAATACCCCTTCTTAAAAATTTTGGGCTGGACTTTCCATTTGAGGGACCCCAAGATCAAATGCTTATCCTAACCTCACACTGCCCATGTTGAATAGATTCACTCAACAGGACATTTGTAGGATAGGCCAATTAATGGCCAGAGGATGTGCTCAGTGTCCAATTAAAGATGCTTTGGTGCTAGGGGATGAATAAGAAACCGTCCAGCACTAAGAGCTCGGCAGCCTAATGTTACAGGTAAGGGAGAGAGAGAGGATGTCTCATGGAGCCCTCACAGCACGTTTAAAATGTATAACGTAAAAACACTACAGCTGCCAGACTGATTGGTTTAAAAGCAAACTGGAACTTGCGGGAGAGTACATACCCGGGACCCAGCAAGGCCTGCAAAATTGCCAGGAGGCTGGATTGTGTCAGCGAAGCAGCATGTCAGCTAGTCGGGCCCGACTGCTTCCTTCCCACACCCATTCTGCCCTCTATTTTTGTCCCATTCATTCTGAATACATGGTTAACTGATGATCAGGGCAATAGTCATTTTTAATAATATATTTACAACCTGCACTCATATATCATCTTTAATCTGATGAAACATATCAAAGTGCGGCATAGAGGTAAAAGTAGGTGCATCTCCCATGCACCAAGTAGGTGGATCTCTTATGAAGCCATTGAATGCACCATTTAATAAGAACAAGAGTTTATACCAAAGATTATATTATGCTGCTGCTGAGGAGGATTGCGTCCCTTTAAGATCACAATGTCTAATTGTTGTTAATAAACACATTCTAAGGTCAATTGGTTATACTGATGTTTGATTAGGGAACCTTGTAGGTGAGAAGTACCCAAAAATCAGGCTTTCCTTTAACGATGCAATATCTAGTCCAATAATGATAGGAGCCATTGCTGTGACAATAAAATTGGATACAGTGATCCTGACCATACCCATGGGCATTTCTCCTATGTTCTGGAAGTAGACTACAGTGAGATGAGGTGAAATAAATCAACAAACTGGCTTATTTTACAAGTGCTACATGACTAAGCAACAGTTCTCAGTGAGAATCAAATTGTTGCTCAAATTCAAGCCTTTGATAAAGACCTAGGTCTTTTCAGGATGGTGGGGGCTCGGCACCTGCCTTCCAGAGACGGCGGGGAACCCAATCCTGCTGATTCCAACAGGCCCAAAGCCATTTCACATTCTAACGAGCGTTAAGTGGCAGCCGGTGGGATTTCTACCCATCAATGGGAGGAAGTCCCGCCTTGGAAAGCTGCTGGCCTTGCTTGCGGCTGGGGGGGGTGCAATCAGGGCCTCAGGGTATGGGTTGGGGGAGGAGGTCCAGAGGTGACCCCTCCAGTCAAAAAGGGGCTTCTGATGGAGCCGCCTTCCCCCACTTCCCACCCAAGATTGAACTTTGTTTTGGGTATTCGTCCCTGATCTATGATGTACCATCCAGCCTAAAAATTGAGGCTGGGTGAGAAAAGACCCAAAAAGACCATTAAGAGGCCATTTAAGAACCTTAATTGGGGCAAGGGTGGGCTTCCCGTTTGAGGCCCTGCCTGTCCCAGAGTAAAATCACGAGCAGGTCAGGGCAGTCAGGAACCCAGAGGGAATCCCGTCCATGCAATTTCACACTAACCCCTGCCTCATAACCCGCTGGAGGTGGGGCAGGAGGAGCGTAAAATTCTGGCCCTAGTTCCACTTTGTAATGACTCGACGGAGCAGACAGGTTTCAACAAGAAACAGCTAAACTTCATTACTGAGAGCTTTTCCAGTACTACATGCTCGACATTGATAACTTCAGGAAACCTGACCCCCCGATTGTCTGCACTTAGGGTTCACTGGTCGGAGCCTCCACAGAACACCATGTGACCCTTGATGGACAGCAGGAAGGGCTATACCCTCAGTTACCACAGTTATTCTTATTGTTTGAAGGTACCCATTGTGTATGGTCTGTTTGGATCAGTGAACAGCTCTTTGTAATTCCATAAGTCTTTGCTCTAGCGCACGGCCACTGCCAATGGCCCTTTCTGCCAAATGCCTTGTAGTATTGATGGAAAGCTGAGCAACTCCTTGGTGCATGCACAAAGCCTTTCATATGTCTTGCTAGGTTCGGGTACTGTAGTAAATGCGTCAACAGTTGGGTTGTGCTTAGGACCTGTAAACTTCATCATCCTGCGAGGGTCTCTTTCTGCTTATGTCCATCCTTGAGTAGCTCTTCAATGCTGTATGTTTTGGGCTTTTTTAGCAGATTTTTCTGGAATTCTTCCAAGGGAATGGAAGCGATCGCCAGCTCAACAATTCTGACTGCTAGCTCTGCGTCTCAAAAATCACAGTGTATAGCCTTTTCTCAGCATCTACTGATGAAGTGGTCTGTGGATTCTGTAGGCTTTTGTTGACATGCCATGAACTCTAGCCAATAAATGCAGAAATTTAACCTGATTCTGGACCAGGTTTCCAATGTAGTCCATAGATCGTAATTCTCACATATTCAACCTGTGTAGACCTTGGTTCCCAATTGCTAGGTGAGTCATTATGCTTGCTTTTCTGGATCAGATACACCTGAATCAAAAAAAAACATTGCTCTGTACACTGTTTAAACATTCTAAATGAGGATAGTAGGTCAGCTGGATCCCAATTCAAACTGAGGGATTTTGTGGATATTTTGACAATATCCCTTTGACCTTCCTTCTCCTATAGTACCTGAGACAAGTGTCGCTGGAGCCACTTTCACATATTTTTCTGAAGATCTGCCCATTATAATGTCATCTTTCCCTGGCCTGATTTTTAGAACACTTATTCTTTGTTTGGATGACTCTCCCTTGCTCGCTATCGATCTGGTTCACACCCCTGGTCACTCACCTTTCTTGACTGAGCTAACCCAGTGCTGGTCCTCGACACGCTGTCCCACTCACTGAACTGTACGTGCTGCAACCTCACAAGGGAACCTTACCAGCTCTTTATTTGAGCGCTATCTCAGCACTGCGTCTTCAAAGCTTTTCTGTGCAGCAGAATGTTGTGTTTTTAACACTCTCCAATGCTGCAACTCTATTGCGGACGACCAGAATGTCGAGGGCCACCTCATACCACGTAGTACCACCTGAAACTATAAACCATATCGTACCTGTACTTAATCTTGCTGCTAGGCTGAGCATTATGTCGTTTAGAGGGAATCACTGCTGTACACCATGCTGCGCATGTTATAGTGATTTAAAGGCACCAATCACTAATAGGGAATTGTGCAAATACAGTCTGGGTTCATTTATTAATTCTAGGCTCATGTGAACAGAAAAAAATGGTCAGAAAGCTTGAGGACATCAGCAACAGGCCTATGTGTCTGTGTTCTGCTTCAGGCCGATATGAAACTGAGGCTGGATCACATGATACACTTCCTTTAAAGTGATAGCATGTTGCTATCCCTTAAAGGCATATTACAGGGCATGGACAGGGTGGATAGGGAGCAGCTTTTCCCCTTAGTTGAAGGGTCAGTCACAAGGGGGCATAAGTTCAAGGTGAGGGGCAGGAGGTTTAGTGAGGAAATTTTTTTTTACCCAGAGGGTGGTGATGTTTGGAATGCACTGCCTGGGAGGGTGGTGGAGGCGGGTTGCCTCACATCCTTTAACAAGTACCTGGATGAGCACTTGGCATGTCATAACATTCAAGGCTATGGGCCAAGTGCTGGTAAATGGGATTAGGTAGGTAGGTCAGGTGTTTCTCATGTGTTGGTGCAGACTTGATGGGCCAAAGGGCCTCTTCTGCTCTGTGATTCTGTGATACAACAGCAGATGTTACACACTGCTGCCTCTGTGCATCGGTGGTGGAAAGAGTGCATGTTTAAGGTGATGGATGGGGTGCCAATCAAGCAGGCTGTTTTGTCCTGGATGGTGTTGAGCCTCTTGAGGGTTGTTAGAGCTGTACTCATCCAGGCAAGTGGAGAATATTCCATCACACTCCTGACTTGTGCCTTGTAAAGAGTGGACAGGCTTTGAGGAGTCAGAATTTGAGCTACTCACTGTAGAACTCCCAGCCTCTGACCTGCCCTTGCAGCCACAGTATTTATGTGGCTAGTCCAGTTCAGTTTCCGGTCAATGGTAACCCCCCAGGATGTTGATAGTGGGGGATTCAGCAATGGTAATGGCATTGAATGTCAAGGGCGATGGTTAGAGTCTCTCGTGTTTGAGATGGTCATTGCCTGGCACTTATGTAACGCACGTGTTATTGCCAATTATCAGCCCAAGCCTGGATATTGTCCAGGTTTTGCTGCATTTGGACATGGACTGCTTCAGTATCTGAGGAGTCGTGAATGGTGCTGAACATTGTGCAATCATCAGCAAACATCCCGACTTCTGATCTAATGATGGAAGGAAAGTCAGCTGAAGATGGTTGGGCCTAGGACGCTACCCTAAGGAACTCCTGCAGTGATGTCCTGGAGCTGAGATGATTGACTCCCAACCAACACAACCATCTTCCCTCGTGCTAGTATAACTGCAACCAGCGGAGAGTTTTTCCACTGATTCCCTAGTTTTTCTGGGGCTCCTTGATGCCACACTCAGTCAAATGCAGCCTTGATGTCAAGGGCAGTCACTCTCACCTCACCTCTGGAGTTCAGCTTTTATGTCCATGTTTGAACCAAGGCTGTAACGAGGTCAGAAGCTGAGTGGCTCAGACAGAATCCAAACTGGGCATCAAATGAGCAGGTTATGGCTAAACAAGTGCCACTTGATAGCACTATTGATGAACCCTCCAATCACTACTGATGATCGAGAGTAGACTGATGGGGCGGTAATTGGTCAGGTTGGATTTGTCCTGTTTTTTGTGTACAGGATATACACATTACCGGGTAGAAGCCAGTGTTGTAGCTGTGCTGGAACAGCTTGACTAGGGGTGTAGCTAGTTCGGGAGCATAAGTCTTCATTACTATTGCCGGAATGTTGTCAGGGACCATAGTCTTTGCAGCATCCAATGCCTTCAGCCGTTTTTTTTAAATCATGTGAGTGAATAGAATTGGCTGAAGACTGGTATCTGTGATGCCGGGGAACTCCGGAGGAGGCTTAGATGGATCATCCACTCGGCACTTCTGGCTGAAGATGGTTGAAATGTTTCAGTCTTATCTTTTGCACTGATGTTTTGGGCTCCCCTTTCACTGAGGATGGGATATTTGTGGATCCTTCTCCTCCATTGAGTTATTTAATTGTTCACCACCATTCATGACTGGATGTGGCAGGACTGCAGAACTTAGATCTGATCCATTTGGTTGTGGATCACTTAGCCCTGTCTATCATTGCTGCTGATGCTGCAAGTGGTCCTGTGTTGTGACTTCAACAGGTTGACACCTCATTTTTATGAGTTATGCCTGGTGTTACCCTTGGCATGCCCTCCTGCAGTCCTTATTGAACCAGGGTTGATCCCCTGGCGGTGGGACAGGACATACCCCAGTGATGGTGCTGCCTGGGACACTGTCTGTAAGGTATGATTCCGTGAGGATGACTATGTCAGGTTGTTGCTTGACAAGTCTGTGAGACAGCTCTCCCAATTTTGGCAGAAGCTCCCAGATGTTAGTAAGGAGGAGTTTGCAGGGTCGACAGGGCTGCGTTTGCTGTTGGCATTTTCGGTGCCTAGGTTGATGCCAGGAGGTCCATCCGATTTCGTCCTTTTTATAAATTTCATAGTGGTTTGGTGTAACTGAGTGGCTTGCTAGGCCGTTGCAAAGTCAGCCACATTACTGTGGGTCTGGAGTCACATGTAGGCCAGGCCAGGTGAGGATGGCAGATTTCCTTCCCTTAAAGGGCACCAAGTGGGTTTTTAGGACCATTAGCAATCGTTTCATGGTCACTATAATCAAGATTAGCTTTTAATTCCAGATTTATTAACTGAGTTTAAATTCCTCCAACTGCCGTGTTGGGATTTGAACCCATATCCTCCACAGCATTAGCCTAGGCTCTGGATTACTGGTCTGGTGAAAATACCACTATGCCACCACCTCCCCAAGTCCCAATTTCCCAAGTTTCTTCTCCTCCCTCACTTCCAATAACAACTGTGAGGAGCTCATGGATGTCTTCGTCATTAAAACTGTGATCATTAATTCAGCTGCCTCTACAGCTACCCTTGTTCCCTTTTGTTCACCGGGCAAGGCTCCCCCTGCCCTAACCTTGACCCCACATCTTACTCTAGTTTCTCTCCTATCTCTGCTCATCCCCTTTCTGAGTTCATCTTGTCCATGAGACCCACCTCCTGTTCCCTTGATCATTTTCTCAATAAAGTTCCTTTTCTGGTCCCCCAAGTTAGCAGATATTGATAACAATTACCTCTCCTGAAGTACTGTTCCCAACCATTTCAAATATGCCGTCACCAATCCCCACCGATAAATAACAGATCACTGAGCCTTTTTAAATCAGGATTCTGCCTCAGCCGCAGTACCGAAACAGCTCTTGTTAAAGTCACTAATGACATCCTATGTGACTGTGACAAGGGTAAAATTTCACTCCTCATCTTTCTTGACCTATCTGCAGCCTTTGACACAACTGACTACACCATCTATCTCCAATGCCTCTCCACTGTCATCCAATGGGTGGCACTGCTCTTGCCTGGTTCCATCCTTATCAATCTAATTATAGCCAGAAAAATAATTGCAATGCCTTCTCTTCCTACTCCTGCACTGTTACCTCTGGTGTTCCCCAAGTATTCATTCTTGGCCTCCTTCTATTTCAGATCAAATGAGGCCTCTTAGGCAGCACCTTCCCAACCTGCAACCACTGCCATCTAGAAGGACAAGGACAGCAGATAGATGGGAACATTGCAACCTGGAAGTTCCCCTCAAAGCCACTCACCATCCTGACTTGGAAATATATAGCAGTTCCTTCACTGTCGCTGGGTCAAAATCCTGGAACTCCCTTCCTAACAGCCCTGTGGGTGTACCTACACCACATGGACTGCAGCGGTACAAGAAGGCAGCTCAACACCATCTTCTCAAGGGCAATTAGGGATGAGCAATAAATGCTGGTGCAGCCAGCGACATCCACATCCCATGAATGAATAGAAAAAAGCAATGCTGCCTCTTAGCAACATCACCTGAAAGCACAGCATTAGTTTTTACATGCAGGCTATGACACCCAGCTCTCTGACCCCTCGATTGTCTCTGATTTGTCATACTGCTTGTCTGATACGGTGCTGAATGAGTAAAAATTTCCTCTGAATTAATCTTAGGAAAATCAAATCGATTGTTTTCAGACCACACGTGAAACTCTGTTCCATAGCTATTGAATCCATTCCTGTCCCTAGCCATTGTCTGAGGCTGAATCAGACCACAATTTCAGCTTCTTATTTGACCCAGAGCTGAGCTCCTGACTCTGTACTCTCTCCATTACTGAGGCCATCTTCTGGCCTGTCTCAGCCCCTGAGCCAGCTCAGCTGCTACCCTCATTCATGCCTTTATACACCTAATCCCGACTTTTCCAACATTATCCTAGCCTTTCATCCTCTGTAAACATGAGCTCATTCAAAACTCTGCTGCCCAAATCTTAATTTACACCAGCGGCTTTCACCCATCACCTCTATGCTCACTGATCTGTAATGGCTCCCTGTCCAGTAATACCTTAAATTTTAAATTCTCATTCTCATGTTCAAATTTATACATTGCCTCACCCTTCCCTATTTCTAGAGTCTCCTTCAGCCGAACAACTCCGATCTTGATGCTCCAACAACACATCCTAGAACTCCTTCATCCCCTCTATTGGTAGAAATGCTTTCAGCAGCCTAGGTCCAAGGCACTCAAATAGCTCCCATGAGCTCTCTACCTCTCTCTCCTGCTTTAAGGAACCACTTAAGATCAATACTTTGACCAAACCTTTAGTAACCCCATATGACTCGATGTCAATTCTTCTCCGACTACACTCCAGTGAAGTGCCTTGTAATGTTGCACCCAAAGCAGAAACACTACCTGAATATCATACAGTCTGCACCCCATGTAATAACACCACACTGATCCCAGTCAGATCAGGATTATTAATAAAATAACTCACAGTCTGGACTCCCTGTAATAACACCACACTGATCCCAGTCAGATCAGGATTATTAATAAAATAACTCACAGCCTGTGTTCCCTGTAATAACACCACGCTGATCCCAGTCAGATCAGGATTATTAATAAAATAACTCACAGCCTGTGTTCCCTGTAATAACACCACACTGATCCCAGTCAGATCGGGATTATTGAGATAAGAACTCAAAGCCTGCACTCCCTGTAATAACACCACACTGATCCCAGTCAGATCAAGATTATTGATATAAGAACTCACAGCCTGTGTTCCCTGTAATAACACCACGCTGATCCCAGTCAGATCAGGATTATTAATATACTAACTCACAGCCTGCACTCCCTGTACTAACACCACACTGATCCCAGTCAGATCGGGATTATTGAGATAAGAACTCAAAGCCTGCACTCCCTGTAATAACACCACACTGATCCCAGTCAGATCAGGATTATTAATCTACTAACTCACAGCCTGCACTCCCTGTAATAACACCACACTGATCCCAGTCAGATCAGGATTATTAATAAAATAACTCACAGTCTGCACTCCCTGTAATAACACCACACTGATCCCAGTCAGATCAGGATTATTAATAAAATAGCTCACAGTCTGCACTCCCTGTATTAACACCACACTGATCCCAGTCAGATCAGGATTATTAATAAAATAGCTCACAGTCTGCACTCCCTGTAATAACACCACACTGATCCCAGTCAGATCAGGATTATTAATAAAATAACTCTCAGTCTGCACTCCCCGTAATAACACCACACTGATCCCAGTCAGATCAGGATTATTAATAAAATAGCTCACAGTCTGCACTCCCTGTATTAACACCACACTGATCCCAGTCAGATCAGGATTATTAATAAAATAACTCTCAGTCTGCACTTCCTGTAATAACACCACATTGATCCCAGTCAGATCAGGATTATTAATAAAATAACTCACAGTCTGGACTCCCTGTAATAACACCACACTGCTCCCAGTCAGATCAGGATTATTAATAAAATAACTCACAGTCTGGACTCCCTGTGATAACACCACACTAATCCCAGTCAGATCAGGATTATTAATAAAATAACTCACAGTCTGCACTCCCTGTAATAACACCACACTGATCCCAGTCAGATCAGATTATTAATAAAATAACTCAGTCTGCACTCCTATAATAACGCCATATTGACTCCAGGGAGATTGGATATTAATATCTTAATCTATGTAAACTTTTATTACTTAACAACTCACATTCTCCAGCCCTGGCTCCATGAATTAAAACGAGCGCCAACACAGTAAAGTATCTCCCAGCTTCCATTCTAACCCTCTTGTTTTTCCCAGTTGAGATCAGATATCCTTCAGTGCCAGCTCCTTTTCGTCTGCTGCCAGTTTCTCCCCCTGAAGTTAAGTTTCTACCTCACTCACTTTACTGAAGTATCACTCAGTAATTGACATGTGCTTTAGCATTAATAAGCCAATCACAGATTGAGATCTCCTCCATCAGCTGTTTCTAGGTGAAATTCAAGCCTGTTCTGAATTTCTTCAAATGAGCCTTGAGTTTGTTTTATTTGAGAAAGAATAGCAGTGAGATGAAGTTTTTTTTATTGACAGAATAAATCTCCCTCTATATTGTCCCATCAAACACTTCCAGGGCAGGTACAGCATAGGCTAGATACATAGCAATGTTCCCGCTAGATTGTCCCATCAAACACTCTCAAGGCAGGTACAGCATAGAGTTAGATACAGGGTAAAACTCCCTCTACACTGACCCATCAAACACTCCCAAGACAGGTACAGCACGGGGTTAGATACAAAATAAATCTGTGCTCTGTTGCCTAAAATCTGACTGCACAAATATGATGCTTTCTTCTCAAACCAGAAAGCATAGTCTAGATTTTTATCCTGTGCATTTTATGTACATTCTATTATCTGTTAAATGTTGATGGGAAGCCATGAGCAACTTGTGCCCAAAATTCTGATAGGCAGTCCGAAAAGGAAAATGTGTTATTGATATGCATTTCAGATAATAATCCACTCCCCTTCAATATGAAATCAAAACAAAATATGCTGGAAATACTCAGCAGGTCAGGCAGCATCTATGGAGAGAAAACAAAGTTAATGTTTCAGCTCAAGTTGACCGTCCATGACTGTCTTTAATCTGTTTGAATTGAGTTGATATTGTCACTAACACTGAATTAGAACTGTTTTATGTTGTGAGAGCTGGGTTAAGAATGTTCACACTCATTTGGAATAGACTATTATAGCCAATAGACTGAATAAACCTGCCTGTTCAGCAGGGATGGATTTGAATCCCCAACCAAGATATGAATGTTTATGAGGTGTCTGTCTAACACACTCCAACCTGTTTACATCCAACAACTGACTGAGAAATTATAAGACCTGATTGTATTCTGACTCTGCTTGTACAAGTGATGGGTTAGGAGAATCAGAATGAATTAATGGATACCACTTTGATTCTCATTATTGGCAGTGGGATGCCATTAAATCAGCTTCTTCTGACCAACTGGGGTAGGTTTGGGGTAGTGAATATGTAGAAAACCATCTAAGATGGGAGTGCAAATGAACCATAGTGAATCATTAGCCTGTTTTACACACTATCCTATCTCCTTTCCCATTGAGCTGAATATGTCAGCAATTGAATGAGTGATGAAATAAACAAACCATTGTCTATTTTGCACAACATCTGAAGACCAATTTGTATCCCAGTGATTGCTGAGAGTGTTAGAGGCTCAGGCACAATTACCATCTCAATGTGCTGTGTGTTTCTGTAGCTTGTGACTGGGGGAGTTCAGTTTCTCCATATATGTTACAGAATGAGAATCTGTCTGAGTAACTGGTGCCACTTAAACAAGCCTTGAACTACCGTATAAATATTTAGTTCAGATTACTCCAATAGCCATTCTGAACACAGGCTGGCTGAGGATCAGCTGTCACTGGGACAAGTGTTTAATCCTAACCCGTGTGGAATGTTTAAAGTTGAATTTCAGCCTGTGATAAACTTTACAATGTCTCCCCCTGCAGGAGGGGATTTACATTCTCAAATTAATCCAGTTACAAACGCTGAGGTAAGATTGGTTCACCCCAGGCTTAGTAGTGAGGGAGCAGCCTGCTTTACACCGCATTACATTTACCTTCTGTTAATTTAATTGGAGATGAAAATGGCTGCAAAATTCAGCTGTTTTTTGGTGGCTCTATTGCTACAGGATCTGGTTGTTGTGAAGGTGACAGGGGGCAGGGGAGTTGCTCCCAGTTACTTATGACATAGCCTGCACCAGTATCCATACCATGGAGGACGAGTGTCCTGTGAGTATGCCAGAGGTGTGCACAGTGGCAGGTCGTGATGTCAGTATGTAACACTGATTTAGTGCCCAACCTGCCATTCTGGACCTGGCCTCTCCTGTTATCGCCCTCTGACAAACACATAAGGTGGAATTTTACAGCCTTGTCCTGGCGGGGGAGGGGCTGGAAAATGTGGCAAACTGTTCAAAAATCCATTGATTTTGGTGGACCGGAAAATGCCACCGGTGGAGGGGGCCATAAAATTCCACCCATATGTTGTTTAAAAACAGAAGGGAGTGGTACTGGATGTTTGGAGTGAGTTCTGTGTATCTACAAGGCCTCTGAGGTCACCACTTGCTCCCAGTCATCGGGGCCATGGTTTCAACTCTGGTTAGGCTGCAGGATCAGAGGGAGATGAGGCACGGGCAGCAGACGAGACATCTGCTCTCAGAGGGAGGAGTAGAAGGCCTCTAACCCTGCAGGAGGCTCTACCCACCGAAGGTCTTCAGGAAGCTATTCTCCTGCTTACACCTCAGCCAGGAGCAATGTGTTTGGTAGCGGCACTTCACAGGGAACTTACTGAACTATCCTGCTCTCTGCTAGACTTGTGGACTCGGAGCAGGTTGAGGATGGGGCTGACAAGTGGTCGCTAAGGTGACTATGACTGAATTTTTGGGCAAACAGATCTTTCCAGAATACTACAGGCAATAGCACCAACACCTTGTGTTTTGCCATTCATGCTACATCCAGGAGGTCACAGAGGCCCTGTACACCAGTAGAGGAGACTTCATTGCCTTCTCTCTAAGCAGAGGGAAGCAGGAGAAGTGGGTGCGTAGCTTTGCCAGGATAGTGGGCTTCCTCATGGGCCATCGATTGAGTACAGTGGCTTTGCGGGTGGTACTTCTCAATGGGAAATTGTACTGAAATTACAAGGAGTACCACTTACTGAACGTGGAGATGGTGTGTGACCATACCCAGAACATCATGTGGTGAATACCTTCTATCCTGGAAACAGTCATTTTTCCCTCATCTGCACCAATCAGCAGCTGCTGTCATATTTGAGCCACCTTTGTAAAAGCACTGGGCGGCTGCTTGGCAACAAGGCACAGCCACTGGACAAATGACTGATGATTCCCTTCCACAGCCACATGCGGACAGTCCTCCAACAATGACAGCCATAATGTAACAAGGAATGTCATAGAGCAGACCATTGACATTCTAAAACAATGATATTGTTGCCTGTACTGTTCAGTTAGAGCCCTCCAGTATCAGACCAATAAGTGATGGTCCCCTGCATCCTCAATGGCCTTCATGAGGAATCGGTCCTCACCACCAGGTCTTCAGCGACCACCTTAGGAAGAGGAAGCAGCTCACACTCGGAGGTCCAGACAGGCTGTCTGTGAGCACATACTCAGACTCGTTTCCCTTGAAAGATTCTGCAGATTATTAATTCACACTTTTACCATTCCTCTGCTATGGACGATTATGGTTTCCTCTCGGCCACAATCCTGAAATTAAAGGTATTGTACCAACAAAGAACCATTCCATATCAACTTTATCCAATAGCACACCCGATATTCCTTGCAATACTCAACTCATCATCATTTGTACCTGTCTTGAGTGTATCTTTTCCTGTCCGAGTGCTCTTAAACAATCCTACCCCAGTGGATGCCAGTGGAAAGATGCTGAATTTCAGTGGAAGAGATTGCAGGTGGCTTGCAGGATGACTTTAAGCAGCTGTGAGCCTTGAGGGCCTGAGTTTGGATTGTGCCACCTCAGTATGGGTGACAGCAGTTTGGGCTGGCTGTCTGAGAGGCAACAGCATGGGCATTGGCAATGGTGGGAGCATGAATGCTGTCAGCCTGAGAGGGGGCAGCAGGTTTATGCTCCATGGAGCCATTACCACTGCTCTGGGGTGGTGCCTCAGGCAACCCCAGTCATCCGTTGTAGGGGAGTTTGCTGGACTGCTATCAGACCCTGCATGACTGCTTGAGCACTGGTATCCATGGCCATGATGGCAGCGGTCTGAGCCTGCACGGCGCCAAGTTGAGGTTGCATGGCAACAAACAGAGATGTCATGACTTCAGTCTGAGCTTCCATGGCAACATTCAAACATTGGATGGTTGCTTTATGTGCTGCAATGGAAGGTCAGGTACCAGCCATCTGATGCTACATCGCGATTGGATCTTCAAGTGTTCTCATGGGATTGGCCACCACTTCCTTGCTGGAAAGGATGAGCTTCAAGTTCTGCACAAAGTTTTATACCAAGTTGGAGCCAATTGCTTCATGTTTGTTGGCAGTGACTGGAAGCTCTGTGGCAGGCTTCAGAGGATATGGGGAGATGGTGGTGTAGTAGTAAAGTCTTTGGACTTATAATCCAGAGATGAGTTCAAATCCCACAATGGTAGTTGGTGGGATTTAAATTCAATTAATAAATGTGGAATTGAAGTTCCAATAATAATAGTGACCATGAAGTATCATTGATTCAAAGCCTATCTGGTTACTCATGTATTTTAGGGAAGGAAATCTGGTATCCTTACTCAGTCTGGCTTACTTGTGACTCCGAACCCACAGCAATGTGGTTGACCTTTAAATGCCCTTTGAAATGGTCTAGTAAGCCTCTTAGTCCTCAAAAGCAGTAAATGCTGGCCTTGCCAGCGATGTCCACAATAAAAAGCCCTGCTAATGCACCAAGCATCTCAGCATGCTCACCCATCAGCCTTTTCCTGTACACTGGCCCATCAGAGTCCTCATCCAAGTTCTCTGCAGCAGAACTTGTCTGTGACCTGGCTCTCCAGTGAGCTGGCACACATGCTTTCCCTTTCCCCTAGGATGCAATCCACTTGTGCCCAATGACTCACTGCGAGTGGATCCCAGCTCTATACTCCCCTGTAATGTATGTGCAGTGCCAGTATCTGACACATGAGGTGGACATAACTGACATCTCAAAGTGATGGTGTTTTGACCTCACAGCATTCTCCTCCCCTGGGCCTACAGCTCCACGCTTCACTGCTTGGTCAGGTGGCAGTTCTTGGGCGTCAAAACAGAAATGGACAAGGTATGGTTTGTGGACGAGGGAAGGGGATTTGGGGAAGAACGAAAGAAGTGCATTGTTACACCACCTACAGCTGGCACATCATTACAGATTGTAGGACAAGGGTCAAGTGGATTTTGAGAAGTGCATTATGCAGGAACATACCATCATCTCAATGGTTTCAATGATGGTGCTGGCCACTGTGCCAATTATACCCAGCACTTTCTCCTCCATGGGGGTCAGTAGTGGCGCCTGTTCCCACCATCACCACCAACCCCTCCGCATCCCCCACCCAATCTCCCCCCCCTCACCGCCCCAGACTCGTTTGCTGTTACTACCTTCCATTGTGGGTTGACTTTTCATATAAAAGAAAGTGATTGTGTCAGAGTTGTTAGAATGTGCCTGCCATATTTGAAAAGTTAATTGTGGGCAAGTTGTGAGATGTGAGTTAGAGGCCTGCAGTAATGTTAAGTGTGTCAGGGTGAGGTGCAGATTATGAATGTGAAGTTTGGGTTTAGGTTGATATAGATTATTGACTGAAGGGGATGTGGTGAATGGAGCAGTGAGTGTGAGGCTGGTGGTGCAATTGAAGGGTATGGCTTGTAAGAATACATTCACTGACCTTGACCACTCATGTAACGTCATTAAACTTCTTGCTGCACTGCATCTAGGTCTTCAGCTGCTACCACTGCCTTCTAAGCACTTGTCTGGAGGGCCTCCTGAGGGAAGATAAGCACTATTCTCTGGGTCCTTATCCTGCACCAGCAACTCCAGTGTGGCATCCAAAAACCTGGCCGCATGCTCTCTACATGATGTGCCATTTTGGGTCCTTCCTGAAGCTCTTCAAATGTTGTCCAAACAGTTTTAGCCCTTACAACTGCATCTTTAGAAGGTGCAATTTGGGTTTAAGTACTGCAGGCCATCTTTAAATGTTGCTTGTATCACAACTCACTGGGGCTAGTGCACGAGTAAACATTTCAGGGTGATGAGCTTTCATCAGAACTGATTTCAATCCTTGCATTCAAACAAAAAAACTGAGCAAGCGTGAGGGGCATCCACACTGGACACTCCAAGGGTGTCCGGCTGCTCCAAATCCCCTCTGCCTGTGATCCCATCAACTCCAGCAGGTTAGGCTGAGGGGGTGCACCTGCCCCTCAGCAGGAGACCCTTAGCAGGCTGCGGCCTTCCAGACCTCAGCCCCCCCAGAGGACACACACCAAAGTCATCTCAGACAACAGGGCCTAGCTGTCAGCAGGCTGTCTCCACCCTGCTGTGGATGTCAGGGATGCACCTAGACATAGCGGTAGGGTTAGAAAAGTTAATAAGTACTGAGAGTGCAATGGTGGCCCGGGTGTTCAATCACTATATACTTTGCAATATATGTGTGTAATTATATTTTATGTTTCTGCCTCAAGTTCTCAGGTAGTGTATCACTCTTCCATATGGTGCAATGTATTGCGGGTATCCAAGTGCAACAGGTGCCCCAGGAGTGACATGAACAGAGCCAGTTCCTCTATGAATAAAGAGGTTGGACAGTATGTAGTTCTTGGAAGGTTATGCATTATCCTGATGTAGCTGCACTGAAGTCTGTTCTCAGTGTATGTTATAGTTATTTATTGTGACCTGCGTTGGATTCATTCCAACCAAGTGTACTTTTCAGTGGCTTCCATGTAATGACTGAGGTGAGAGTTACAGTTAAAATAATCATCGGAGACCTTAGCCTTTCCCCCTGGCCTGCAGCATTAACTCATAACCGTGTTTACTGCCCAACATTACCCTGACAATAGTTCCCACTCTCCATCTGCAAGATTAGGAGCAGTGGGCCTAGTTTGCACTTGGTGACTCTTGAATCGACTGCGGGACAGCAATGAGTCTGCAATGTTATAGGTGTGTGCCTAGTTTCATGATGCCAGCCTATTACATGTGGGGACGCTAGTTTGCACTTGATGGCCTGGCTAGCGCGGCTTGACATAATCCCTGTGCCAGGTCTCAGAAGGGCAATCGCCATGGTTCTCTGAACGTGACAGTGTCATCAGTGTTTTAGGTTTCCTCATACATATTGCTATCTGGCAGAATGAAAATGTGGAGGACTGTAACTGTAATGTGGAGACTCTAATGGGATGAGAATGAAGCTCATATACATGTCCTGCGTGGTCTTTAGTATTTACAAGGGCACTATATACATAAACGCTGTGTTGAGACTGCACCACAGCTCTCCCATTTGCCAAGCTAATGCTGGATGTGAACTTGGGAAGCTCCTGGTGTGGGCAGGGTCATGAGTGTTTGTCAATGATCATATGATGGTCCACTGAAGCACTCCATGTCTTTACAAAGGTAAGGTGACTCACATACTGGCTTCCATGCTGTAGAGTGACAGATCACAGCATCCTGAAGAGCGATATCATCCTGGGGGCTCAGCATCAGGATGAGGCCTGAGTGTTATTCACGCATGAGGGATGGCATTTGGAGAGATGCTACTGTTGGATTTAGATCAGTTCTCAGGCGGTCAAGTGATAACCAGTGACTGAGGATTGTCCTCCTTGAAGCACCTTGCTACACTCCTGGCATACTTGCAAATGTCCAGCAGCTGTGTTCCCTTAATGGCTGGCCATCTCTTCCCACATTCCTCTCAGTTTAAATGCTCAATGAAACCACCTCCAATGTGAACCCATTGACTATTACAGTCTCGTGTTAAAGCGCACCATTACTTAGTGGTTCCAACTCTAACTCCTCAATAATAAGTGTTCATGTGTTCTATCAGCTGAACCTTCATCTCCATGTGGAGATTCTAATGTGTATGAAGTTGCCCCATGAGAGGGCCCCTAAGTCCAGCCGTGGACCCCTCCCACACTGCCACAGACCCATCCCGTGGAAACTTTTTTCCAGTTTTGATTTGAAACTGCATCATTGCTTCAGGGTCTCAAGGTGGTAGTGCTGCATTACTCCTTTTAGACCAGTTTTGACTCTCCCCTTGTCACTGTTCATGTCCCTCTGATCATCTAGACCCCATGATGTGCAGGTAGACCTCACTCCAGTAATTCTCCAGCCTCCCCCAGTAACCCTGGAATCCCTTCCGTCACTGCAGATGCCTCCCATGGCCTTGACCATCCCATCTGTAGCTCAGTACTGAGCCAGCCACCCCCAGGACCACTGAGTGTGAGATTATGACCACGCCCTGCTCCCCAAGCTGTGCCTGACCCTCATTGAGCAGATACACCTGGCCTCTCCCTGGACCAGGACAAGATGTGTGTGCCATGCATAGGCCTGTAGCATGGCCCACTGAGCTTGCGGACTGCCTTTGATCTCCCACCTCGACCTTTTGGCCTCAGTCCCAGGATTATGACTGTTTGTCACTCAGCAGCCCCGGACCTTCAGGATTAACCACAACACCATTTCTACCCCCCTCCCTTCCATGAGTCTCGGTGTAACACTTTCCTCCTGCGCAAGACTTACCCCCACCCTTAGTCATGAGTGTGCATGTAACCCTTGCCTCGTATGCTACACAAACACTCTCCTCCCCATTCTTGAGACTGCATGAATTCCCACCCACTTTTTAAAATTCATTTATGACATCTGAGCGTTTCTGGCTGGGCCAGCATTTATTGCCCATCTCTAATTGCCCTTGAGAAGGTGGTGGTGAGCTGCATTCTTGAACCGCTGCAGTCCATGTGGTGTAGGTTCAACCACAGTGCTGTTAGGAAGGGAGTTCTAGGATTTTGATCCAGCGACAGTGCAGAAATGATGGATGGGAAATTTCAGGCAGTGGGGTTCCCATGAGGTACTTGAAGAGGGTAGTGGTCAAGGATTGGTCGTGCTGCTGTCCCGAAGAAGTGCAGCACAAAGCGTGAATAACCCAGCTAGATACACATGGCACTCACTGTGAGCACAACTCCACACCCTTAACGCCCACTGTAACAAGCCCAGCTACACACCTGCAGCACCCACCGTGAGGAGCCCAGATTCACACCCGCAACACCCACCGTGAGGAGCCCAGATACACACCCGCAGCACCCACCGTGAGGAGCCCAGATACACACCCGCAGCATGACCGTGAGGAGCCCAGCTACACACCTGCAGCACCCACCGTGAGGAGCCCAGATACACACCCGCAGCACCCACCGTGAAGAGCCGATATACACAGCCACAGCACCCACTGTGAGGAGACCAGATACACAACCGCAGCACCAACCCTGAGGAGTCCAGATACACACCCGCAGCACTTTCTGTGAGGAGCCCAGAAATACACCCGCAGCACCCACCGTGAAGAGCCGATATACACAGCCACAGCACCCACTGTGAAGCGCCCAGATACACACCCGCTATAACGTGAGGTGCCCAGATAAGCACCCACAGTACCCAGCGTAATGATCACAGATAAACACCCGCAGCACCCACCGTGCAGATTCCAGGTACAAAGCTGCAGCACCCACCATCTGGAGCCCATATTCACACCCTCAGCACCCACCATGTGGTGCCCAGATACAAAACCACAACACCCACCGAGAGGAGCCCAGCTACACACCCGCAGCACCCACCATGAGGAGCCCAGATACACACTCACAGCACCCACCGTGTGGAGCCCAGATACACACCCGCAGCACCCACCGTGAGGAGCCCAGATACACACCCGCAGCATCCACCGTGAGGAGCCCTGGTACACATCCGCAGCACCCACCATGAGAAGCCCAGATACACACCCGCAGCACCCACCATGAGGAGCCCAGATACACATCCGCAGCACCCACCGTGAGGAGCCCAGGTACACACCCACAGCACCCACCGTGAGGAGCCCAGATACACACCCACAGCACCCACCGTGAGGAGCCCAGGTACACACCCGCAGCACCCACCGTGAGGAGCCCAGATACACACCCGCAGCACACACCATGAGGAGGCAAGTTAAACACCCGCAGCAACCACCATGAGGAGCCCAGATACACACCCGCAGCACCCACCATGAGGAGGCAAGTTACACACCCGCAGCACCCACTGTGAGGAGCCCAGGTACACACCCACAGCACCCACCATGAGGAGCCCAGATACACACCCGCAGCACACACCATGAGGAGGCAAGTTACACACCCGCAGCACCCACCATGAGGAGGCAAGTTACACACCCGCAGCACCCACCGTGAGGAGCCCAGATACACACCCGCAGCACCCACCGTGAGGAGCCCAGATACATACCCGCAGCACCCACCGTGAGGAGCCCAGATACACACCCGCAGTACCCAGCCTGAGGAGGCAAGTTACTGACCCGCAGCACCCACCGTGCAGATCCCAGGTACAAAGCTGCAGCACCCACCCTGAGGAGCCCAGATACAAACCTGCAGCACCCACCATGAGGAGGCAAGTTACACACCCGCAGCACCCACCGTGAGGAGCCCAGATACACACCCGCAGCAACCACCGGGAGGAGGCAAGTTACACACCAGCAACACCCTCCGTGAGGAGCCGAGATACACACCCGCATCACCCACCATGCGGAGGCTAGTTACTCACCCGCAGCACCCACCATGATGAGCCCAGATACACACCCGCAGCAACAACCATGAGGAGCCCAGATAAACACCCGCAGCACCCACCATGAGGAGCCGAGCTACACAACCGCGGCACCCACCGTGAGGAGCCCAGATACACACCCGCAGCACTAACCGTGAGGAGCCCAGATGCAAACAGGCGATACACACCGTGAGGTGCCCTGATATACGCCCCGAGCACCAACTGTGAGTAGCCCAGAGACACACCCGCAGCACCCACCGTGAGGAGCCCAGATACCCACCCGCAGCACCCACCGTGAGGAGCCCTGATACACACACTCGCAGCACCCACCCTGATGAGCTCAGATACACACCCGCAGCACCCACCATGTGGAGCCCAGATACACACCCGCAGCACCCACCGTGAGGAGCCCTGATACACACACTGGCAGCACCCACCCTGATGAGCTCAGATACACACCCGCAGCACCCACCATGTGGAGCCCAGTACACACCCGCAGCACCCACCGTGAGGAGCCCAGATACACACCCACAGCACCCACCATGCAGATCCCAGGTACAAAGCTGCAGCACCCACCATGAGTAGCCGAGCCACACACCCACAGCGGCCAACGTGAGGAGCCCAGAAACACACCCACAGCACCTACCGTGTGGAGCCCAGATACAAAACCACACCACCCACCATGAGGATCAGAGCTACACACCCGCAGCACCCACCGTGAGGAGCCCAGATACACACCCGCAGCACCCACCGTGAGGAGCCCAGATACACAACCGCGGCACCCACCGTGAGGAGCCCAGATACACACCCGCAGCACCCACCGTGCGGAGACCAGATATACACACACAGCACCCACCGTGAGGAGCCCAGATACACACCCGCAGCATCCACCATGAGGAGGCAAGTTACACACCCGCAGCACCCACCGTGAGGAGCCCAGGTACACACCCACAGCACCCACTGTGAGGAGCCCAGGTACACACCCACAGCACCCACCATGAGGAGCCCAGATACACACCCGCAGCACACACCATGAGGAGGCAAGTTACACACCCGCAGCACCCACCATGAGGAGGCAAGTTACACACCCGCAGCACCCACCGTGAGGAGCCCAGATACTCACCCGCAGCACCCACCATGTGGAGCCCAGATACACACCCGCAGCACCCACCATGAGGAGGCAAGTTACACACCCGCAGCACCCACCGTGAGGAGCCCAGATACTTACCCGCAGCACCCACCATGAGGAGGCAAGTTACACACCCGCAGCACCCACCATGAGGAGGCAAGTTACACACCCGCAGCACCCACCGTGAGGAGCCCAGATACACACCCGCAGCACCCACCATGAGGAGGCAAGTTACACACCCACAGCACCCACCCCGAGGAGCCCAGATACACACCCGCAGCACCCACCGTGAGGAGCCCAGATACATACCCGCAGCACCCACCGTGAGGAGCCCAGATACACACCCGCAGTACCCAGCCTGAGGAGGCAAGTTACTGACCCGCAGCACCCACCGTGCAGATCCCAGGTACAAAGCTGCAGCACCCACCCTGAGGAGCCCAGATACAAACCCGCAGCACCCACCATGAGGAGGCAAGTTACACACCCGCAGCACCCACCGTGAGGAGCCCAGATACACACCCGCAGCAACCACCGGGAGGAGGCAAGTTACACACCAGCAACACCCTCCGTGAGGAGCCCAGATACACACCCGCATCACCTACCATGCGGAGGCTAGTTACTCACCCGCAGCACCCACCATGATGAGCCCAGATACACACCCGCAGCAACAACCATGAGGAGCCCAGATAAACACCCGCAGCACCCACCATGAGGAGCCGAGATACACACCCGCAGCACTAACCGTGAGAAGCCCAGACGCAAACAGGCGATACACACCGTGAGGTGCCCTGATATATGCCCCGAGCACCAACTGTGAGTAGCCCAGAGACACACCCGCAGCACCCACCGTGAGGAGCCCAGATACCCACCCGCAGCACCCACCGTGAGGAGCCCTGATACACACACTCGCAGCACCCACCCTGATGAGCTCAGATACACACCCGCAGCACCCACCATGTGGAGCCCAGTACACACCCGCAGCACCCACCGTGAGGAGCCCAGATACACACCCACAGCACCCACCATGCAGATCCCAGGTACAAAGCTGCAGCACCCACCATGAGTAGCCGAGCCACACACCCACAGCGGCCAACGTGAGGAGCCCAGAAACACACCCACAGCACCTACCGTGTGGAGCCCAGATACAAAACCACACCACCCACCATGAGGATCAGAGCTACACACCCGCAGCACCCACCGTGAGGAGCCCAGATACACACCCGCAGCACCCACCGTGAGGAGCCCAGATACACAACCGCGGCACCCATCGTGAGGAGCCCAGATACACACCCACAGCACCCACCGTGAGGAGCCCAGATACACACCCGCAGCACCCACCGTGAGGAGCCCAGATACACACCCGCAGCACCCACCGTGAGGAGGCAAGTTACACACCCGCAGCACCCACCGTGAGGAGCCCAGATACACACCCGCAGCACCCACCATGAAGAGGCAAGTTACACACCCACAGCACCCACCCCGAGGAGCCCAGATACACACCCGTAGCACCCACTGCGAGGAGCCCAGATACACACCCGCAGCACCCACCATGTGAAGCCCTGATACACACCCGCAGCACCCACCGTGAGGAGCCCAGATACACACCCGCAGCACCCACCGCGAGGAGCCCAGATACACACCCGCAGCACCCACCATGTGAAGCCCTGATACACACCCGCAGCACCCACCGTGAGGAGCCCAGATACACACCCGCAGCACCCACCGCGAGGAGCCCAGATACACACCCGCAGCACCCACCATGTGAAGCCCTGATACACACCCGCAGCACCCACCGTGAGGAGCCCAGATACACACCCGCAGCACCCACCGTGAGGAGCCCAGATACATACCCGCAGCACCCACCGTGAAGAGCCCAGATACACTCCCGCAGTACCCAGCCTGAGGAGGCAAGTTACTGACCCGCAGCACCCACCGTGCAGATCCCAGGTACAAAGCTGCAGCACCCACCCTGAGGAGCCCAGATACAAACCCGCAGCACCCACCATGAGGAGGCAAGTTACACACCCGCAGCACCCACCGTGAGGAGCCCAGATACACACCCGCAGCACCCACCGTGAGGAGGCAAGTTACACACCAGCAACACCCTCCGTGAGGAGCCCAGATACACACCCGCATCACCCACCATGCGGAGGCTAGTTACTCACCCGCAGCACCCAGCATGATGAGCCCAGATACACACCCGCAGCAACAACCATGAGGAGCCCAGATAAACACCCGCAGCACCCACCATGAGGAGCCGAGCTACACAACCGCGGCACCCACCGTGAGGAGCCCAGATGCAAACAGGCAATACACACCGTAAGGAGCCCAGATACACACCCGCAGCACTAACCGTGAGGAGCCCAGATGCAAACAGGCAATACACACCGTGAGGCGCCCAGATACACACCCGCAGCACACACCATGAGGAGGCAAGTTACACACCCGCAGCACCCACCATGAGGAGCCCAGATACACACCCACAGCACCCACCATGAGGAGGCAAGTTACACACACGCAGCACCCACCGTGAAGAGCCCAGATACTCACCCGCAGCACCCACCATGTGGAGCCCAGATACACACCCGCAGCACCCACCATGAGGAGGCAAGTTACACACCCGCAGCACCAACCGTGAGGAGCCCAGATACACACCCGCAGCACCCACCATGAGGAGGCAAGTTACACACCCGCAGCACCAACCGTGAGGAGCCCAGATACACACCCGCAGCACCCACCGTGAGGAGGCAAGTTACACACCCACAGCACCCACCGTGAGGAGCCCAGATACACACCCACAGCACCCACCGTGAGGAGCCCAGATACACACCCGCAGCACCCACCGTGAGGAGGCAAGTTACACACCCGCAGCACCCAACCTGAGGAGCCCAGATACACACCCGCAGCACCCACCATGTGAAGCCCTGATACACACCCGCAGCACCCACCGTGAGGTGCCCAGATACACACCCGCAGCACCCACCATGTGAAGCCCTGATACACACCCGCAGCACCCACCGTGAGGTGCCCAGATACATAACCGCAGCACCCACCGTGAGGAGCCCAGATACACACCCGCAGTACCCAGCCTGAGGAGGCAAGTTACTGACCCGCAGCACCCACTGTGCAGATCCCAGGTACAAAGCTGCAGCACCCACCCTGAGGAGCCCAGATACAAACCCGCAGCACCCACCATGAGGAGGAAAGTTACACACCCGCAGCACCCACCGTGAGGAGCCCAGATACAGACCCGCAGCAACCACCGTGAGGAGGCAAGTTACAAACCAGCAACACCCTCCGTGAGGAGCCCAGATACACACCCGCATCACCCACCATGCGGAGGCTAGTTACTCACCCGCAGCACCCACCGTGAGGAGCCCAGGTACACACTTGAGGCACCCACCATGATGAGCCCAGATTCACACCCGCAGCAACAACCATGAGGAGCCCAGATAAACACCCGCAGCACCCACCATGAGGAGCCGAGCTACACAGCCGCGGCACCCACCGTGAGGAGCCCAGATACACACCCACAGCACTAACCGTGAGGAGCCCAGATGCAAACAGGCAAACACACCGTGAGGAGCCCAGATACACACCCGCAGCACTAACCGTGTGGAGCCCAGATCCAAACAGGCAATACACACCGTGAGGTGCCCTGATATACGCCCCGAGCACCAACTGTGAGTACCCAGAGACACACCCGCAGCACCCACCGTGAGGAGCCCAAATACCCACCCGCAGCACCCACCATGAGGAGGCAAGTTACACACCCGCAGCACCCACCGTGAGGAGCCCAGATACACACCCGCAGCAACCACCGTGAAGAGGCAAGTTACACACCAGCAATACCCTCCGTGAGGAGCCCAGATACACACCTGCATCACCCACCATGCGGAGGCTAGTTACTCACCCGCAGCACCCACCATGATGAGCCCAGATACACACCCGCAGCAACAACCATGAGGAGCGCAGAAAAACACCCGCAGCACCCACCATGAGGAGCCGAGCTACACAACCGCGGTACCCACCGTGAGGAGCCCAGATACACACCCACAGCACTAACCGTGAGGAGCCCAGATGCAAACAGGCAACACACACCGTGAGGAGCCCAGATACACACCCGCAGCACTAACCGTGAGGAGCCCAGATGCAAACAGGCAATACACACCGTGAGGAGCCCAGATACACACCCGCAGCACCCACCATGAGGAGCCCAGATACACACCCGCAGCACCCACCATGAGGAGGCAAGTTACACACCCGCAGCACCCACCGTGAGGAGCCCAGGTACACACCCACAGCACCCACCGTGAGGAGCCCAGGTATACACCCACAGCACCCACCATGAGGAGCCCAGATACACACCCGCAGCACACACCATGAGGAGGCAAGTTATACACCCGCAGCACCCACCCTGAGGAGCCCAGATACACACCCGCAGCACCCACCATGAGGAGGCAAGTTACACACCCGCAGCACCCACCGTGAGGAGCCCAGATACTCACCCGCAGCACCCACCATGTGGAGCCCAGATACACACCCGCAGCACCCACCATGAGGAGGCAAGTTACACACCTGCAGCACCCACCGTGAGGAGCCCAGATACTCACCCGCAGCACCCACCATGAGGAGGCAAGTTACACACCCGCAGACCCCACCGTGATGATCCCAGATACAAACCCGCAGCACCCTCCATGTGGAGCCCAGATACACACCCGCAGCACCCACCGTGAGGAGCCCAGATACACAACCACGGCACCCACCGTGAGGAGCCCAGATACACACCCGCATCACCCACCGTGAGGAGCGCAGATACACACCCGCAGCACCCACCGTGAGGAGCCCAGATACACACCCGCAGCACCCACCGTGCGGAGCCCAGATATACACACACAGCACCCACTGTGAGGCGCCCAGACGCAAACAGGCGGTACACACCGTGAGGTGCCCTGATATACGCCCTGAGCACCAACTGTGAGTAGCCCAGATACACACCCGCAGCACCCACCGTGAGGAGCCCAGATACCCACCCGCAGCACCCACCATGAGGAGCCCAGATACACACCCGCAGCACCCACCATGAGGAGCCCAGATACACACCCTCAGCACCCACCGTGAGGATCCCAGATACACATCCGCAGTACCCACCGTGAGGAGCCCAGATACACATCCGCAGCACCCACCGTGAGGAGCCCAGATACACACCCGCAGCACCCACCGTGAGGAGCCCAGATACACACCCGCAGCACCCACCGTGAGGAGCCCAGATACACACCCGCAGCACCCACCGTGAGGAGCCCAGATACACTACCGCAGCACCCTCCATGTGGAGCCCTGATACACACCCGCAGCACCCTCCATGTGGAGCCAGATACACACCCGCAGTAACCAGCCTGAGGAGGCAAGTTACTGACCCGCAGCACCCACCATGCAGATCCCAGGTACAAAGCTGCAGCACCCACCCTGAGGAGCCCAGATACACACCCGCAGCAACCACCTTGAGGATGCAAGTTACACACCAGCAACACCCTCCGTGAGGAGCCCAGATACACACCCGCATCACCCACCGTGAGGAGCCCAGATAAACACCCGCAGCACCCAGCATGAGGAGGCAAGTTACACACCCGCAGCACCCACCGTGAGGAGCCCATATACACACTCGCAGCACCCACCATGAGGGGGCAAGTTACACACCCGCAGCACCCACCGTGAGGAGCCCAGATACTGAGCCGCAGCAACCAGCTTCTGGAGCCCAGATACACACCCGCAGCAACCACCTTGAGGAGGCAAGTTACACACCAGCAACACCCTCCGTGAGGAGCCCAGATACACACCCGCATCACCCACCGTGAGGAGCCCAGATACACACCCGCAGCACCCACCGTGAAGGGCTAAGATACACAACCGCAGCACCCACCGTGAAGGGCTAAGATACACACACCCGCAGCACCCACCGTGAGGAGCCCAGATACACACCCGCAGCACCCACCGTGAGGTGCCCTGATATACGCCCCGAGCACCAACTGTGAGTAGCCCAGATACACACCCGCAGCACCCACCGTGAGGAGCCCAGATACACACCCGCAGCACCCACCATGAGGAGCCCAGATACACACCCACAGCACCCACCATGTGGAGCCCAGATACACACGCGCAGCACCCACCCTGAGGAGGCAAGTTACACACCCGCAGCACCCACCCTGTGGAGCCCAGATACACACCCGCAGCACCCACCGTGAGGAGGCCAGATACACACCCGCAGCACCCACCGTGAAGAGCCCAGATACACACCCGCAGCAACCACCGTGAGGAGGCAAGTTACACAGCAGCAACACCCTCCGTGAGGAGCCCAGATACACACCCGCATCACCCACCATGCAGAGGCTAGTTACTCACCCGCAGCACCCACTGTGAGGAGCCCAGATACACACTTGAGGCACCCACCATGATGAGCCCAGATACACACCCGCAGCAACAACCATGAGGAGCCCAGATAAACACCCGCAGCACCCACCATGAGGAGCCGAGCTACACAACCGCGGCACCCACCATGAGGATCCCAGATACACACCCACAGCACTAACCGTGAGGAGCCCAAATGCAAACAGGCAATACACACCGTGAGGAGCCCAGATACACACCCGCAGCACTAACCTTGAGGAGCCCAGACGCAAACAGGCGGTACACACCGTGAGGTGCCCTGATATACGCTCCGATCACCAACTGTGAGTAGCCCAGATACACACCCGCAGCACCCACCCTGAGGAGCCCAGATACACACCCGCAGCACCCACCATGTGTAGGCTAGTTACTCACTTGCAACACCCACCGAGACGAGCCCAGATACACACCCGCAGCACCCACCATGAGGAGCCCAGATACACACCCGCATCACCCACCATGAGGAGCCCAGATAACACCCGCAGCACCCACTGTGAGGAGCCCAGATACACACCCGCAGCACCCACTGTGAGGAGCCCAGATACACACTTGATGCACCCACCATGAGGAGCCCAGATACACACCCGCAGCACCCACTGTGAGGAGCCCAGATACACACTTGAGGCACCCACCGTGAGGAGCCCAGATACTTACGCGCAGGACCCACCGTGAGGAGGCAAGTTACACACCCACAGCACCCACCGTGAGGAGCCCAGGTACACACCCACAGCACCCACCGTGAGGAGCCCAGGTACACACCCACAGCACCCACCGTGAGGAGCCCAGATACACACCCGCAGCACACACCATGAGGAGCCCAGATACTCACCCGCAGCACACACCATGAGGAGCCCAGATACACACCCGCAGCACACACCATGAGGAGGGAAGTTACACACCCGCAGCAACCACCATGAGGAGCCCAGATACACACCTGCAGCACCCACCATGAGGAGGCAAGTTACACACCCACAGCACCCACCATGAGGAGCCCAGATACACACCCGCAGCACACACCATGAGGAGGCAAGTTACACACCCGCAGCACCCACCATGAGGAGCCCAGATACACACCCGCAGCACCCACCGTGAGGAGCCCAGATACTCACCCGCAGCACCCACCATGTGGAGCCCAGATACACACCCGCAGCACCCACCATGAGGAGGCAAGTTACACACCTGCAGCACCCACCGTGAGGAGCCCAGATACACACCCGCAGCACCCACCATGAGGAGGCAAGTTACACACCCGCAGCACCCACCGTGAGGAGCCCAGATACACACCCGCAGCACCCACCGTGAGGAGGCAAGTTACACACCCACAGCACCCACCGTGAGGAGCCCAGATACGCACCCGCAGCACCCACCGTGAGGAGGCAAGTTACACACCCGCAGCACCCACCGTGAGGAGCCCAGATACACACCCGCAGCACCCACCGTGAGGAGCCCAGATACATACCCGCAGCACCCACCGTGAGGAGCCCAGATACACACCCGCAGTACCCAGCCTGAGGAGGCAAGTTACTGACCCGCAGCACCCACCGTGCAGATGCCAGGTACAAAGCTGCAGCACCCACCCTGAGGAGCCCAGATACAAACCCGCGGCACCCACCATGAGGAGGCAAGTTACACACCCGCAGCACCCACCGTGAGGAGCCCAGATACACACCCGCAGCAACCACCGTGAGGAGGCAAGTTACACACCATCAACACACTCCGTGAGGAGCCCAAATACACACCCGCATCACCCACCATGCGGAGGCTAGTTACTCACCCGCAGCACCCACCATGATGAGCCCAGATACACACCCGCAGCAACAACCATGAGGTGCCCAGATAAACACCCGCAGCACCCACCATGAGGAGCCGAGCTACACAACCGCGGCACCCACCGTGAGGAGCCCAGATACACACCCACAGCACTAACCGTGAGGAGCCCAGATGCAAACAGGCAATACACACCGTGAGAAGCCCAGATACACACCCGCAGCACTAACCGTGAGGAGCCCAGACGCAAACAGGCGATACACACCGTGAGGTGCCCTGATATACGCCCCGAGTACCAACTGTGAGTAGCCCAGAGACACACCCGCAGCACCCACCGTGAGGAGCCCAGATACCCACCCGCAGCACCCACCGTGAGGAGCCCTGATACACACACTCGCAGCACCCACCATGTGGAGCCCAGTACACACCTGCAGCACCCACCGTGAGGAGCCCAGATACACACCCACAGCACCCACCATGCAGATCCCAGGTACAAAGCTGCAGCACCCACCATGAGTAGCCGAGCCACACACCCACAGCGGCCAACGTGAGGAGCCCAGAAACACACCTACAGCACCTACCGTGTGGAGCCCAGATACAAAACCACACCACCCACCATGAGGATCAGAGCTACACACCCACAGCACCCACCGTGAGGAGCCCAGATACACACCCGCGGCACCCACCGTGAGGAGCCCAGATACACACCTGCAGCACCCACCGTGAGGAGCCGAGCTACACAACTGCGGCACCCACCATGAGGAGCCCAGAAACACACCCGCAGCACCCACCGTGCGGAGACCAGATATACACACACAGCACCCACTGTGAGGCGCCCAGACGCAAACAGGCGATACACACCGTGAGGTGCCCTGATATACGCCCTGAGCACCAACTGTGAGTAGCCCAGATACACACCCGCAGCACCCACCCTGAGGAGCCCAGATACACACCCGCATCACCCACCATGAGGAGCTCAGATACTCACCCGCATCACCCACCGTGAGGAGCCCAGATACACACCCGCAGCACCCACTGTGAGCAGCCCAGACACACACTTGAGGCACCCACCGTGAGGAGCCCAGATACACACCCGCAGCACCCACTGTGAGCAGCCCAGACACACACTTGAGGCACCCACCGTGAGGAGCCCAGATACACACCCGCAGCACCCACCGTGAGGAGGCAAGTTACAAACCCGCAGCACCCACCGTGAGGAGCCCAGATACACACCCACAGCACCCACCGTGAGTAGCCGAGCCACACACCCACAGCGGCCAACGTGAGGAGCCCAGAAACACATCCCCAGCACCTACCGTGTGGAGCCCAGATACAAAACCACACCACCCACCATGAGGATCAGAGCTACACACCCGCAGCACCCACCGTGAGGAGCCCAGATACACACCCGCATCAACCACCGTGAGGAGCCCTGATACACACACTCGCAGCACCCACCCTGAGGAGCCCAGATACACACCCGCAGCACCCACCCTGAGGAGCCCAGATACACACCTGCAGCACCCACCATGTGGAGCCCAGATACACACCCACAGCACCCACCGTGAGGTGCCCAGATACACACCCACAGCACCCACCATGCAGATCCCAGATACAAACCCGGAGCACCCACCATGAGGAGGCAAGTTACACACCCGCAGCACCCACCGTGAGGGTCCCAGATACACACCCGCAGCAACCACCGTGTGGCGCCTTGACGCAAACAGGCGGTACACACCGTGAGGTGCCCTGATATACACCCCGAGCACCAACTGTGAGTAGCCCAGATACACACCCGCAGCAGCCACCCTGAGGAGCCCAGATACACACCCGCTGCACACACCATGTGGAGGCTAGTTACTCACCCGCAACACCCACCGAGACGAGCCCAGATACACACCCGCAGCACCCACCGTGAGGAGCCCAGATACACACCCACAGCACCCACCATGAGGAGCCCAGATACACACTTGAGGCACCCACCGTGAGGAGCCCAGATACACACCCGCAGCACCCACTGTGAGGAGCCCAGAAACACACTTGAGGCACCGACCATGAGGAGCCCAGATACACACCCACAGCACCCACCATGAGGAGCCCTGATACACACCCGCAGCACCCACCGTGAGGAGCCCAGATACACACCCACAGCACCCACCATGAGGAGCCCAGATACACACCCGCAGCACCCACCATGAGGAGCCCAGATACACAGCCGCAGCACCCACCATGAGGAGCCCAGATACTCACCCACAGCACCCACCATGTGGAGCCCAGATACACACCCGCAGTACCCACTGTGAGGAGCCCAGGTACACACCCGCAGCACCCAACATGTGGAGCCCAGATACTTACCCGCAGCACCCACCGTGAGGAGGCAAGTTACACACCCGCAGCACCCACCGTGAGGAGCCCAGATACACACCCGCAGCACCCACCATGAGGAGGCAAGTTACACACCCACAGCACCCACCCTGAGGAGCCCAGATACTCATCCGCAGCACCCACCATGTGAAGCCCTGATACACACCCGCAGCACCCACCGTGAGGAGTCCAGATACACACCCGCAGCACCCACCGTGAGGAGCCCAGATACACACCTGCAGCACCCACCGTGAGGATCCCAGATACACTACCGCAGCACCCTCCATGTGGAGCCCTGATACACACCCGCAGCACCCTCCATGTGGAGCCCAGATACACACCCGCAGTACCCAGCCTGAGGAGGCAAGTTACTGACCCGCAGCACCCACCGTGCAGATCCCAGGTGCAAAGCTGCAGCACCCACCCTGAGGATCCCAGATACACTACCGCAGCACCCTCCATGTGGAGCCCTGATACACACCCGCAGCACCCTCCATGTGGAGCCCAGATACACACCCGCAGTACCCAGCCTGAGGAGGCAAGTTACACACCCGCAGCACCCACCGTGAGGAGACCAGATACACACCCACAGCACCCACCGTGAGGAGACCAGATACACACCCACAGCACCCACCGTGAGGAGCCCAGATACACACCCGTAGCACCCATCGTGAGGAGCTCAGATACACACCCGCAGCACCCACCGTGAGGATCCCAGATACAAACCCGCAGCAACTATCGTGAGGAGGCTAGTTACACACCAGCAACACCCTCCGTGAGGAGCCCAGATACACACCCGCATCACCCACCATGCGGAGGCTAGTTACTCACCCGCAGCACCCATCGTGAGGAGCCCAGATACACACTTGAGGCACCCACCATGATGAGCCCAGATACACACCCGCAGCAACAACCATGAGGAGCCCAGATACACACCCGCAGCACCCACTGTGAGGAGCCCAGATACACACTTGAGGCACCCACCATGATGAGCCCAGATACACACCCGCAGCAACAACCATGAGGAGCCCAGATACACACCCGCAGCACCCACCATGAGGAGCCCAGATACAAACCCGCAGCACCCACCGTGAGGAGCCCAGATACACACCAGCATCACCCACCGTGAGGAGCCCAGATACTCACCCGCAGCACCCACCTTGAGGAGCCCAGATACTCACCCGCAGCCCCCACCATGTGGAGCCCAGATACACACCCGCAGCACCCACCCTGAGTAGGCAAGTTACACACCCGCAGCACGCACCCTGTGGAGCCCAGATACACACCCGCAGCACCCACCATGTGCAGGCTAGTTACTCACCCGCAGCCCCCACCGTGAGGAGGCAAGTTACCCACCCGCAGCACCCACCATGAGGAGCCCAGATACACACCCGCAGCACCCACCATGAGGAGGCAAGTTACACACCCGCAGCACCCACCATGAGGAACCCACATACACACCCACAGCACCCACCGTGAGGAACCCACATACACACCCGCAGCACCCACCGTGAGGAGCCCAGATACACACCCGCAGCACCCTCCATGTGGAGCCCAGATACACACCCGCAGTACCCACCATGTGGAGCCCAGATACACACCCGCAGTACCCACCGTGAGGAGCCCAGATACACACCCGCAGTACCCACCGTGAGGAGCCCAGATACACACCCGCAGTACCCAGCCTGAGGAGGCAAGTTACTGACCCGCAGCACCCACAGTGCAGATCCCAGGTACAAAGCTGCAGCACCCACCCTGAGGAGCCCAAATACAAACCCGCAGCACCCACCATGAGGAGGCAAGTTACAGACCCGCAGCACCCACTGTGAGGAGCCCAGATACACACCCGCAGCAACCACCGTGAGGAGGCAAGTTACACACCAGCAACACCCTCCGTGAGGAGCCCAGATACACACCCACATCACCCACCAGGCGGAGGCTAGTTACTCACCCGCAGCACCCACCGTGAGGAGCCCAGATACACACTTGAGGCACCCACCATGATGAGCCCAGATACACACCCGCAGCAACAACCATGAGGAGCCCAGATAAACACCCGCAGCACCCACCATGAGGAGCCGAGCTACACAACCGCGGCACCCACCGTGAGGAGCCCAGATACACACCCGCAGCACCCACCGTGAGGAGCCCAGATACACAACCGCGGCACCCACCGTGAGGAGCCCAGATGCACACCCGCAGCACCCACCTTGAGGAGCCCAGATACACACCCGCAGCACCCACCGTGAGGATCCCAGATGCACACCCACAGCACCCACCGTGAGGATCCCAGATACACACCCGCAGTACCCAGCCTGAGGAGGCAAGTTACTGACCCGCAGCACCCACCGTGCAGATCCCAGGTACAAAGCTGCAGCACCCACCCTGAGGAGCCCAAATACAAACCCGCAGCACCCACCATGAGGAGGCAAGTTACACACCCGCAGCACCCACCGTGAGGAACCCAGATACACACCCGCAGCAACCACCGTGAGGAGGCAAGTTACACACCAGCAACACCCTCCGTGAGGAGCCCAGATACACACCCGCATCACCCACCATGCGGAGGCTTGTTACTCACCCGCAGCACCCACCGTGAGGAGCCCAGATACACACTTGAGGCACCCACCATGATGAGCCCAGATACACACCCGCAGCAACAACCATGAGGAGCCCAGACAAACACCCGCAGCACCCACCATGAGGAGCCGAGCTACACAACCGCGGCACCCACCGTGAGGAGCCCAGATACACACCCGCAGCACCCACCGTGCGGAGACCAGATATACACACACAGCACCCACCGTGAGGCGCCCAGACGCAAACAGGCGGTACACACCGTGAGGTGTCCTGATATACGCCCTGAGCACCAACTGTGAGTAGCCCAGATACACACCCGCAGCACCCACCGTGAGGAGCCCAGATACCCACCCGCAGCACCCACCATGTGGAGGCTAGTTAGTCACCCGCAGCACCCACCGAGACGAGCCCAGATACACACCCGCAGCACCCACCGTGAGGTGCCCAGATACACACCCGCATCACCCACCATGAGGAGCCCAGATACACACCCGCAGCACCCACCGTGAGGAGCCCAGATAAACACCCGCAGCACCCACCGTGAGGAGCCCAGATACACACACAGCACCCACCGTGAGGAGCCCAGATACACACCCGCAGCACCCACCCTGAGGAGCTCAGATACTCACCCGCAGCACCCACCATGTGGAGCCCAGATACAAACCCGCAGCACCCACCATGTGGAGCCCAGATACACACCCGCAGCACCCACCCTGAGGAGCTCAGATACTCACCCGCAGCACCCACCATGTGGAGCCCAGATACAAACCCGCAGCACCCACCATGTGGAGCCCAGATACACACCCGCAGCACCCACCATGTGGAGCCCAGACACACACCCGAAGCACCCGCCCTGAGGAGCCCAGATACACTCCCGCAGCACCCACCATGTGGAGCCCAGATACACACCCGCAGCACCCACCATGTGGAGCCCAGATACACACCCGCAGCACCCACCATGTGGAGCCCAGATACACACCCGCAGCACCCACCGTGAGAAGCCCAGATACAAACCTACAGCGCCCACCGTGAGTAGGCAAGTTACACACCCACAGCACCCACCATGAGGAGCCCAGATACACACCCACAGCACCCACCGTGAGGAGCCCAGATACTTACCCGCAGGACCCACCGTGAGGAGGCAAGTTACACACCCGCAGCACCCACCGTGAGGAGCCCAGATACACACCCGCAGCACCCACCGTGAGGAGGCAAGTTACACACCCGCAGCAACCAACGTGAGGAGGCAAGTTACACACCAGCAACACCCTCCGTGAGGAGCCCAGATACACACCCGCAGCACCCACCGTGAGGAGCCCAGACGCAAACAGGCGATACACACCGTGAGGTGCCCTGATATACGCCCCGAGCACCAACTGTGAGTAGCCCAGAGACACACCCGCAGCACCCACCGTGAGGAGCCCAGATACACACCCGCAGCACCCACCGTGAGGAGCCCTGATACACACACTCGCAGCACCCACCCTGAGGAGCCCAGATAAACACCCGCAGCACCCACCCTGAGGAGCCCAGATACACACCTGCAGCACCCACCATGTGGAGCCCAGTACACACCCGCAGCACCCACCGTGAGGAGCCCAGATACACACCCACAGCACCCACCGTGAGGTGCCCAGATACACACCCACAGCACCCACCATGCAGATCCCAGATACACACCCGCAGCACCCAGCCTGAGGAGGCAAGTTACTGACCTGCAGCACCCACCGTGCATATCCCAGGTACAAAGCTGCAGCACCCACCCTGAGGAGCCCAGATACAAATGCGCAGCACCCACGATGAGGAGGCAAGTTACGCACCCGCAGCACCCACCGTGAGGAGCCCAGATACACACCCGCAGCAACTACCGTGAGGAGGCTAGTTACACACCAGCAACACCCTCCGTGAGGAGCCCATATACACCCCCGCATCACCCACCATGCGGAGGCTAGCTACTCACCCGCAGCACCCATCGTGAGGAGCCCAGATACACACTTGAGGCACCCACCATGATGAGCCCAGATACACACCCGCAGCAACAACCATGAGGAGCCCAGATACACACCCGCAGCACCCACTGTGAGGAGCCCAGATACACACTTGAGGCACCCACCATGAGGAGCCCAGATACACACCCGCAGCACCCACCGTGCTGAGCCCAGATTCACACCCGCAGCACCCACCGTGAGGAGCCCAGATACAAACCTGCAGCACCCACTGTGCGGAGCCCAGATACACACCCGCAGCATCCACCGTGCGGAGCCCAGATACACACCCGCAGCACCCACAATGAGGAGCCCAGATACACACCCTCAGTACCCACCGTGCGGAGCCCAGATACACACCAGCAGCACCCACCTTGAGGAGCCCAGATACACACCCGCAGCCCCCACCATGTGGAGCCCAGATACACACCCGCAGCATCCACCGTGAGGAGCCCAGATACACACCCGCAGCACCCACCCTGAGTAGGCAAGTTACATACCCGCAGCACCCACCATGAGGAGCCCAGATACACACCCGCAGCACCCACCATGTGCAGGCTAGTTACTCACCCGCAGCACCCACCGAGAGGAGCCCAGATACACACCCGCAGCACCCACCGTGAGGAGGCAAATTACACACCCACTGCACCCACCATGAGTAGCCCAGATACACACCCGCAGCACCCACCGTGAGGAGGCAAATTACACACCCACAGCACCCACCATGAGGAGCCCAGATACACACCCACAGCACCCTCCATGTGGAGCCCAGATACACACCCGCAGTACCCACCGTGAGGAACCCAGATACACACCCGCAGCACCCTCCATGTGGAGCCCAGATACAAACCCGCAGTACCCACCGTGAGGAGCCCAGATACACACCCGCAGCACCCACTGTGAGGAGGCAAGTTACACACCCACAGCACCCACCGTGAGGAACCCACATACACACCCACAGCACCCAACATGAGGAGCCCAGATACACACCCGCAGCACCCTCCATGTGGAGCCCTGATACACAGCCACAGCACCCACCGTGAGGAGCCCAGATACACACCCGCAGTACCCAGCCTGAGGAGGCAAGTTACTGACCCGCAGCACCCACCGTGCAGATCCCAGGTACAAAGCTGCAGCACCCACCCTGAGGAGCCCAAATACAAACCCGCAGCACCCACCATGAGGAGGCAAGTTACACACCCGCAGCACCCACCGTGAGGAGCCCAGATACACACCCGCAGCAACCACCGTGAGGAGGCAAGTTACACACCAGCAACACCCACCGTGAGGAGCCCAGATACACACTTGAGGCACCCACCATGATGAGCCCAGATACACACCCGCAGCAACAACCATGAGGAGCCCAGATAAACACCTGCAGCACCCACCATGAGGAGCCGAGCTACACAACCGCGGTACCCACCGTGAGGAGCCCAGATACACACCCACAGCATTAACCGTGAGGAGCCCAGATGCAAACAGGCAATACACACCGTGAGGAGCCCAGATACACTCCCGCAGCACCCACCGTGAGGAGCCCAGATACCCACCCGCAGCACCCACCGTGAGGAGCCCAGATACACACCCGCAGCACCCACCGTGAGGAGCTCAGATACACACCCGCAGCACCCTCCATGTGGAGCCCAGATACACACCCGCAGTACCCTCCATGTGGAGCCCAGATACACACCCACAGCACCCACCGTGAGGAGCCCAGATACACACCCGCAGCACCCCCCATGAGGAGGCAAGTTACTGACACGCAGCACCCACCGTGCAGATCCCAGGTACAAAGCTGCAGCACCCACCCTGAGGAGCCCAGATACACACCCGCAGCACCCACCGTGAGGAGCTCAGATACACACCCGCAGCACCCTCCATGTGGAGCCCAGATACACACCCGCAGTACCCTCCATGTGGAGCCCAGATACACACCCGCAGCACTCACCGTGAGGAGACCAGATTCACACCCGCAGCACCCCCCATGAGGAGGCAAGTTACACACCCGCAGCACCCACCGTGAGGAGACCAGATTCACACCCGCAGCACCCCCCATGAGGAGGCAAGTTACACACCCGCAGCACCCACCGTGAGGAGCCCAGATACACACCCGCAGCACCCACCGTGAGGAGCCCAGATACACACCCGCAGCACCCACCGTGAGGAGCCCAGATACACACCCACAGCAACCACCATGCGGAGGCTAGTTACTCACCCGCAACACCCACCATGATGAGCCCAGATACACACCCGCAGCAACAACCATGAGGAGCCCAGATAAACACCCGCAGCACCCACCATGAGGAGCCCAGATACACACCCGCAGCACCCACCCTGAGGAGCCCAGATATACACCCGCAGCACCCACCGAGAGGAGGCAAGTTACACACCCACAGCACCCACCCTGTGGAGCCCAGATACATACCCGCAGCACCCACCGTGAGGAGCCCAGATACACACCCGCAGCACCCACCGTGAGGAGCCCAGATACACACCCGCAGCACCCTCCATGTGGAGCCCAGATACACACCCGCAGCACCCTCCATGTGGAGCCCAGATACACACCCGCAGCACCCACCATGAGGAGCCCAGATACACACCCGCAGCACCCACCATGAGGAGCCCAGATACACACCCGCAGTACCCAGCCTGAGGAGGCAAGTTACTGACACGCAGCACCCACCGTGCAGATCCCAGGTACAAAGCTGCAGCACCCACCCTGAGGAGCCCAGATACAAACCCGCAGCACCCACCATGAGGAGGCAAGTTACACACCCGCAGCACCCACCGTGAGGAGCCCAGATACACACCCGCATCACCCACCATGCGGAGGCTAGTTACTCACCCGCAGCACCCACCGTGAGGAGCCCAGATACACACTTGAGGCACCCACCATGATGAGCCCAGATACACACCCGCAGCAACAACCATGAGGAGCCCAGATAAACACCCGCAGCACCCACCATGAGGAGCCGAGCTACACAACCGCGGCACCCACCGTGAGGAGCCCAGATTCACACCCACAGCACTAAGCGTGAGGAGCCCAGATGCAAACAGGCAATACACACCGTGAGGAGCCCAGATATACACCCGCAGCACTAACCGTGAGGAGCCCAGATACCCACCCGCAGCACCCATCGTGAGGAGCCCTGATACACACACTCGCAGCACCCACCCTGAGGAGCCAAGATAAACACCCGCAGCACCCACCATGTGGAGCCCAGTACACACCCGCAGCACCCACCGTGAGGAGCCCAGATACACACCCACAGCACCCACCATGCAGATCCCAGGTACAAAGCTGAAGCACCCACCATGAGTAGCCGAGCCACACACCCACAGCGGCCAACGTGAGGAGCCCAGAAACAGACCCACAGCACCTACCGTGTGGAGCCCAGATACAAAACCACACCACCCACCATGAGGATCAGAGCTACACACCCGCAGCACCCATCGTGAGGAGCTCAGATACACACCCGCAGCACCCACCGTGAGGATCCCAGATACACACCCGCAGCACCCACCGTGAGGAGCCCAGATACACACCCGCAGCACCCACCGTGAGGAGCCCAGATACACACCCGCAGCACCCACCGTGAGGAGCCGAGCTACACAACTGCGACACCCACCGTGAGGAGCCCAGATACACACCCGCAGCAACCACCATGAGGAGCCCAGAAGCACACCCGCAGCACCCACCGTGCGGAGCCCAGATAAAAACACACAGCACCCACCGTGAGGCGCCCAGACGCAAACAGGCGGTACACACCGTGAGGTGCCCTGATATACGCCCTGAGCACCAACTGTGAGTAGCCCAGTTACGCACCCGCAGCACCCACCGTGAGGAGCCCAGATACACACCCGCAGCACCCACCATTTGGAGGCTAGTTAGTCACCCGCAGCACACACCGAGACGAGCCCAGATACACACCCGCAGCACCCACCGTGAGGAGCCCAGATACACACCCGCATCACCCACCATGAGGAGCCCAGATACACACCCGCAGCACCCACCATGAGGAGCCCAGATACACACCCGCAGCACCCACTGTGAGGAGCCCAGATACACACTTGCGGCACCCACCATGAGGAGCCCAGATACACACCCGCAGCACCCACCATGAGGAGCACAGATACACACCCGCAGCACCCACCGTGAGGAGCCCTGATACACACCCGCAGCACCCACCATGAGGAGCCCAGATACACAGCTGCAGCACCCACCGTGAGGAGCCCAGATACTCACCCGCAGCACCCACCATGAGGAGGCAAGTTACACACCCGCAGCACCCACCCAGTGGAGCCCAGATACACACCCGCAGCACCCACCATGTGCAGGCTAGTTACTCAACCGCAGCACCCACCAAGAGGAGCCCAGATACACACCCACAGCACCCACCAAGAGGAGGCAAGTTACACACCCACAGCACCCACCCTGAGGAGCCCAGATACACACCCGCAGCACCCACCCTGTGGAGGCAAGATACACACCCGCAGCACCCACCGTGAGTAGGCAAGTTACACACCCGCAGCACCCACCATGAGGAGCCCAGATACACACCCGCAGCACCCACCGTGAGGAGCCCAGATACACACCCGCAGCACCCACCATGTGAAGCCCTGATACACACGCGCAGCACCCACCGTGCAGATCCCAGGTAAAAAGCTGAAGCACCCACCATGAGTAGCCGAGCCACACACCCACAGCGGCCAACGCGAGGAGCCCAGAAACACACCCACAGCACCTACCGTGTGGAGCCCAGATACAAAACCATACCACCCACCATGAGGATCAGAGCTACACACCCGCAGCACCCACCGTGAGGAGACCAGATACACACCCACAGCACCCACCGTGAGGAGCCCAGATACACACCCGTAGCACCCATCGTGAGGAGCTCAGATACACACCCGCAGCACCCACCATGAGGATCCCAGATACAAACCCGCAGCACCCTCCATGTGGAGCCCAGATACACACCCGCAGCACCCACCGTGAGGAGTCCAGATACACACCCGCAGCACCAACCGTGAGGAGCCCAGATACACACCCGCAGCAACCACCATGAGGAGCCCAGAAGCAGACCCGCAGCACCCACTGTGCGGAGCCCAGATAAAAACACACAGCACCCACCGTGAGGCGCCCAGACGCAAACAGGCGGTACACACCGTGAGGTGCCCTGATATACGCCCTGAGCACCAACTGTGAGTAGCCCAGATACACACCCGCAGCACCCACCGTGAGGAGCCCAGATACACACCCGCAGCACCCACCATTTGGAGGCTAGTTAGTCACCCGCAGCACACACCGAGACGAGCCCAGATACACACCCGCAGCACCCACCTAGAGGAGCCCAGATACACACCCACAGCACCCACCGTGAGGAGCCCAGATACACACCCGCAGCACCCACCGTGAGGAGCCCAGATACACACCCGCAGCACCCACCGTGAGGAGCCCAGATACACACCCGCAGCACCCTCCATGTGGAGCCCAGATACACACCAGCAGCACCCTCCATGTGGAGCCCAGATACACACCCGCAGCACCCTCCATGTGGAGCCCAGATACACACCCGCAGCACCCAGCCTGAGGAGGCAAGTTACTGACACGCAGCACCCACCGTGCAGATCCCAGGTACAAAGCTGCAGCACCCACCCTGAGGAGCCCAGATACAAACCCGCAGCACCCACCATGAGGAGGCAAGTTACACACCCGCAGTACCCACCGTGAGGAGCCCAGATACACACCCGCAGCAACCACCATGCGGAGGCTAGTTACTCACCCGCAGCACCCACCGCGAGGAGCCCAGATACACACTTGAGGCACCCACCATGATGAGCCCAGATACACACCCGCAGCAACAACCATGAGGAGCCCAGATAAACACCCGCAGCACCCACCATGAGGAGCCGAGCTACACAACCGCGGCACCCACCGTGAGGAGCCCAGATACACACCCACAGCACTAACTGTGAGGAGCCCAGATGCAAACAGGCAATACACACCGTGAGGAGCCCAGATACACAACCGTGGCACCCACCATGTGCAGGCTAGTTACTCACCCGCAGCACCCACCGAGAGGAGCCCAGATACACACCCACAGCACCCACCGAGAGGAGGCAAGTTACACACCCACAGCACCCACCCTGCGGAGCCCAGATACACACCCGCAGCACCCACCGTGAGTAGGCAAGTTACACACCCGCAGCACCCACCATGAGGAGCCCAGATACACACCCGCAGCACCCACCATGTGAAGCCCTGATACACACCCGCAGCACCCACCATGTGAAGCCCTGATACACACCCGCAGCACCCACCATGCAGATCCCAGGTAAAAACCTGAAGCACCCACCATGAGTAGCCGAGCCACACACCCACAGCGGCCAACGTGAGGAGCCCAGAAACACACCCACAGCACCTACCGTGTGGAGCCCAGATACAAAACCACACCACCCACCATGAGGATCAGAGCTACACACCCGCAGCACCCACCGTGAGGAGCCCAGATACACACCCACAGCACCCACCGTGAGGAGCCCAGATACACACCCGTAGCACCCATCGTGAGGAGCTCAGATACACACCCGCAGCACCCACCGTGAGGATCCCAGATACAAACCCGCAGCACCCTCCATGTGGAGCCCAGATACACACCCGCAGCACCCACCGTGAGGAGCCCAGATACACAACCGCGGCACCCACCGTGAGTATCCCAGATACACACCCGCAGCACCCACCGTGAGGAGCCCAGATACACACCCGCAGCACCCACTGTGAGGAGCCCAGATACACACTTGAGGCACCCACCATGAGGAGCCCAGATACATACCCGCAGCACCCACCATGAGGAGCCCAGATACATACCCGCAGCACCCACCATGAGGAGCCCAGATACACACACCCGCATCACCCACCATGAGGAGCTCAGATACACACCAGCAGCACCCACCGTGAGGAGCCCAGATACTCACCCGCAGCACCCACCATGAGGAGGCAAGTTACACACCCGCAGCACGCACCCTGTGGAGCCCAGATACACACCCGCAGCACCCACCATGTGCAGGCTAGTTACTCACCCGCAGCATCCACCGAGAGGAGCCCAGATACACACCCACAGCACCCACCGTGAGGAGCCCAGGTACACACCCACAGCACCCACCATGAGGAGGCAAGTTACACACCCGCAGCACCCACCCTGTGGAGGCCAGATACACACCCGCAGCACCCACCGTGAGTAGGCAAGTTACACACCCGCAGCACCCACCATGAGGAGCCCAGATACACACCCGCAGCACCCACCATGTAAAGCCCTGATACACACCCGCAGCACCCACCGTGCGGAGCCCAGATACACACCCGCAGCACCCACCGTGAGGAGACCAGGTACACACCCGCAGCACCCACCGTGAGTAGGCAAGTTACACACCCGCAGCACCCACCATGAGGAGCCCAGATACACACCCGCAGCACCCACCATGTGAAGCCCTGATACACACCCGCAGCACCCACCATGTGAAGCCCTGATACACACCCGCAGCACCCACCATGCAGATCCCAGGTAAAAACCTGAAGCACCCACCATGAGTAGCCGAGCCACACACCCACAGCGGCCAACGTGAGGAGCCCAGAAACACACCCACAGCACCTACCGTGTGGAGCCCAGATACAAAACCACACCACCCACCATGAGGATCAGAGCTACACACCCGCAGCACCCACCGTGAGGAGACCAGATACACACCCACAGCACCCACCGTGAGGAGCCCAGATACACACCCGTAGCACCCATCGTGAGGAGCTCAGATACACACCCGCAGCACCCACCGTGAGGATCCCAGATACAAACCCGCAGCACCCTCCATGTGGAGCCCAGATACACACCCGCAGCACCCACCGTGAGGAGCCCAGATACACAACCGCGGCACCCACCGTGAGTATCCCAGATACACACCCGCAGCACCCACCGTGAGGAGCCCAGATACACACCCGCAGCACCCACCGTGAGGAGCCCAGATACACACCCGCAGCACCCACCGTGAGGAGCCGAGCTACACAACTGCGGCACCCACCGTGAGGAGCCCAGATACACACCCGCAGCAACCACCGTGAGGAGCCCAGAAGCACACCCGCAGCACCCACTGTGCGGAGCCCAGATAAAAACACACAGCACCCACCGTGAGGCGCCCAGACGCAAACAGGCGGTACACACCGTGAGGTGCCCTGATATACGCCCTGAGCACCAACTGTGAGTAGCCCAGATACACACCCGCAGCACTCACCGTGAGGAGCCCAGATACACACCCACAGCAACCACCATGCGGAGGCTAGTTACTCACCCGCAACACCCACCGTGAGGAGCCCAGATACACACTTGAGGCACCCACCATGATGAGCCCAGATACACACCCGCAGCAACAACCATGAGGAGCCCAGATAAACACTCGCAGCACCCACCATGAGGAGCCCAGATACACACCCGCAGCACCCACCCTGAGGAGCCCAGATATACACCCGCAGCACCCACCGAGAGGAGGCAAGTTACACACCCACAGCACCCACCCTGTGGAGCCCAGATACACACCCGCAGCACCCACCGTGAGGAGCCCAGATACACACCCGCAGCACCCTCCATGTGGAGCCCAGATACACACCCGCAGCACCCTCCATGTGGAGCCCAGATACACACCCGCAGCACCCTCCATGTGGAGCCCATATACACACCCGCAGCATCCTCCATGTGGAGCCCAGATACACACCCGCAGCACCCAGCCTGAGGAGGCAAGTTACTGACACGCAGCACCCACCGTGCAGATCCCAGGTACAAAGCTGCAGCACCCACCCTGAGGAGCCCAGATACAAACCCGCAGCACCCACCATGAGGAGGCAAGTTACACACCCGCAGCACCCACCGTGAGGAGCCCAGATACACACCCGCATCACCCACCATGCGGAGGCTAGTTACTCACCCGCAGCACCCACCGTGAGGAGCCCAGATACACACTTGAGGCACCCACCGTGATGAGCCCAGATACACACCCGCAGCAACAACCATGAGGAGCCCAGATAAACACCCGCAGCACCCACCATGAGGAGCCGAGCTACACAACCGCGGCACCCACCGTGAGGAGCCCAGATTCACACCCACAGCACTAAGCGTGAGGAGCCCAGATGCAAACAGGCAATACACACCGTGAGGAGCCCAGATATACACCCGCAGCACTAACCGTGAGGAGCCCAGATACCCACCCGCAGCACCCATCGTGAGGAGCCCTGATACACACACTCGCAGCACCCACCCTGAGGAGCCAAGATAAACACCCGCAGCACCCACTATGTGGAGCCCAGTACACACCTGCAGCACCCACCGTGAGGAGCCCAGATACACACCCGCAGCACCCACCATGCAGATCCCAGGTACAAAGCTGAAGCACCCACCATGAGTAGCCGAGCCACACACCCACAGCGGCCAACGTGAGGAGCCCAGAAACAGACCCACAGCACCTACCGTGTGGAGCCCAGATACAAAACCACACCACCCACCATGAGGATCAGAGCTACACACCCGCAGCACCCACCGTGAGGAGCCCAGATACACACCCACAGCACCCACCGTGAGGAGCCCAGATTCACACCCGTAGCACCCATCGTGAGGAGCTCAGATACACACCCGCAGCACCCACCGTGAGGAGCCCAGATACACACCTGCAGCACCCACCGTGAGGAGCCGAGCTACACAACTGCGACACCCACCGTGAGGAGCCCAGATACACACCCGCAGCAACCACCATGAGGAGCCCAGAAGCACACCCGCAGCACCCACCGTGCGGAGCCCAGATAAAAACACACAGCACCCACCGTGAGGCGCCCAGACGCAAACAGGCGGTACACACCGTGAGGTGCCCTGATATACGCCCTGAGCACCAACTGTGAGTAGCCCAGATACACACCCGCAGCACCCACCGTGAGGAGCCCAGATACACACCCGCAGCACCCACCATGTGGAGGCTAGTTAGTCACCCGCAGCACCCACCGAGACGAGCCCAGATACACACCCGCAGCACCCACCGTGAGGAGCCCAGATACACACCCGCAGCACCCACCATGAGGAGCCCAGATACACACCCGCAGCACCCACCATGAGGAGCCCAGATACACACCCGCAGCACCCACTGTGAGGAGCCCAGATACACACTTGAGGCACCCACCATGAGGAGCCCAGATACACACCCGCAGCACCCACCATGAGGAGCCCAGATACACACCCGCAGCACCCACCGTGAGGAGCCCTGATACACACCCGCAGCACCCACCATGAGGAGCCCAGATACACACCCGCAGCACCCACCATGAGGAGGCAAGTTACACACCCGCAGCACCCACCCAGTGGAGCCCAGATACACACCCGCAGCACCCACCATGTGCAGGCTAGTTACTCAACCGCAGCACCCACCAAGAGGAGCCCAGATACACACCCACAGCACCCACCAAGAGGAGGCAAGTTACACACCCACAGCACCCACCCTGAGGAGCCCAGATACACACCCGCAGCACCCACCCTGTGGAGGCAAGATACACACCCGCAGCACCCACCGTGAGTAGGCAAGTTACACACCCGCAGCACCCACCATGAGGAGCCCAGATACACACCCGCAGCACCCACCGTGAGGAGCCCAGATACACACCCGCAGCAGCCACCGTGCAGATCCCAGGTAAAAAGCTGAAGCACCCACCATGAGTAGCCGAGCCACACACCCACAGCGGCCAACGCGAGGAGCCCAGAAACACACCCACAGCACCTACCGTGTGGAGCCCAGATACAAAACCACACCACCCACCATGAGGATCAGAGCTACACACCCGCAGCACCCACCGTGAGGAGACCAGATACACACCCACAGCACCCACCGTGAGGAGCCCAGATACACACCCGTAGCACCCATCGTGAGGAGCTCAGATACACACCCGCAGCACCCACCATGAGGAGGCAAGTTACACACCCGCAGCACCCACCGTGAGGAGCCCAGATACACACCCGCAGCAACCACCATGCGGAGGCTAGTTACTCACCCGCAGCACCCACCGCGAGGAGCCCAGATGCACACTTGAGGCACCCACCATGATGAGCCCAGATACACACCCGCAGCAACAACCATGAGGAGCCCAGATAAACACCCGCAGCACCCACCATGAGGAGCCGAGCTACACAACCGCGGCACCCACCGTGAGGAGCCCAGATACACACCCACAGCACTAACTGTGAGGAGCCCAGATGCAAACAGGCAATACACACCGTGAGGAGCCCAGATACACACCCGCAGCACCCACCATGAGGAGCCGAGCTACACAACCGCGGCACCCACCGTGAGCAGCCCAGATTCACATCCACAGCACTAACCGTGAGGAGCCCAGATGCAAACAGGCAATACACACCGTGAGGAGCCCAGATACACACCCGCAGCACTAACTGTGAGGAGCCCAGATGCAAACAGGCAATACACACCGTGAGGTGCCCTGATATACGCCCCGAGCACCAACTGTGAGTAGCCCAGAGACACACCCGCAGCACCCACCGTGAGGAGCCCAGATACCCACCCGCAGCACCCATCCTGAGGAGCCCTGATACACACACTTGCGGCCCCCACCATGAGGAGCCCAGATACACACCCGCAGCACTCACCATGAGGAGCCCAGATACACAACCGCAGCACCCACCGTGAGGAGCCCAGTACACACCCGCAGCACCCACCGTGAGGAGCCCTGATACACACCCGCAGCACCCACCATGAGGAGCCCAGATACACACCCGCAGCACCCACCATGAGGAGCCCAGATACACACCCGCAGCACTCACCGTGAGGAGCCCGGATACACACCCGCAGCACCCAACATTTGGAGGCTAGTTAGTCACCCGCAGCACACACCGAGACGTGCCCAGATACACACCCGCAGCACCCACCGTGAGGAGCCCAGATACACACCCGCAGCACCCACCGTGAGGAGCCCAGATACACACCCGCAGCACCCACCGTGAGGAGCCCAGATACACACCCGCAGCACCCTCCATGTGGAGCCCAGATACACACCCGCAGCAACCACCATGAGGAGCCCAGATACACACCCGCAGCACCCACTGTGAGGAGCCCAGATACACACTTGAGGCACCCACCATGAGGAGCCCAGATACACACCCGCATCACCCACCATGAGGAGCCCAGATACACACCCGCAGCACCCACCGTGAGGAGCCCAGATACTCACCCGCAGCACCCACACTGAGGAGCCCAGATACACACCCGCAGCACCCACCGTGAGGAGCCCAGGTACACACCCACAGCACCCACCATGAGGAGGCAAGTTACACACCCGCAGCACCCACCCTGTGGAGGCCAGATACACACCCGCAGCACCCACCGTGAGTAGGCAAGTTACACACCCGCAGCACCCACCATGAGGAGCCCAGATACACACCCGCAGCACCCACCGTGAGGAGCCCAGATACACACCCGCAGCACCCACCATGTAAAGCCCTGATACACACCCGCAGCACCCACCGTGCGGAGCCCAGATACACACCCGCAGCACCCTCCATGTGGAGCCCTGATGCACACCCGCAGCACCCAGCCTGAGGAGGCAAGTTACTGACCCGCAGCACCCACCGTGCAGATCCCAGGTACAAAGCTGCAGCACCCACCCTGAGGAGCCCAGATACAAACCCGCAGCACCCACCATGAGGAGGCAAGTTACACACCCGCAGCACCCACCGTGAGCAGCCCAGATACAGACCCGCAGCAACCACCTTCTGGAGCCCAGATACACACCCGCAGCAACCACCTTGAGGAGGCAAGTTACACACCAGCAACACCCTCCGTGAGGAGCCCAGATACACACCCGCAGCACCCACCGTGAGGAGCCCAGATACACACCCGCAGCACCCACCATGAGGAGCCCAGATACACAGCTGCAGCACCCACCGTGAGGAGCCCAGATGCCCACCCGCATCACCCACCGTGAGGAGCCCAGATACTCACCCGCAGCACCCACCATGAGGAGGTAAGTTACACACCCGCAGCACCCACCCTGTGGAGCCCAGATACACACCCGCAGCACCCACCATGTGCAGGCTAGTTACTCACCCGCAGCACCCACCGAGAGGAGCCCAGATACAAACCCACAGCACCCACCGAGAGGAGGCAAGTTACACACCCGCAGCACCCACCCTGAGGAGCCCAGATACACACCCGCAGCACCCACCGTGAGGAGCCCAGGTACACACCCACAGCACCCACCATGAGGAGGCAAGTTACACACCCGCAGCACCCACCCTGTGGAGGCCAGATACACAGCCGCAGCACCCACCGCGAGTAGGCAAGTTACACACCCGCAGCACCCACCATGAGGAGCCCAGATACACACCCGCAGCACCCACCGTGAGGAGCCCAGATACACACCCGCAGCACCCACCATGTGAAGCCCTGATACACACCCGCAGCACCCACCGTGCGGAGCCCAGATACACACCCGCAGCACCCTCCATTTTGAGCCCTGATGCACACCCGCAGCACCCACCGTGAGGAGCCCAGATACACACCCGCAGCACCCTCCATGTGGAGCCCAGATACACACCCGCCGTACCCAGCCTGAGGAGGCAAGTTACTGACCCGCAGCACACACCGTGCAGATCCCAGGTACAAAGCTGCAGCACCCACCCTGAGGAGCCCAGATACAAACCTGCAGCACCCACCATGAGGAGGCAAGTTACACACCCGCAGCACCCACCGTGAGCAGCCCAGATACAGACCCGCAGCAACCACCTTCTGGAGCCCAGATACACACCCGCAGCAACCACCATGAGGAGGCAAGTTACACACCAGCAACACCCTCCGTGAGGAGCCCAGATACACACCCGCATCACCCACCGTGAGGAGGCTAGCTACTCACCCGCAGCACCCACCATGCGGAGGCTAGTTACTCACCCGCAGCACCCACCGTGAGGAGCCCAGATACACACCCGCAGCACTCACCGTGAGGAGCCCAGATACACACTTGAGGTACCCACCATGATGAGCCCAGATACACACCCGCAGCAACAACCATGAGGAGCCCAGATAAACACCCGCAGCACCCACCATGAGGAGCCGAGCTACACAACCGCGGCACCCACCGTGAGGAGCCCAGATACACACCCACAGCACTAACCGTGAGGAGCCCAGATGCAAACAGGCAATACACACCGTGAGGAGCCCAGATACACACCCGCAGCACTAACTGTGAGGAGCCCAGACGCAAACAGGCGGTACACACCGTGAGGTGCCCTGATATACGCCCCGAGCACCAACTGTGAGTAGCACAGAGACACACCCGCAGCACCCGCCATGTGGAGCCCAGTACACACCCGCAGCACCCACCGTGAGGAGCCCAGATACACACCCACAGCACCCACCATGCAGATCCCAGGTACAAAGCTGAAGCACCCACCATGAGTAGCCGAGCCACACACCCACAGCGGCCAACGTGAGGAGCCCAGAAACACATCCACAGCACCTACCGTGTGGAGCCCAGATACAAAACCACACCACCCACCATGAGGATCAGAGCTACACACCCGCCGCACCCACCGTGAGGAGCCCAGATACACACCCGTAGCACCCATCGTGAGGAGCTCAGATACACACCCGCAGCACCCACTGTGCGGAGCCCAGATACACAACCGCGGCACCCACCGTGAGGATCCCAGATACACACCCGCAGCACCCACCGTGACGAGCCGAGCTACACAACTGCGGCACCCACCGTGAGGAGCCCAGATACACACCCGCAGCACCCACCGTGCGGAGCCCAGATAAACACACACAGCACCCACCGTGAGGCGCCCAGACGCAAACAGGCGGTACACACCGTGAGGTGCCCTGATATACGCTCTGAGCACCAATTGTGAGTAGCCCAGATACACACCCGCAGCTCCCACCGTGAGGAGCCCAGATCCACACCCGCAGCACCCACTGTGAGGAGCCCAGATACACACTTGAGGCACCCACCATGAGGAGCCCAGATACACACCCGCAGCACCCACTGTGAGGAGCCCAGATACACACTTGCGGCACCCACCATGAGGAGCCCAGATAAACACCCGCAGCACCCACCGTGAGTAGGCAAGTTACACCCCCGCAGCACCCACCATGAGGAGCCCAGATACACACCCGCAGCACCCACCATGAGGAGCCGAGCTACACAACCGCGGCACCCACCGTGAGGAGCCCAGATACACACCCACAGCACTAACCGTGAGGAGCCCAGATGCAAACAGGCAATACACACCGTGAGGAGCCCAGATACACACCCGCAGCACTAACCGTGAGGAGCCCAGACGCAAACAGGCGGTACACACCGTGAGGTGCCCTGATATACGCCCCGAGCACCAACTGTGAGTAGCCCAGATACACACCCGCAGCACCCACCGTGAGGAGCCCAGATACACACCCGCAGCACCCAGCGTGAGGAGCCCTGATACACACACTCGCAGCACCCACCCTGAGGAGCCAAGATACACACCCGCAGCACCCACCATGTGGAGCCCAGTACACACCCGCAGCACCCACCGTGAGGAGCCCAGATACACACCCACAGCACCCACCATGCAGATCCCAGGTACAAAGCTGAAGCACCCACCATGAGTAGCCGAGCCACACACCCACAGCGGCCAACGTGAGGAGCCCAGAAACACATCCACAGCACCTACCGTGTGGAGCCCAGATACAAAACCACACCACCCACCATGAGGATCAGAGCTACACACCCGTAGCACCCATCGTGAGGAGCTCAGATACACACCCGCAGCACCCACCGTGCGGAGCCCAGATACACAACTGCGGCACCCACCGTGAGGATCCCAGATACACACCCGCAGCACCCACCGTGCGGAGCCCAGATAAACACACACAGCACCCACCGTGAGGCGCCCAGACGCAAACAGGCGGTACACACCGTGAGGTGCCCTGATATACGCCCTGAGCACCAATTGTGAGTAGCCCAGATACACACCCGCAGCACCCACCGTGAGGAGCCCAGATACACACCCGCAGCTCCCACCGTGAGGAGCCCAGATACACACCTGCATCACCCACCGTGAGGAGCCCAGATACTCACTTGAGGCACCCACCATGAGGAGCCCAGATACACACCCGCAGCACCCACCATGAGGAGCCCAGATACACACCCGCAGCACCCACTGTGAGGAGCCCAGATACACACCCGCAGCACCCACCATGAGGAGCCCAGATACTCACCCGCATCACCCACTATGAGGAGCCCAGATACACACCCGCAGCACCCACCATGAGGAGCCCAGATACACACCAGCAGCACCCACCGTGAGGAGCCCAGATACTCACCCGCAGCACCTACCATGAGGAGGCAAGTTACACACCCGCAGCACCCACCCTGTGGAGCCCAGATACACACCCGCAGCACCCACCGTGAGTAGGCAAGTTCCCCCCCCGCAGCACCCACCATGAGGAGCCCTGATACACACCCGCAGCACCCACCGTGCGGAGCCCAGATACACACCCGCAGCATCCTCCATGTGGAGCCCTGATACACACCCGCAGCACCCACCGTGCGGAGCCCAGATACACACCCGCAGCACCCACCATGAGGAGCCCAGATACACACCTGCAGCACCCACCATGTGAAGCCCTGATACACACCCGCAGCACCCACCGTGCGGAGCCCAGATACACACCCGCAGCACCCTCCATGTGGAGCCCTGATACACACCCGCAGCACCCTCCATGTGGAGCCCAGATACACACCCGCAGTACCCAGCCTGAGGAGGCAAGTTACTGACCCGCAGCACCCACCGTGCAGATCCCAGGTACAAAGCTGCAGCACCCACCGTGAGGCGCCCAGATACACACCCGCAGCACCCACCATGAGGAGGCAAGTTACACACCAGCAACACCCTCCGTGAGGAGCCCAGATACACACCCGCATCACCCACCGTGAGGAGGCTAGCTACTCACCCGCAGCACCCACCATGCGGAGGCTAGCTACTCACCCGCAGCACCCACCATGCGGAGGCTAGTTACTCACCTGCAGCACCCACCGTGAGGAGCCCAGATACACACTTGAGGCACCCACCATGATGAGCCCAGATACACACCCGCAGCAACAACCATGAGGAGCCCAGACAAACACCCGCAGCACCCACCATGAGGAGCCCAGATACACACCCGCAGCAACAACCATGAGGAGCCCAGATAAACACCCGCAGCACCCACCATGAGGAGCCGAGCTACGCAACCGCGGCACCCACCGTGAGGAGCCCAGATACACACCCACAGCACTAACCGTGAGGAGCCCAGATACAAACAGGCAATACACACCGTGAGGAGCCCAGATACACTCCCGCAGCACTAACTGTGAGGAGCCCAGATACAGACCCACAGCACCCACCATGCAGATCCCAGGTACAAAGCTGCAGCACCCACCATGTGGAGCCCTGTACACACCCACAGCACCTACCGTGTGGAGCCCAGATACAAAACCACATCACCCACCATGAGGATCAGAGCTACACACCCGCAGCACCCACCGTGAGGAGCCCAGATACACACCCGCAGCACCCACCGTGAGGAGCCCAGATACACACCCGCAGCACCCACCATGAGGAGCCCAGATACACACCCGTAGCACCCACCGTGAGGAGCCCAGATACACACCCGTAGCACCCACCGTGAGGAGCCCAGATACACACCCACAGCACCCACCGTGAGGAGCCCAGATACACACCCGTAGCACCCATCGTGAGGAGCTCAGATACACACCCGCAGCACCACCGTGAGGATCCCAGATACAAACCCGCAGCACCCTCCATGTGGAGCCCAGATACACACCCGCAGCACCCACCGTGCAGATCCTAGGTACAAAGCTGCAGCACCCACCGTGTGGATTCCGGATACACACCCGCAGCACCCACTGTGAGGAGCCCAGATACACACTTGAGGCACCCACCATGAGGAGCCCAGATACACACCCGCAGCACCCTCCATGTGGAGCCCTGATACACACCCGCAGCACCCTCCATGTGGAGCCCAGATACACACCCGCAGTACCCAGCCTGAGGAGGCAAGTTACTGACCCGCAGCACCCACCGTGCAGATCCCAGGTACAAAGCTGCAGCACCCACCCTGAGGAGCCCAGATACAAACCCGCAGCACCCACCATGAGGAGGCAAGTTACACACCCGCAGCACCCACCGTGAGGAGCCCAGATACACACCCGCAGCAACCACCTTCTGGAGCCCAGATACACACCCGCAGCAACCACCATGAGGAGGCAAGTTACACACCAGCAACACCCTCCGTGAGGAGCCCAGATACACACCCGCATCACCCACCGTGAGGAGGCTAGCTACTCACCTGCAGCACCCACCATGCGGAGGCTAGTTACTCACCCGCAGCACCCACCGTGAGGAGCCCAGATAAGCACCCGCAGCACCCACCGTGAGGAGCCGAGCTACACTACTGCGGCACCCACCGTGAGGAGCCCAGAAACACACCCGCAGCACCCACCGTGCGGAGCCCAGATAAACACACACAGCACCCACCGTGAGGCGCCCAGACGCAAACAGGCGGTACACACCGTGAGGTGCCCTGATATACGCCCTGAGCACCAATTGTGAGTAGCCCAGATACACACCCGCAGCTCCCACCGTAAGGAGCCCAGATACACACCCGCAGCACCCACCATTTGGAGGCTAGTTAGTCACCCGCAGCACACACCGAGACGTGCCCAGATACACACCTGCATCACCCACCATGAGGAGCCCAGATGCACACCCGCAGCACCCACCATGAGGAGCCCAGATACTCACCCGCAGCACCCACTGTGAGGAGCCCAGATACACACTTGAGGCACCCACCATGAGGAGCCCAAATACACACCCGCAGCACCCACCATGAGGAGCCCAGATACACACCCGCAGCACCCACTGTGAGGAGCCCAGATACACACCCGCAGCACCCACCATGAGGAGCTCAGATACACACCAGCAGCACCCACCGTGAGGAGCCCAGATACTCACCCGCAGCACCTACCATGAGGAGGCAAGTTACACACCCGCAGCACCCACCCTGTGGAGCCCAGATACACACCCGCAGCACCCACCGTGAGGAGCCCAGGTACACACCCGCAGCACCCACCGTGAGGAGCCCAGATACACACCCGCAGCACCCACCGTGAGTAGGCAAGTTCCCCCCCCCGCAGCACCCACCATGAGGAGCCCAGATACACACCCGCAGCACCCACCGTGCGGAGCCCAGATACACACCCGCAGTACCCAGCCTGAGGAGGCAAGTTACTGACCCGCAGCACCCACCGTGCAGATCCCAGGTACAAAGCTGCAGCACCCACCGTGAGGCGCCCAGATACACACCCGCAGCAACCACCGTGAGGAGGCAAGTTACACACCAGCAACACCCTCCGTGAGGAGCCCAGGTACACACCCGCATCACCCACCGTGAGGAGGCTAGCTACTCACCCGCAGCACCCACCATGCGGAGGCTAGTTACTCACCTGCAGCACCCACCGTGAGGAGCCCAGATACACACTTGAGGCACCCACCATGATGAGCCCAGATACACACCCGCAGCAACAACCATGAGGAGCCCAGATAAACACCCGCAGCACCCACCATGAGGAGCCGAGCTACACAACCGCGGCACCCACCGTGAGGAGCCCAGATACACACCCACAGCACTAACCGTGAGGAGCCCAGATTCACACCCGCAGCACTAACCGTGAGGAGCCCAGATACAGACCCACAGCACCCACCATGCAGATCCCAGGTACAAAGCTGCAGCACCCACCATGTGGAGCCCTGTACACACCCACAGCACCTACCGTGTGGAGCCCAGATACAAAACCACATCACCCACCATGAGGATCAGAGCTACACACCCGCAGCACCCACCGTCAGGAGCCCAGATACACACCCGCAGCACCCACCGTGAGGAGCCCAGATACACACCCGTAGCACCCATCGTGAGGAGCTCAGATACACACCCGCAGCACCCACCGTGAGGATCCCAGATACAAACCCGCAGCACCCTCCATGTGGAGCCCAGATACACACCCGCAGCACCCACCGTGCAGATCCCAGGTACAAAGCTGCAGCACCCACCGTGTGGATCCCAGATACACACCCGCAGCACCCACTGTGAGGAGCCCAGATACACACTTGAGGCACCCACCATGAGGAGCCCAGATACACACCCGCAGCACCCTCCATGTGGAGCCCTGATGCACACCCGCAGCACCCTCCATGTGGAGCCCAGATACACACCCGCAGTACCCTCCATGTGGAGCCCTGATACACACCCGCAGTACCCAGCCTGAGGAGGCAAGTTACTGACCCGCAGCACCCACCGTGCAGATCCCAGGTACAAAGCTGCAGCACCCACCCTGAGGAGCCCAGATACAAACCCGCAGCACCCACCATGAGGAGGCAAGTTACACACCCGCAGCACCCACCGTGAGCAGCCCAGATACAGACCCGCAGCAACCAGCTTCTGGAGCCCAGATACACACCCGCAGCAACCACCATGAGGAGGCAAGTTACACACCAGCAACACCCTCCGTGAGGAGCCCAGATACACACCCGCATCACCCACCGTGACGAGGCTAGTTACTCACCCGCAGCACCCACCGTGAGGAGCCCAGATAAACACCCGCAGCACTCACCGTGAGGAGCCCAGATACACACTTGAGGCACCCACCATGATGAGCCCAGATACACACCCGCAGCAACAACCATGAGGAGCCCAGATAAACACCCGCAGCACCCACCATGAGGAGCCGAGCTACACAACCGCGGCACCCACCGTGAGGAGCACAGATACACACCCACAGCACTAACCGTGAGGAGCCCAGATGCAAACAGGCAATACACACCGTGAGGAGCCCAGATACACACCCGCAGCACTAACCGTGAGGAGCCCAGACGTAAACAGGCGATACACACCGTGAGGTGCCCTGATATACGCCCCGAGCACCAACTGTGAGTAGCACAGAGACACACCCGCAGCACCCACCGTGAGGAGCCCAGATACCCACCTGCAGCACCCACCCTGAGGAGCCCTGATACACACACCCGCAGCACCCACCGTGAGGAGCCCAGATACACACCCGCAGCACCCACCGTGAGGAGCCCAGATACACACCCGTAGCACCCATCGTGAGGAGCTCAGATACACACCCGCAGCACCCACCGTGCGGAGCCCAGATACACAACCGCGGCACCCACCGTGAGGATCCCAGACGCAAACAGGCGGTACACACCGTGAGGTGCCCTGATATACGCCCTGAGCACCAACTGTGAGTAGCCCAGATACACACCCGCAGCTCCCACCATGAGGAGCCCAGATACACACCCGCAGCACCCACCGTGAGGAGCCCAGATACACACCCGCAGCACCCACCGTGAGGAGCCCAGATACACACCCGCAGCACCCACCATGAGGTGCCCAGATACACACCCGCAGCACCCACCATGAGGAAGCAAGTTACACACCCGCAGCACCCACCCTGTGGAGCCCAGATACACACCCGCAGCACCCACCGTGAGGAGCCCAGATACACACCCGCAGCACCCACCGTGAGGAGCCCAGATACACACCCGCAGCACCCACCATGAGGTGCCCAGATACACACCCGCAGCACCCACCATGAGGAAGCAAGTTACACACCCGCAGCACCCACCCTGTGGAGCCCAGATACACACCCGCAGCACCCACCGTGAGGAGCCCAGGTACACACCCACAGCACCCACCATGAGGAGGCAAGTTACACCCCCGCAGCACCCACCGTGAGGAGCCCAGATACACACCCGCAGCTCCCACCGTGCGGAGCCCAGATACACACCCGCAGCACCCACCGTGCGGAGCCCAGATACACACCCGCAGCACCCTCCATGTGGAGCCCTGATACACACCCGCAGCACCCTCCATGTGGAGCCAAGATACACACCCGCAGTACCCAGCCTGAGGAGGCAAGTTACTGACCCGCAGCACCCACCGTGCAGATCCCAGGTACAAAGCTGCAGCACCCACCGTGAGGAGCCCAGATACACACCCGCATCACCCACCGTGAGGAGCCCAGATACACACCCGCAGCACCCACCCTGTGGAGCCCAGATACACACCCGCAGCACCCACCATGTGCAGGCTAGTTACTCACCCGCAGCACCCACCGAAAGGAGCCCAGATACAAACCCGCAGCACCCACCGTGAGGAGCCCAGATACACACCCACAGCACCCACCATGAGGAGGCAAGTTACACACCCGCAGCACCCACCCTGTGGAGGCCAGATACTCACCCGCAGCACCCACCGTGAGTAGGCAAGTTACACACCCGCAGCACCCACCGTGAGGAGCCCAGATACACACCCGCAGCACCCACCATGTGAAGCCCTGATACACACCCGCAGCACCCACCGTGCGGAGCCCAGATACACACCCGCAGCACCCTCCATTTTGAGCCCTGATGCACACCCGCAGCACTCTCCATGTGGAGCCCTGATACACACCCGCCGTACCCAGCCTGAGGAGGCAAGTTACTGACCCGCAGCACACACCGTGCAGATCCCAGGTACAAAGCTGCAGCACCCACCCTGAGGAGCCCAGATACAAACCTGCAGCACCCACCATGAGGAGGCAAGTTACACACCCGCATCACCCACCGTGAGGAGGCTAGCTACTCACCCGCAGCACCCACCATGCGGAGGCTAGTTACTCACCCGCAGCACCCACCGTGAGGAGCCCAGATACACACCCGCAGCACTCACCGTGAGGAGCCCAGATACACACTTGAGGTACCCACCATGATGAGCCCAGATACACACCCGCAGCAACAACCATGAGGAGCCCAGATAAACACCCGCAGCACCCACCATGAGGAGCCGAGCTACACAACCGCGGCACCCACCGTGAGGAGCCCAGATACACACCCACAGCACTAACCGTGAGGGGCCCAGATGCAAACAGGCAATACACACCGTGAGGAGCCCAGATACACACCCGCAGCACTAACTGTGAGGAGCCCAGACGCAAACAGGCGGTACACACCGTGAGGTGCCCTGATATACGCCCCGAGCACCAACTGTGAGTAGCACAGAGACACACCCGCAGCACCCACCGTGAGGAGCCCAGATACCCACCCGCAGCACCCACTGTGAGGAGCCCTGATACACACACTCGCAGCACCCACCCTGAGGAGCCAAGATACACACCCGCAGCACCCGCCATGTGGAGCCCAGTACACACCCGCAGCACCCACCGTGAGGAGCCCAGATACACACCCGCAGCACCCACCGTGAGGAGCCGAGCTACACAACTGCGGCACCCACCGTGAGGAGCCCAGATACACACCCGCAGCAACCACCATGAGGAGCCCAGAAACACACCCGCAGCACCCACCGTGCGGAGCCCAGATACACACCCGCAGCACCCACCGTGAGGCGCCCAGACGCAAACAGGCGGTACACACCGTGAGGTGCCCTGATATACGCCCTGAGCACCAATTGAGAGTAGCCCAGATACACACCCGCAGCTCCCACCGTGAGGAGCCAAGATACACACTTGAGGCACCCACCATGAGGAGCCCAGATACACACCCGCAGCACCCACTGTGAGGAGCCCAGATACACACTTGCGGCACCCACCATGAGGAGCCCAGATACACACCCGCAGTACCCACCATGAGGAGCCCAGATACACACCCGCAGCACCCACCATGAGGAGCCCAGATACACACCCGCAGCACCCACCATGAGGAGGCAAGTTACACACCCGCAGCACCCACCGTGAGGAGCCCAGATACTCACCCGCAGCACCCACCATGAGGAGGCAAGTTACACACCCGCAGCACCCACCCTGTGGAGCCCAGATACACACCCGCAGCACCCACCGTGAGGAGCCCAGGTACACACCCACAGCACCCACCGTGAGGAGCCCAGGTACACACCCACAGCACCCACCATGAGGAGGCAAGTTACACACCCGCAGCACACACCATGAGGAGGCAAGTTACACACCCGCAGCACCCACCATGAGGAGGCAAGTTACACACCCGCAGCACCCACCCTGTGGAGCCCAGATACACACCCGCAGCACCCACCGTGAGTAGGCAAGTTACACCCCCGCAGCACCCACCGTGAGGAGCCCAGATACACACCCGCAGCACCCACCATGTGAAGCCCTGATACACACCCGCAGCTCCCACCGTGCGGAGCCCAGATACACACCCGCAGCACCCACCGTGAGGAGCCCAGATACACACCCGCAGCACCCACCGTGAGGAGCCCTGATACACACCCGCAGCACCCACCATGAGGAGCCCAGATACACACCCGCAGCACCCACCATGAGGAGCCCAGATGCTCACCCGCATCACCCACCATGAGGAGGTAAGTTACACACCCGCAGCACCCACCCTGTGGAGCCCAGATACACACCCGCAGCACCCACCATGTGCAGGCTAGTTACTCACCCGCAGCACCCACCGAGAGGAGCCCAGATACAAACCCACAGCACCCACCGAGAGGAGGCAAGTTACACACCCGCAGCACCCACACTGAGGAGCCCAGATACACACCCGCAGCACCCACCGTGAGGAGCCCAGGTACACACCCACAGCACCCACCATGAGGAGGCAAGTTACACACCCGCAGCACCCACCCTGTGGAGGCCAGATACACACCCGCAGCACCCACCGTGAGTAGGCAAGTTACACACCCGCAGCACCCACCATGAGGAGCCCAGATACACACCCGCAGCACCCACCGTGAGGAGCCCAGATACACACCCGCAGCACCCACCATGTGAAGCCCTGATACACACCCGCAGCACCCACCGTGCGGAGCCCAGATACACACCCGCAGCACCCTCCATTTTGAGCCCTGATGCACACCCGCAGCACCCTCCATGTGGAGCCCAGATGCACACCCGCCGTACCCAGCCTGAGGAGGCAAGTTACTGACCCGCAGCACACACCGTGCAGATCCCAGGTACAAAGCTGCAGCACCCACCCTGAGGAGCCCAGATACAAACCTGCAGCACCCACCATGAGGAGGCAAGTTACACACCCGCAGCACCCACCGTGAGCAGCCCAGATACAGACCCGCAGCAACCACCTTCTGGAGCCCAGATACACACCCGCAGCAACCACCATGAGGAGGCAAGTTACACACCAGCAACACCCTCCGTGAGGAGCCCAGATACACACCCGCATCACCCACCGTGAGGAGGCTAGCTACTCACCCGCAGCACCCACCGTGAGGAGCCCAGATACACACCCGCAGCACTCACCGTGAGGAGCCCAGATACACACTTGAGGTACCCACCATGATGAGCCCAGATACACACCCGCAGCAACAACCATGAGGAGCCCAGATAAACACCCGCAGCACCCACCCTGAGGAGCCCAGATACAAACCTGCAGCACCCACCGTGAGGAGCCCAGATACACACCCACAGCACTAACCGTGAGGAGCCCAGATGCAAACAGGCAATACACACCGTGAGGAGCCCAGATACACACCCGCAGCACTAACTGTGAGGAGCCCAGACGCAAACAGGCGGTACACAGCGTGAGGTGCCCTGATATACGCCCCGAGCACCAACTGTGAGTAGCACAGAGACACACCCGCAGCACCCACCGTGAGGAGTCCAGATACCCACCCGCAGCACCCACCGTGAGGAGCCCTGATACACACACTCGCAGCACCCACCCTGAGGAGCCAAGATACACACCCGCAGCACCCGCCATGTGGAGCCCAGTACACACCCGCAGCACCCACCGTGAGGAGCCCAGATACACACCCACAGCACCCACCATGCAGATCCCAGGTACAAAGCTGAAGCACCCACCATGAGTAGCCGAGCCACACACCCACAGCGGCCAACGTGAGGAGCCCAGAAACACATCCACAGCACCTACCGTGTGGAGCCCAGATACAAAACCACACCACCCACCATGAGGATCAGAGCTACACACCCGCAGCACCCACCGTGAGGAGACCAGATACACACCCACAGCACCCACCGTGAGGAGCCCAGATACACACCTGCAGCACCCACCGTGAGGAGCCCAGATACACAACCGCGGCACCCACCGTGAGGAGCCCAGATACACACCCGCAGCACCCACCATTTGGAGGCTAGTTAGTCACCCGCAGCACACACCGAGACGAGCCCAGATACACACTTGAGGCACCCACCATGAGGAGCCCAGATACACACCCGCAGCACCCACCATGAGGAGCCCAGATACACACCCGCAGCACCCACCGTGAGGAGCCCAGATACTCACCCGCAGCACCCACCATGAGGAGGCAAGTTACACACCCGCAGCACCCACCCTGTGGAGCCCAGATAACACCCGCAGCACCCACCATGAGGAGGCAAGTTACACACCCGCAGCACCCACCGTGAGGAGCCCAGGGACACACCCGCAGCACCCACCGAGAGGAGCCCAGATACACACCCACAGCACCCACCATGAGGAGGCAAGTTACACACCCGCAGCACCCACCCTGTGGAGCCCAGATAACACCCGCAGCACCCACCGTGAGTAGGCAAGTTACACCCCCGCAGCACCCACCATGAGGAGCCGAGCTACACAACCGCGGCACCCACCGTGAGGAGCCCAGATACACACCCGCAGCACTAACCGTGAGGAGCCCAGACGCAAACAGGCAATACACACCGTGAGGTGCCCTGATATACGCCCCGAGCACCAACTGTGAGTAGCCCAGAGACACACCCGCAGCACCCACCGTGAGGAGCCCAGATACACACCCGCAGCACCCACCGTGAGGAGCCCTGATACACACACTCGCAGCACCCACCCTGAGGAGCCAAGATACACACCCGCAGCACCCACCATGTGGAGCCCAGTACACACCCGCAGCACCCACCGTGAGGAGCCCAGATACACACCCACAGCACCCACCATGCAGATCCCAGGTACAAAGCTGAAGCACCCACCATGCGTAGCCGAGCCACACACCCACAGCGGCCAACGTGAGGAGCCCAGAAACACATCCACAGCACCTACCGTGTGGAGCCCAGATACAAAACCACACCACCCACCATGAGGATCAGAGCTACACACCCGCAGCACCCACCGTGAGGAGCCCAGATACACACCCACAGCACCCACCGTGAGGAGCTCAGATACACACCCACAGCACCCACCGTGCGGAGCCCAGATACACAACCGCGGCACCCTCCATGCGGAGCCCAGATACACAACCGCGGCACCCACCGTGAGGAGCCCAGATACACACCCGCAGCACCCACCGTGAGGATCCCAGATACACACCCGCAGCACCCACCGTGAGGAGCCCAGATACACACCCGCAGCACCCACCGTGAGGAGCCCAGATACACACCCGCAGCACCCACCGTGAGGAGCCGAGCTACACAACTGCGGCACCCACCGTGAGGAGCCCAGAAACACACCCGCAGCACCCACCGTGCGGAGCCCAGATAAACACACACAGCACCCACCGTGAGGCGCCCAGACGCAAACAGGCGGTACACACCGTGAGGTGCCCTGATATACGCCCTGAGCACCAATTGTGAGTAGCCCAGATACGCACCCGCAGCACCCACCGTGAGGAGCCCAGATACACACCCGCAGCTCCCACCGTGAGGAGCCCAGATACACACCCGCAGCACCCACCATTTGGAGGCTAGTTAGTCACCCGCAGCACACACCGAGACGTGCCCAGATACACACCCGCAGCACCCACCGTGAGGAGCCCAGATACACACCCGCAGCACCCTCCATGTGGAGCCCATATACACACCCGCAGCATCCTCCATGTGGAGCCCAGATACACACCCGCAGCACCCAGCCTGAGGAGGCAAGTTACTGACACGCAGCACCCACCGTGCAGATCCCAGGTACAAAGCTGCAGCACCCACCCTGAGGAGCCCAGATACAAACCCGCAGCACCCACCATGAGGAGGCAAGTTACACACCCGCAGCACCCACCGTGAGGAGCCCAGATACACACCCGCATCACCCACCATGCGGAGGCTAGTTACTCACCCGCAGCACCCACCGTGAGGAGCCCAGATACACACTTGAGGCACCCACCGTGATGAGCCCAGATACACACCCGCAGCAACAACCATGAGGAGCCCAGATAAACACCCGCAGCACCCACCATGAGGAGCCGAGCTACACAACCGCGGCACCCACCGTGAGGAGCCCAGATTCACACCCACAGCACTAAGCGTGAGGAGCCCAGATGCAAACAGGCAATACACACCGTGAGGAGCCCAGATATACACCCGCAGCACTAACCGTGAGGAGCCCAGATACCCACCCGCAGCACCCATCGTGAGGAGCCCTGATACACACACTCGCAGCACCCACCCTGAGGAGCCAAGATAAACACCCGCAGCACCCACTATGTGGAGCCCAGTACACACCTGCAGCACCCACCGTGAGGAGCCCAGATACACACCCACAGCACCCACCATGCAGATCCCAGGTACAAAGCTGAAGCACCCACCATGAGTAGCCGAGCCACACACCCACAGCGGCCAACGTGAGGAGCCCAGAAACAGACCCACAGCACCTACCGTGTGGAGCCCAGATACAAAACCACACCACCCACCATGAGGATCAGAGCTACACACCCGCAGCACCCACCGTGAGGAGCCCAGATACAAACCCACAGCACCCACCGTGAGGAGCCCAGATTCACACCCGTAGCACCCATCGTGAGGAGCTCAGATACACACCCGCAGCACCCACCGTGAGGAGCCGAGCTACACAACTGCGACACCCACCGTGAGGAGCCCAGATACACACCCGCAGCAACCACCATGAGGAGCCCAGAAGCACACCCGCAGCACCCACCGTGCGGAGCCCAGATAAAAACACACAGCACCCACCGTGAGGCGCCCAGACGCAAACAGGCGGTACACACCGTGAGGTGCCCTGATATACGCCCTGAGCACCAACTGTGAGTAGCCCAGATACGCACCCGCAGCACCCACCGTGAGGAGCCCAGATACACACCCGCAGCACCCACCATTTGGAGGCTAGTTAGTCACCCGCAGCACACACCGAGACGAGCCCAGATACACACCCGCAGCACCCACCGTGAGGAGCCCAGATACACACCCGCATCACCCACCATGAGGAGCCCAGATACACACCCGCAGCACCCACCATGAGGAGCCCAGATACACACCCGCAGCACCCACTGTGAGGAGCCCAGATACACACTTGTGGCACCCACCATGAGGAGCCCAGATACACACCCGCAGCACCCACCATGAGGAGCCCAGATACACACCCGCAGCACCCACCGTGAGGAGCCCTGATACACACCCGCAGCACCCACCATGAGGAGCCCAGATACTCACCCGCAGCACCCACCATGAGGAGGCAAGTTACACACCCGCAGCACCCACCCAGTGGAGCCCAGATACACACCCGCAGCACCCACCATGTGCAGGCTAGTTACTCAACCGCAGCACCCACCAAGAGGAGCCCAGATACACACCCACAGCACCCACCAAGAGGAGGCAAGTTACACACCCACAGCACCCACCCTGAGGAGCCCAGATACACACCCGCAGCACCCACCCTGTGGAGGCAAGATACACACCCGCAGCACCCACCGTGAGTAGGCAAGTTACACACCCGCAGCACCCACCATGAGGAGCCCAGATACACACCCGCAGCACCCACCGTGAGGAGCCCAGATACACACCCGCAGCACCCACCATGTGAAGCCCTGATACACACCCGCAGCAGCCACCGTGCAGATCCCAGGTAAAAAGCTGAAGCACCCACCATGAGTAGCCGAGCCACACACCCACAGCGGCCAACGCGAGGAGCCCAGAAACACACCCACAGCACCTACCGTGTGGAGCCCAGATACAAAACCACACCACCCACCATGAGGATCAGAGCTACACACCCGCAGCACCCACCGTGAGGAGACCAGATACACACCCACAGCACCCACCGTGAGGAGCCCAGATACACACCCGTAGCACCCATCGTGAGGAGCTCAGATACACACCCGCAGCACCCACCATGAGGAGGCAAGTTACACACCCGCAGCACCCACCGTGAGGAGCCCAGATACACACCCGCAGCAACCACCATGCGGAGGCTAGTTACTCACCCGCAGCACCCACCGCGAGGAGCCCAGATGCACACTTGAGGCACCCACCATGATGAGCCCAGATACACACCCGCAGCAACAACCATGAGGAGCCCAGATAAACACCCGCAGCACCCACCATGAGGAGCCGAGCTACACAACCGCGGCACCCACCGTGAGGAGCCCAGATACACACCCACAGCACTAACTGTGAGGAGCCCAGATGCAAACAGGCAATACACACCGTGAGGAGCCCAGATACACACCCGCAGCACCCACCATGAGGAGCCGAGCTACACAACCGCGGCACCCACCGTGAGCAGCCCAGATTCACATCCACAGCACTAACCGTGAGGAGCCCAGATGCAAACAGGCAATACACACCGTGAGGAGCCCAGATACACACCCGCAGCACTAACTGTGAGGAGCCCAGATGCAAACAGGCAATACACACCGTGAGGTGCCCTGATATACGCCCCGAGCACCAACTGTGAGTAGCCCAGAGACACACCCGCAGCACCCACCGTGAGGAGCCCAGATACCCACCCGCAGCACCCATCCTGAGGAGCCCTGATACACACACTTGCGGCCCCCACCATGAGGAGCCCAGATACACACCCGCAGCACTCACCATGAGGAGCCCAGATACACAACCGCAGCACCACCGTGAGAGCCCAGTACACACCCGCAGCACCCACCGTGAGGAGCCCTGATACACACCCGCAGCACCCACCATGAGGAGCCCAGATACACACCCGCAGCACCCACCATGAGGAGCCCAGATACACACCCGCAGCACCCACCGTGAGTAGGCAAGTTACACCCCCGCAGCACCCACCGTGAGGAGCCCAGATACACACCCGCAGCACCCACTGTGAGGAGCCCAGATACACACCCGCAGCACCCTCCATGTGGAGCCCAGATACACACCCGCAGCACCCACCGTGAGGAGCCCGGATACACACCCGCAGCACCCAACATTTGGAGGCTAGTTAGTCACCCGCAGCACACACCGAGACGTGCCCAGATACACACCCGCAGCACCCACCGTGAGTAGGCAAGTTACACCCCCGCAGCACCCACCGTGAGGAGCCCAGATACACACCCGCAGCACCCACTGTGAGGAGCCCAGATACACACCCGCAGCACCCACCGTGAGGAGCCCAGATACACACCCGCAGCACCCTCCATGTGGAGCCCAGATACACACCCGCAGCACCCTCCATGTGGAGCCCAGATACACACCCGCAGCACCCACCGTGAGGAGCCCAGATACTCACCCGCAGCACCCACACTGAGGAGCCCAGATACACACCCGCAGCACCCACCGTGAGGAGCCCAGGTACACACCCACAGCACCCACCATGAGGAGGCAAGTTACACACCCGCAGCACCCACCCTGTGGAGGCCAGATACACACCCGCAGCACCCACCGTGAGTAGGCAAGTTACACACCCGCAGCACCCACCATGAGGAGCCCAGATACACACCCGCAGCACCCACCGTGAGGAGCCCAGATACACACCCGCAGCACCCACCATGTAAAGCCCTGATACACACCCGCAGCACCCACCGTGCGGAGCCCAGATACACACCCCGCAGCACCCTCCATGTGGAGCCCTGATGCACACCCGCAGCACCCAGCCTGAAGAGGCAAGTTACTGACCCGCAGCACCCACCGTGCAGATCCCAGGTACAAAGCTGCAGCACCCACCCTGAGGAGCCCAGATACAAACCCGCAGCACCCACCATGAGGAGGCAAGTTACACACCCGCAGCACCCACCGTGAGCAGCCCAGATACAGACCCGCAGCAACCACCTTCTGGAGCCCAGATACACACCCGCAGCAACCACCATGAGGAGGCAAGTTACACACCAGCAACACCCTCCGTGAGGAGCCCAGATACACACCCGCAGCACCCACCGTGAGGAGCCCTGATACACACCCGCAGCACCCACCATGAGGAGCCCAGATACACAGCTGCAGCACCCACCGTGAGGAGCCCAGATGCCCACCCGCATCACCCACCGTGAGGAGCCCAGATACTCACCCGCAGCACCCACCATGAGGAGGTAAGTTACACACCCGCAGCACCCACCCTGTGGAGCCCAGATACACACCCGCAGCACCCACCATGTGCAGGCTAGTTACTCACCCGCAGCACCCACCGAGAGGAGCCCAGATACACACCCACAGCACCCACCGAGAGGAGGCAAGTTACACACCCGCAGCACCCACCCTGAGGAGCCCAGATACACACCCGCAGCACCCACCGTGAGGAGCCCAGGTACACACCCACAGCACCCACCATGAGGAGGCAAGTTACACACCCGCAGCACCCACCCTGTGGAGGCCAGATACACAGCCGCAGCACCCACCGCGAGTAGGCAAGTTACACACCCGCAGCACCCACCATGAGGAGCCCAGATACACACCCGCAGCACCCACCATGTGAAGCCCTGATACACACCCGCAGCACCCACCGTGCGGAGCCCAGATACACACCCGCAGCACCCACCGTGAGGAGCCCAGATACACACCCGCAGCACCCACCATGTGAAGCCCTGATACACACCCGCAGCACCCACCGTGCGGAGCCCAGATACACACCCGCAGCACCCTCCATTTTGAGCCCTGATGCACACCCGCAGCACCCACCGTGAGGAGCCCAGATACACACCCGCAGCACCCTCCATGTGGAGCCCAGATACACACCCGCCGTACCCAGCCTGAGGAGGCAAGTTACTGACCCGCAGCACACACCGTGCAGATCCCAGGTACAAAGCTGCAGCACCCACCCTGAGGAGCCCAGATACAAACCTGCAGCACCCACCATGAGGAGGCAAGTTACACACCCGCAGCACCCACCGTGAGCAGCCCAGATACAGACCCGCAGCAACCACCTTCTGGAGCCCAGATACACACCCGCAGCAACCACCATGAGGAGGCAAGTTACACACCAGCAACACCCTCCGTGAGGAGCCCAGATACACACCCGCATCACCCACCGTGAGGAGGCTAGCTACTCACCCGCAGCACCCACCATGCGGAGGCTAGTTACTCACCCGCAGCACCCACCGTGAGGAGCCCAGATACACACCCGCAGCACTCACCGTGAGGAGCCCAGATACACACTTGAGGTACCCACCATGATGAGCCCAGATACACACCCGCAGCAACAACCATGAGGAGCCCAGATAAACACCCCGCAGCACCCACCATGAGGAGCCGAGCTACACAACCGCGGCACCCACCGTGAGGAGCCCAGATACACACCCACAGCACTAACCGTGAGGAGCCCAGATGCAAACAGGCAATACACACCGTGAGGAGCCCAGATACACACCCGCAGCACTAACTGTGAGGAGCCCAGACGCAAACAGGCGGTACACACCGTGAGGTGCCCTGATATACGCCCCGAGCACCAACTGTGAGTAGCACAGAGACACACCCGCAGCACCCGCCATGTGGAGCCCAGTACACACCCGCAGCACCCACCGTGAGGAGCCCAGATACACACCCACAGCACCCACCATGCAGATCCCAGGTACAAAGCTGAAGCACCCACCATGAGTAGCCGAGCCACACACCCACAGCGGCCAACGTGAGGAGCCCAGAAACACATCCACAGCACCTACCGTGTGGAGCCCAGATACAAAACCACACCACCCACCATGAGGATCAGAGCTACACACCCGCCGCACCCACCGTGAGGAGCCCAGATACACACCCGTAGCACCCATCGTGAGGAGCTCAGATACACACCCGCAGCACCCACTGTGCGGAGCCCAGATACACAACCGCGGCACCCACCGTGAGGATCCCAGATACACACCCGCAGCACCCACCGTGACGAGCCGAGCTACACAACTGCGGCACCCACCGTGAGGAGCCCAGATACACACCCGCAGCACCCACCGTGCGGAGCCCAGATAAACACACACAGCACCCACCGTGAGGCGCCCAGACGCAAACAGGCGGTACACACCGTGAGGTGCCCTGATATACGCTCTGAGCACCAATTGTGAGTAGCCCAGATACACACCCGCAGCTCCCACCGTGAGGAGCCCAGATCCACACCCGCAGCACCCACCGTGAGGAGCCCAGATACACACCCGCATCACCCACTGTGAGGAGCCCAGATACACACTTGAGGCACCCACCATGAGGAGCCCAGATACACACCCGCAGCACCCACTGTGAGGAGCCCAGATACACACTTGCGGCACCCACCATGAGGAGCCCAGATAAACACCCGCAGCACCCACCGTGAGTAGGCAAGTTACACCCCCGCAGCACCCACCATGAGGAGCCCAGATACACACCCGCAGCACCCACCATGAGGAGCCGAGCTACACAACCGCGGCACCCACCGTGAGGAGCCCAGATACACACCCACAGCACTAACCGTGAGGAGCCCAGATGCAAACAGGCAATACACACCGTGAGGAGCCCAGATACACACCCGCAGCACTAACCGTGAGGAGCCCAGACGCAAACAGGCGGTACACACCGTGAGGTGCCCTGATATACGCCCCGAGCACCAACTGTGAGTAGCCCAGATACACACCCGCAGCACCCACCGTGAGGAGCCCAGATACACACCCGCAGCACCCAGCGTGAGGAGCCCTGATACACACACTCGCAGCACCCACCCTGAGGAGCCAAGATACACACCCGCAGCACCCACCATGTGGAGCCCAGTACACACCCGCAGCACCCACCGTGAGGAGCCCAGATACACACCCACAGCACCCACCATGCAGATCCCAGGTACAAAGCTGAAGCACCCACCATGAGTAGCCGAGCCACACACCCACAGCGGCCAACGTGAGGAGCCCAGAAACACATCCACAGCACCTACCGTGTGGAGCCCAGATACAAAACCACACCACCCACCATGAGGATCAGAGCTACACACCCGTAGCACCCATCGTGAGGAGCTCAGATACACACCCGCAGCACCCACCGTGCGGAGCCCAGATACACAACTGCGGCACCCACCGTGAGGATCCCAGATACACACCCGCAGCACCCACCGTGCGGAGCCCAGATAAACACACACAGCACCCACCGTGAGGCGCCCAGACGCAAACAGGCGGTACACACCGTGAGGTGCCCTGATATACGCCCTGAGCACCAATTGTGAGTAGCCCAGATACACACCCGCAGCACCCACCGTGAGGAGCCCAGATACACACCCGCAGCTCCCACCGTGAGGAGCCCAGATACACACCTGCATCACCCACCGTGAGGAGCCCAGATACTCACTTGAGGCACCCACCATGAGGAGCCCAGATACACACCCGCAGCACCCACCATGAGGAGCCCAGATACACACCCGCAGCACCCACTGTGAGGAGCCCAGATACACACCCGCAGCACCCACCATGAGGAGCCCAGATACTCACCCGCATCACCCACTATGAGGAGCCCAGATACACACCCGCAGCACCCACCATGAGGAGCCCAGATACACACCAGCAGCACCCACCGTGAGGAGCCCAGATACTCACCCGCAGCACCTACCATGAGGAGGCAAGTTACACACCCGCAGCACCCACCCTGTGGAGCCCAGATACACACCCGCAGCACCCACCGTGAGTAGGCAAGTTCCCCCCCCGCAGCACCCACCATGAGGAGCCCTGATACACACCCGCAGCACCCACCGTGCGGAGCCCAGATACACACCCGCAGCATCCTCCATGTGGAGCCCTGATACACACCCGCAGCACCCACCGTGCGGAGCCCAGATACACACCCGCAGCACCCACCATGAGGAGCCCAGATACACACCTGCAGCACCCACCATGTGGAAGCCCTGATACACACCCGCAGCACCCACCGTGCGGAGCCCAGATACACACCCGCAGCACCCTCCATGTGGAGCCCTGATACACACCCGCAGCACCCTCCATGTGGAGCCCAGATACACACCCGCAGTACCCTCCATGTGGAGCCCAGATACACACCCGCAGCACCCTCCATGTGGAGCCCAGATACACACCCGCAGCACCCTCCATGTGGGAGCCCTGATACACACCCGCAGCACCCTCCATGTGGAGCCCAGATACACACCCGCAGTACCCAGCCTGAGGAGGCAAGTTACTGACCCGCAGCACCCACCGTGCAGATCCCAGGTACAAAGCTGCAGCACCCACCGTGAGGCGCCCAGATACACACCCGCAGCACCCACCATGAGAGGCAAGTTACACACCAGCAACACCCTCCGTGAGGAGCCCAGATACACACCCGCATCACCCACCGTGAGGAGGCTAGCTACTCACCCGCAGCACCCACCATGCGGAGGCTAGCTACTCACCTGCAGCACCCACCATGCGGAGGCTAGGTTTACTCACCTGCAGCACCCACCGTGAGGAGCCCAGATACACACTTGAGGCACCCACCATGATGAGCCCAGATACACACCCGCAGCAACAACCATGAGGAGCCCAGACAAACACCCGCAGCACCCACCATGAGGAGCCCAGATACACACCCGCAGCAACAACCATGAGGAGCCCAGATAAACACCCGCAGCACCCACCATGAGGAGCCGAGCTACGCAACCGCGGCACCCACCGTGAGAGCCCAGATACACACCCACAGCACTAACCGTGAGGAGCCCAGATACAAACAGGCAATACACACCGTGAGGAGCCCAGATACACTCCCGCAGCACTAACTGTGAGGAGCCCAGATACAGACCCACAGCACCCACCATGCAGATCCCAGGTACAAAGCTGCAGCACCCACCATGTGGAGCCCTGTACACACCCACAGCACCTACCGTGTGGAGCCCAGATACAAAACCACATCACCCACCATGAGGATCAGAGCTACACACCCGCAGCACCCACCGTGAGGAGCCCAGATACACACCCGCAGCACCCACCGTGAGGAGCCCAGATACACACCCGCAGCACCCACCATGAGGAGCCCAGATACACACCCGTAGCACCCACCGTGAGGAGCCCAGATACACACCCGTAGCACCCACCGTGAGGAGCCCAGATACACACCCACAGCACCCACCGTGAGGAGCCCAGATACACACCCGTAGCACCCACCGTGAGGAGCCCAGATACACACCCACAGCACCCACCGTGAGGAGCCCAGATACACACCCGTAGCACCCATCGTGAGGAGCTCAGATACACACCCGCAGCACCACCGTGAGGATCCCAGATACAAACCCGCAGCACCCTCCATGTGGAGCCCAGATACACACCCGCAGCACCCACCGTGCAGATCCTAGGTACAAAGCTGCAGCACCCACCGTGTGGATCCCGGATACACACCCGCAGCACCCACTGTGAGGAGCCCAGATACACACTTGAGGCACCCACCATGAGGAGCCCAGATACACACCCGCAGCACCCTCCATGTGGAGCCCTGATACACACCCGCAGCACCCTCCATGTGGAGCCCAGATACACACCCGCAGCACCCTCCATGTGGAGCCCTGATACACACCCGCAGCACCCTCCATGTGGAGCCCAGATACACACCCGCAGTACCCAGCCTGAGGAGGCAAGTTACTGACCCGCAGCACCCACCGTGCAGATCCCAGGTACAAAGCTGCAGCACCCACCCTGAGGAGCCCAGATACAAACCCGCAGCACCCACCCTGAGGAGGCAAGTTACACACCCGCAGCACCCACCGTGAGGAGCCCAGATACACACCCGCAGCAACCACCTTCTGGAGCCCAGATACACACCCGCAGCAACCACCATGAGGAGGCAAGTTACACACCAGCAACACCCTCCGTGAGGAGCCCAGATACACACCCGCATCACCCACCGTGAGGAGGCTAGCTACTCACCTGCAGCACCCACCATGCGGAGGCTAGTTACTCACCCGCAGCACCCACCGTGAGGAGCCCAGATAAGCACCCGCAGCACCCACCGTGAGGAGCCGAGCTACACTACTGCGGCACCCACCGTGAGGAGCCCAGAAACACACCCGCAGCACCCACCGTGCGGAGCCCAGATAAACACACACAGCACCACCGTGAGGCGCCCAGACGCAAACAGGCGGTACACACACCGTGAGGTGCCCTGATATACGCCCTGAGCACCAATTGTGAGTAGCCCAGATACACACCCGCAGCTCCCACCGTAAGGACCCAGATACACACCCGCAGCACCCACCATTTTGGAGGCTAGTTAGTCACCCGCAGCACACACCGAGACGTGCCCAGATACACACCTGCATCACTCCACCATGAGGAGGCCCAGATGCACACCCGCAGCACCCACCATGAGAGCCAGGATTACACACCCGCAGCACCCACTGTGAGGAGCCCAGATACACACTTGAGGCACCCACCATGAGGACCCAAATACACACCCAGCACCCACCATGAGGGCCCAGATACACACCCGCAGCACCCGCCCTGAGGAGCCCAGATACTCACCCCGCATGCACCCACCATGAGGGAGCTCAGATACACAACCACAGCACCCACCGTGAGGAGCCCATATACTCACCCGCAGCACCTACCATGAGGAGGCAAGTTAACACACCCGCAGCACCCACCCTGTGGAGCCCAGATACACACCCGCAGCACCCACCGTGAGGGAGGCCCAGGTACACACCCGCAGCACTCACCGTGAGGTGCCCAGATACACACCCACAGCACCCACCGTGAGGAGCCCAGTTACACACACAGCACCCACCGTGAGGAGCCCAGATACACACCCGCAGCACCCACCGTGAGGAGCCCAGATACACACCCACAGCACCCACCGTGAGGAGCCCAGATACTGACCCACAGGCCCTCCGTGAGGAGACCAGATACAAACCCAGCACCCAGCTTGAGGATCCCAGAGACACACTCACGCACTCCACCGTGAGGAGGCCAGATACACACCCGCAGCACCCACCGTGAGGAGCCCAGATACACACTCGCAGCACCCACCGTGAGGAGCCCAGACACACACCCGCAGCACCCACCATGCGGAGCCCAGATACACACCCGCAGCACCCACCGTGAAGGACCCAGATACAACTTGACACTGAGAGGAGCCCATTTTACACCTGCAGCACCCACCATGAGGAGCCCAGATAAACACCCGAGGTACTAACCTTGAAGAGCCCAGCTACACCCGCAGCAACCACCTGAGAAGCTCAGGTACACACCCGCAGTACCCACCGTGAGGAGCCCTGATACAACCCAAGCATGCCCACCATGAGGATTCCAGAGGCACACTCGCCTCCACCGTGAGGAGCTCAGATACACACCGCGCAACCCCAGTGAGGAGCCCAGATACACACCCGCAGCACCCACCATGAGCACCGGCAACACATCCGTTGCATACACTGAGAGGAGCCCAGATTCACACCCGCAGCACCCACCATGAGGAGCCAGATACACACCCGCCCAGCCCGTCCACCGTGAAGAGCCAAGATACACACCCGCAGCACCCACACTGAGGATCCCAGATACACACCCGCAGCACCCACACTGAGGAGCCCAGATACCACACACGCAGCACCCACCGTGAGGAGCCCAGATACACACCCGCAGTACCCACCATGAGGAGCCCAGATACACACCCGCAGCACCCACCATGAGCCCCCCCCACACACCCCCGCAGCCCCCATGAGGAGCCCAGATTACACACCCAAAGCACCCACCATGAGGAGCCCTGATACACAACCCGTGGTACCCACCATGAGGATCCCAGAGACACACCCACGCACCCACCAGTAGGAGCCCAGATACTCACCCACAGCACCCACCGTGAGGAGCGCAGATACTCACCCACAGCACCCACCATTAGGAGCCCAGAGCTCGTGAGGAGCTCAGATAAAACACCCGCAGCACCCACCGTGAGGAGCCCAGATAACACCCCGCAGCACCCACCATGAGGAGCCCAGATACGCACCCGCAGCACCCACCCTGAGGAGCCAGATACACACCCGCAGCCCCACCGTGAGGAGCCCAGATACAAACCCGCAGCACCCACCTTGAGGATCCCAGAGACACACTCTCGCCTCCACCGTGAAGAGCCCAGATACATAACCGCAGGTTCCACCGTGGGGAGCCCAGATACACACCGCAGCACCACCATGAGGAGCCAGATACACACCCACAGCACCCAACATGAAGAGCCCAGATACACACCCGCAGAACCCACCGTGAGGAGCCCAGATACACACCCGCAGCACCCACCCTGAGGATCCCAGATACAAACCCACAGCACCCACCGCGAGAAGCCCAGATACACACCCGCAGCACCCACACTGAGGAGCCCAGATACACACCCGCAGCACCCACCCTGAGGATCCCAGATACAAACCCACAGCACCCACCGCGAGAAGCCCAGATACACACCCGCAGCACCCACACTGAGGAGCCCAGATACACACCTGCAGCACCCACCATGAGGATTCCAGATACACACCCGCAGCACCCACTGTGAGGAGCCCAGATACACACCCGCAGCACCAACCGTGAGGAGCCCAGATACACACCCCGCAGCACCCACCGTGAGGAGCGCAGATACTCACCCAAAGCACCCACCGTGAGGAGCCCAGATACTCACCCACAGCACCCACCCTGAGGAGCCCAGATACACACCCGCCGCACCCACCATGAGGAGCCCAGATACACACCCACAGCACCCAACGTGAGGAGCCCAGATACACACCCGCAGCACCCACAGTGAGGAGCCCAGATACGCACCCGCAGCACCCACCGTGAGGAGCCCTGATACAAACCCATGGTACCCACCTTGAGGATCCCGAGACACACTCTCGCCTCCACCGTTAAGAGCCCAGATACACAACCGCGGTTCCACCGTGAGGAGCCAAGATACACACCCGCAGCACCCACCATGAGGAGCCCAGATACACACCCACAGCACCCAACGTGAGGAGCCAAGATACACACCCGCAGCACCCACACTGAGGAGCCCAGATACACACCCACAGCACCCACCGTGAGGAGCCCAGATACACACCCGCAGCACCCACCGTGAGGAGCCCAGATACACACCTACAGCACCCACCGTGAGGAGCCCAGATACACACCTACAGCACCCACCGTGAGGAGCCCAGGTACACACCCGCGGCACTCACCGTGAGGGGCCCAGATACACACCCGCAGCACCCACCATGTGTAGTCCAGATACTCACCCACAGCACCCACCATGAGGAGTCCAGATACCACACCGCAGCACCCACCATGAGGAGTCCAGATACACACCCGCAGCACCCACCATGAGGAGTCCAGATACACACCCGCATCAGCCACCGTAAGGAGTCCAGATACACACCCGCATCACCCACCGTGAGGAGCCCAGATACACACCCAGCAGCACCCACCCTGAGGAGCCCAGATACACACCCGCGCAGCACCCACACTGAGGAGCCCAGATACACACCCGCAGCACCCAATGTGAGGAGCCCGGACACACCCGCAGCACCCACCGTGAGGAGCCCAGATACACACCCGCAGCACCCACCGTGAGGAGCCCAGATACACACCCACAGCACCCACCTTGAGTGTCTAAGATACACACCAGCAGCACCCAGCATGAGGAGCACAGGTACGCACTCGCAGCACCCACCATGAGGAGCCCAGATACACACCCACAGCACCCACCTTGAGTGTCTAAGATACACACCAGCAGCACCCACCATGAGGAGCACAGGTACACACTCGCAGCACCCACCGTGCGGAACACAGTTATACACAGATAGCACCCCAACTTGAGGAGCCCAGATAGACACCCGACGTACTCACAGTGAGGATCCCAGATACACGCTCACAGTACCCACCGTGAGGAGCCCAGATACACGCCACAGCACGCAACATGTGGAGCCCAGATACACACACGCAGCACCCACCGTGAGGAGCCCAGATACACACCCGCAGCACCAACCGTGAGGAGCCCAGATACACACCCGCAGCACCCACCGTGAGGAGCGCAGATACTCACCCAAAGCACCCACCGTGAGGAGCCCAGATACTCACCCACAGCACCCACCCAGAGGAGCCCAGATACACACCCCGCCGCACCCACCATGAGGAGCCCAGATACACACCCACAGCACCCAACGTGAGGAGCCCAGATACACACCCGCAGCACCCACCGTGAGGAGCCCAGATACACACCCGCAGCACCCACCGTGAGGAGCCCAGATACACACCCGCAGCACCCACCGTGAGGAGCGCAGATACTCACCCAAAGCACCCACCGTGAGGAGCCCAGATACTCACCCACAGCACCCACCCTGAGGAGCCCAGATACACACCCGCCGCACCCACCATGAGGAGACCAGATACACACCCACAGCACCCAACGTGAGGAGCCCAGATACACACCCGCAGCACCCACAGTGAGGAGCCCAGATACGCACCCACAGCACCCACCGTGAGGAGCCCTGATACAAACCCATGGTACCCACCTTGAGGATCCCAGAGACACACTCTCGCCTCCACCGTTAAGAGCCCAGATACACAACCGCGGTTCCACCGTGAGGAGCCAAGATACACACCCGCAGCACCCACCATGAGGAGCCCAGATACACACCCACAGCACCCAACGTGAGGAGCCAAGATACACACCCGCAGCACCCACACTGAGGAGCCCAGATACACACCCACAGCACCCACCGTGAGGAGCCCAGATACACACCCGCAGCACCCACCGTGAGGAGCCCAGATACACACCTACAGCACCCACCGTGAGGAGCCCAGATACACACCTACAGCACCCACCGTGAGGAGCCCAGATACACACCCGCGGCACCCACCGTGAGGGGCCCAGATACACACCCCGCAGCACCCACCATGTGTAGTCCAGATACTCACCCACAGCACCCACATGAGGAGTCCAGATACACACCCGCAGCACCCACCATGAGGAGTCCAGATACACACCCGCAGCACCCACCATGAGGAGTCCAGATACACACCCCGCATCACCCACCGTGAGGAGTCCAGATACACACCCGCAGCACCCACCATGAGGAGTCCAGATACACACCCGCATCACCCACTGTGAGGAGCCCCAGATACACACCCGCAGCACCCACCCTGAGGAGCCCAGATTTACACCCGCGCAGCACCCACACTGAGGAGCCCAGATACACACCCGCAGCACCCAATGTGAGGAGCCCGGACACACCCGCAGCACCCACCGTGAGGAGCCCAGATACACACCCGCAGCACCCACCGTGAGGAGCCCAGATACACACCCACAGCACCCACCTTGAGTGTCTAAGATACACACCAGCAGCACCCAGCATGAGGAGCACAGGTACGCACTCGCAGCACCCACCATGAGGAGCCCAGATACACACACGCAGCACCCACCGTGAGGAGCCCTGATACAAACCCATGGTACCCACCTTGAGGATCCCAGAGACACACTCTCGCCTCCACCGTTAAGAGCCCAGATACACAACCGCGGTTCCACCGTGAGGAGCCAAGATACACCACCCGCAGCACCCACCATGAGGAGCCCAGATACACACCCACAGCACCCAACGTGAGGAGCCAAGATACACACCCGCAGCACCCACACTGAGGAGCCCAGATACACACCCACAGCACCCACCGTGAGGAGCCCAGATACACACCCGCAGCACCCACCGTGAGGAGCCCAGATACACACCTACAGCACCCACCGTGAGGAGCCCAGATACACACCTACAGCACCCACCGTGAGGAGCCCAGATACACACCTACAGCACCCACCGTGAGGAGCCCAGATACACACCCGCGGCACCCACCGTGAGGGTCCCAGATACACACCCGCAGCACCCACCATGTGTAGTCCAGATACTCACCCACAGCACCCACCATGAGGAGTCCAGATACACACCCGCAGCACCCACCATGAGGAGTCCAGATACACACCCGCAGCACCCACCATGAGGAGTCCAGATACACACCCGCATCAGCCACCGTGAGGAGTCCAGATACACACCCGCATCACCCACCGTGAGGAGCCCAGATACACACCCGCAGCACCCACCCTGAGGAGCCCAGATACACACCCGCGCAGCACCCACACTGAGGAGCCCAGATACACACCCGCAGCACCCAATGTGAGGAGCCCGGACACACCCGCAGCACCCACCGTGAGGAGCCCAGATACACACCCGCAGCAACCACCGTGAGGAGCCCAGATACACACCCACAGCACCCACCTTGAGTGTCTAAGATACACACCAGCAGCACCCACCATGAGTGTCTAAGATACACACCAGCAGCACCCACCATGAGGAGCACAGGTACACACTCGCAGCACCCACCGTGCGGAACACAGTTATACACAGATAGCACCCAACTTGAGGAGCCCAGATAGACACCCGACGTACTCACAGTGAGGATCCCAGATACACGCTCACAGTACCTCCGTGAGGAGCCCAGATACAAGCCCACAGCACGCAACATGTGGAGCCCAGATACACACCCGCAGCACCCACCGTGAGGAGCCCAGATACACACCCGCAGCACCAACCGTGAGGAGCCCAGATACACACCCGCAGCACCCACCGTGAGGGGCCCAGATACACACCCAAAGCACCCACCGTGAGGAGCCCAGATACTCACCCACAGCACCCACCCAGAGGAGCCCAGATACACACCCGCCGCACCCACCATGAGGAGCCCAGATACACACCCACAGCACCCAACGTGAGGAGCCCAGATACACACCCCGCAGCACCCACCGTGAGGAGCCCAGATACACACCCGCAGCACCCACCGTGAGGAGCCCAGATACACACCCGCAGCACCCACCGTGAGGAGCGCAGATACTCACCCAAAGCACCCACCGTGAGGAGCCCAGATACTCACCCACAGCACCCACCCTGAGGAGCCCAGATACACACCCGCCGCACCCACCATGAGGAGACCAGATACACACCCACAGCACCCAACGTGAGGAGCCCAGATACACACCCGCAGCACCCACAGTGAGGAGCCCAGATACGCACCCACAGCACCCACCGTGAGGAGCCCTGATACAAACCCATGGTACCCACCTTGAGGATCCCAGAGACACACTCTCGCCTCCACCGTTAAGAGCCCAGATACACAACCGCGGTTCCACCGTGAGGAGCCAAGATACACACCCGCAGCACCCACCATGAGGAGCCCAGATACCCACCCACAGCACCCACGTGAGGAGCCAAGATACACACCCGCAGCACCCACACTGAGGAGCCCAGATACACACCCACAGCACCCACCGTGAGGAGCCCAGATACACACCCGCAGCACCCACCGTGAGGAGCCCAGATACACACCTACAGCACCCACCGTGAGGAGCCCAGATACACACCTACAGCACCCACCGTGAGGAGCCCAGATACACACCCGCGGCACCCACCGTGAGGGGCCCAGATACACACCCGCAGCACCCACCATGTGTAGTCCAGATACTCACCCACAGCACCCAACATGAGGAGTCCAGATACACACCCGCAGCACCCACCATGAGGAGTCCAGATACACACCCGCAGCACCCACCATGAGGAGTCCAGATACACACCCGCATCACCCACCGTGAGGAGTCCAGATACACACCCGCAGCACCCACCATGAGGAGTCCAGATACACACCCGCATCACCCACTGTGAGGAGCCCAGATACACACCCGCAGCACCCACCCTGAGGAGCCCAGATTTACACCCGCGCAGCACCCACACTGAGGAGCCCAGATACACACCCGCAGCACCCAATGTGAGGAGCCCGGACACACCCGCAGCACCCACCGTGAGGAGCCCAGATACACACCCGCAGCACCCACCGTGAGGAGCCCAGATACACACCCACAGCACCCACCTTGAGTGTCTAAGATACACACCAGCAGCACCCAGCATGAGGAGCACAGGTACGCACTCGCAGCACCCACCATGAGGAGCCCAGATACACACACGCAGCACCCACCGTGAGGAGCCCTGATACAAACCCATGGTACCCACCTTGAGGATCCCAGAGACACACTCTCGCCTCCACCGTTAAGAGCCCAGATACACAACCGCGGTTCCACCGTGAGGAGCCAAGATACACACCCGCAGCACCCACCATGAGGAGCCCAGATACACACCCACAGCACCCAACGTGAGGAGCCAAGATACACACCCGCAGCACCCACACTGAGGAGCCCAGATACACACCCACAGCACCCACCGTGAGGAGCCCAGATACACACCCGCAGCACCCACCGTGAGGAGCCCAGATACACACCTACAGCACCCACCGTGAGGAGCCCAGATACACACCTACAGCACCCACCGTGAGGAGCCCAGATACACACCTACAGCACCCACCGTGAGGAGCCCAGATACACACCCGCGGCACCCACCGTGAGGGTCCCAGATACACACCCGCAGCACCCACCATGTGTAGTCCAGATACTCACCCACAGCACCCACCATGAGGAGTCCAGATACACACCCGCAGCACCCACCATGAGGAGTCCAGATACACACCCGCAGCACCCACCATGAGGAGTCCAGATACACACCCGCATCAGCCACCGTGAGGAGTCCAGATACACACCCGCATCACCCACCGTGAGGAGCCCAGATACACACCCGCAGCACCCACCCTGAGGAGCCCAGATACACACCCGCGCAGCACCCACACTGAGGAGCCCAGATACACACCCGCAGCACCCAATGTGAGGAGCCCGGACACACCCGCAGCACCCACCGTGAGGAGCCCAGATACACACCCGCAGCACCCACCGTGAGGAGCCCAGATACACACCCACAGCACCCACCTTGAGTGTCTAAGATACACACCAGCAGCACCCACCATGAGTGTCTAAGATACACACCAGCAGCACCCACCATGAGGAGCACAGGTACACACTCGCAGCACCCACCGTGCGGAACACAGTTATACACAGATAGCACCCAACTTGAGGAGCCCAGATAGACACCCGACGTACTCACAGTGAGGATCCCAGATACACGCTCACAGTACCCTCCGTGAGGAGCCCAGATACAAGCCCACAGCACGCAACATGTGGAGCCCAGATACACACCCGCAGCACCCACCGTGAGGAGCCCAGATACACACCCGCAGCACCAACCGTGAGGAGCCCAGATACACACCCGCAGCACCCACCGTGAGGGGCCCAGATACACACCCAAAGCACCCACCGTGAGGAGCCCAGATACTCACCCACAGCACCCACCCAGAGGAGCCCAGATACATACCCGCCGCACCCACCATGAGGAGCCCAGATACACACCCACAGCACCCAACGTGAGGAGCCCAGATACACACCCGCAGCACCCACCGTGAGGAGCCCAGATACACACCCGCAGCACCCACCGTGAGGAGCCCAGATACACACCCGCAGCACCCACCGTGAGGAGCCCAGATACACACCCAAAGCACCCACCGTGAGGAGCCCAGATACTCACCCACAGCACCCACCCTGAGGAGCCCAGATACACACCCGCCGCACCCACCATGAGGAGACCAGATACACACCCACAGCACCCAACGTGAGGAGCCCAGATACACACCCGCAGCACCCACAGTGAGGAGCCCAGATACGCACCCACAGCACCCACCGTGAGGAGCCCTGATACAAACCCATGGTACCCACCTTGAGGATCCCAGAGACACACTCTCGCCTCCACCGTTAAGAGCCCAGATACACAACCGCGGTTCCACCATGAGGAGCCCAGATACACACCCACAGCACCCAACGTGAGGAGCCAAGATACACACCCGCAGCACCCACACTGAGGAGCCCAGATACACACCCACAGCACCCACCGTGAGGAGCCCAGATACACACCCGCAGCACCCACCGTGAGGAGCCCAGATACACACCTACAGCACCCACCGTGAGGAGCCCAGATACACACCTACAGCACCCACCGTGAGGAGCCCAGATACACACCCGCGGCACCCACCGTGAGGGGCCCAGATACACACCCGCAGCACCCACCATGTGTAGTCCAGATACTCACCCACAGCACCCAACATGAGGAGTCCAGATACACACCCGCAGCACCCACCGTGAGGAGTCCAGATACACACCCGCAGCACCCACCATGAGGAGTCCAGATACACACCCGCATCACCCACCGTGAGGAGTCCAGATACACACCCGCAGCACCCACCATGAGGAGTCCAGATACACACCCGCATCACCCACTGTGAGGAGCCCAGATACACACCCGCAGCACCCACCCTGAGGAGCCCAGATTTACACCCGCGCAGCACCCACACTGAGGAGCCCAGATACACACCCGCAGCACCCAATGTGAGGAGCCCGGACACACCCGCAGCACCCACCGTGAGGAGCCCAGATACACACCCGCAGCACCCACCGTGAGGAGCCCAGATACACACCCACAGCACCCACCTTGAGTGTCTAAGATACACACCAGCAGCACCCAGCATGAGGAGCACAGGTACACACTCGCAGCACCCACCATGAGGAGCCCAGATACACACACGCAGCACCCACCGTGAGGAGCCCTGATACAAACCCATGGTACCCACCTTGAGGATCCCAGAGACACACTCTCGCCTCCACCGTTAAGAGCCCAGATACACAACCGCGGTTCCACCGTGAGGAGCCAAGATACACACCCGCAGCACCCACCATGAGGAGCCCAGATACACACCCACAGCACCCAACGTGAGGAGCCAAGATACACACCCGCAGCACCCACACTGAGGAGCCCAGATACACACCCACAGCACCCACCGTGAGGAGCCCAGATACACACCCGCAGCACCCACCGTGAGGAGCCCAGATACACACCTACAGCACCCACCGTGAGGAGCCCAGATACACACCTACAGCACCCACTGTGAGGAGCCCAGATACACACCTACAGCACCCACCGTGAGGAGCCCAGATACACACCCGCGGCACCCACCGTGAGGGTCCCAGATACACACCCGCAGCACCCACCATGTGTAGTCCAGATACTCACCCACAGCACCCACCATGAGGAGTCCAGATACACACCCGCAGCACCCACCATGAGGAGTCCAGATACACACCCGCAGCACCCACCATGAGGAGTCCAGATACACACCCGCATCAGCCACCGTGAGGAGTCCAGATACACACCCGCATCACCCACCGTGAGGAGCCCAGATACACACCCGCAGCACCCACCCTGAGGAGCCCAGATACACACCCGCGCAGCACCCACACTGAGGAGCCCAGATACACACCCGCAGCACCCAATGTGAGGAGCCCGGACACACCCGCAGCACCCACCGTGAGGAGCCCAGATACACACCCGCAGCACCCACCGTGAGGAGCCCAGATACACACCCACAGCACCCACCATGAGTGTCTAAGATACACACCAGCAGCACCCACCATGAGGAGCACAGGTACACACTCGCAGCACCCACCGTGCGGAACACAGTTATACACAGATAGCACCCAACTTGAGGAGCCCAGATAGACACCCGACGTACTCACAGTGAGGATCCCAGATACACGCTCACAGTACCCTCCGTGAGGAGCCCAGATACAAGCCCACAGCACGCAACATGTGGAGCCCAGATACACACCCGCAGCACCCACCGTGAGGAGCCCAGATACACACCCGCAGCACCAACCGTGAGGAGCCCAGATACACACCCGCAGCACCCACCGTGAGGAGCGCAGATACTCACCCAAAGCACCCACCGTGAGGAGCCCAGATACTCACCCACAGCACCCACCCAGAGGAGCCCAGATACACACCCGCCGCACCCACCATGAGGAGCCCAGATACACACCCACAGCACCCAACGTGAGGAGCCCAGATACACACCCGCAGCACCCACCGTGAGGAGCCCAGATACACACCCGCAGCACCCACCGTGAGGAGCCCAGATACACACCCGCAGCACCCACCGTGAGGAGCGCAGATACTCACCCAAAGCACCCACCGTGAGGAGCCCAGATACTCACCCACAGCACCCACCCTGAGGAGCCCAGATACACACCCGCCGCACCCACCATGAGGAGACCAGATACACACCCACAGCACCCAACGTGAGGAGCCCAGATACACACCCGCAGCACCCACAGTGAGGAGCCCAGATACGCACCCACAGCACCCACCGTGAGGAGCCCTGATACAAACCCATGGTACCCACCTTGAGGATCCCAGAGACACACTCTCGCCTCCACCGTTAAGAGCCCAGATACACAACCGCGGTTCCACCGTGAGGAGCCAAGATACACACCCGCAGCACCCACCATGAGGAGCCCAGATACACACCCACAGCACCCAACGTGAGGAGCCAAGATACACACCCGCAGCACCCACACTGAGGAGCCCAGATACACACCCACAGCACCCACCGTGAGGAGCCCAGATACACACCCGCAGCACCCACCGTGAGGAGCCCAGATACACACCTACAGCACCCACCGTGAGGAGCCCAGATACACACCTACAGCACCCACCGTGAGGAGCCCAGATACACACCCGCGGCACCCACCGTGAGGGGCCCAGATACACACCCGCAGCACCCACCATGTGTAGTCCAGATACTCACCCACAGCACCCAACATGAGGAGTCCAGATACACACCCGCAGCACCCACCGTGAGGAGTCCAGATACACACCCGCAGCACCCACCATGAGGAGTCCAGATACACACCCGCATCACCCACCGTGAGGAGTCCAGATACACACCCGCAGCACCCACCATGAGGAGTCCAGATACACACCCGCATCACCCACTGTGAGGAGCCCAGATACACACCCGCAGCACCCACCCTGAGGAGCCCAGATTTACACCCGCGCAGCACCCACACTGAGGAGCCCAGATACACACCCGCAGCACCCAATGTGAGGAGCCCGGACACACCCGCAGCACCCACCGTGAGGAGCCCAGATACACACCCGCAGCACCCACCGTGAGGAGCCCAGATACACACCCACAGCACCCACCTTGAGTGTCTAAGATACACACCAGCAGCACCCAGCATGAGGAGCACAGGTACGCACTCGCAGCACCCACCATGAGGAGCCCAGATACACACACGCAGCACCCACCGTGAGGAGCCCTGATACAAACCCATGGTACCCACCTTGAGGATCCCAGAGACACACTCTCGCCTCCACCGTTAAGAGCCCAGATACACAACCGCGGTTCCACCGTGAGGAGCCAAGATACACACCCGCAGCACCCACCATGAGGAGCCCAGATACACACCCACAGCACCCAACGTGAGGAGCCAAGATACACACCCGCAGCACCCACACTGAGGAGCCCAGATACACACCCACAGCACCCACCGTGAGGAGCCCAGATACATACCCGCAGCAACCCCAGTGAGGAGCCCAGACACACACCCGCAGCAAACACCATGAAGCACCCGGCAGCACATCCGTTGCACACAACGAGAGGAACCCATTTTCACACCCGCGGCACCCACCGTGAGGAGCCCAGATACACACCCACAGCACCCACAGTGAGGAGCCCAGCTACACACCCGCAGCACCCACCGTGAGGAGCCCAGATACACACCCGCCGCAGCCACCATGAGGAGCCCAGATAGACACCCGCAGCACCCACCGTGAGGAGCCCAAATACACACCCGCAACACCCACGATGAGGAGCCCAGATGCACACCCGCAGCACCCACCATGAGGAGCCCAGATGCACACCCGCAGCACCCACCATGAGGATCCCAGATACACACCCGCATCACCCACCCTGAGGAGCCCAGATACAAACCCGCAGCACACACCGTGAGATGCCCAGATACACACCCGAAGCACCCACCGTGAAATGCCCAGATACACACACGCATCACCCACCGTGAGATGCCCAGATACACACCCGAAGCACCCACCGTGAGATGCCCAGATACACACCCGCATCACCCACCGTGAGATGCCCAGATACACACCCGCAGCACCCACCATGAGGAGCCCAGATGCACACCCGCAGCACCCGCCATGAGGATCCCAGATACACACCCGCATCACCCACCCTGAGGAGCCCAGATACAAACCCGCAGCACCCACCGTGAGATGCCCAGATACACACCCGAAGCACCCACCGTGAAATGCCCAGATACACACCCGCAGCACCCACCGTGAGGAGCCCAGATACACACCCGCAGCACCCACCGTGAGGAGCCCAGATACACACCCGCAGCACCCACCATGAGGAGCCCAGATACACACCCGCATCACCCACCGTGAGTAGCCCAGACAAACACCCGCAGCACCCACCCTGAGGAGCCCAGATACACACCCGCAGCACCCACCGTGAGGTTTACAGATACACACCCGCAGCACCCACCGTGAGGAGCCCAGATACACACCCGCAGCACCCACCCTGAGGAGCCCAGATACACACCCGCAGCACCCACCCTGAGGAGCTCAGACACACACCCGCATCAAACACCATGAAGCACCCGGCAAAACATCCGTTGCACACACTGAGAGGAACCCATTTTCACACCTGCGGCACCCACCATGAGGAGCTCAGATACACACTTGAGGCACTAACCGTGAGGATCCCAGATACACACCCGCAGCACCCACACTGAGGATCCCAGATACACACTCGCAGCACCCACCATGAGGAGCCCAGATACACACCCGCGGCACCCACCATGAGGAGCCCAGATACACACCCGCGGCACCCACCGTGAGGGGCCCAGATACACACCCGCAGCACCCACCATGTGTGGTCCAGATACTCACCCACAGCACCCACCATGAGGAGCCCAGATACACAACCACAGCACCCAACCTGAGGAGCACAGATACAGACCCGCAGCACCCACCCTGAGGAGCCCAGATACACACCCGCAGCACCCACCCTGAGGAGCCCAGATACACACCCGCAGCAAACACCATGAAGCACCCGGCAACACACTGAGAGGAACCCATTTTCACACCTGCGGCACCCACCAAGAGGAGCTCAGATACACACTTGAGGCACTAACCCTGAAGAGCCCAGTTACAGACCCGCAGCAACCACTCTGAGGAGCTCAGGTACACACCCGCAGCACCCACCGTGAGGAGCCCAGATACACACCCACAGTACCCACCGTGAGGAGCCCAGATACACACACACAGCACCCACCGTGAGGAGCCCAGATACACACCCGCAGCACCCACCGTGAGGAGCCCAGATACACACCCGCAGCACCCACCGTGAGGAGCCCAGATACACACACACAGCACCCACCGTGAGGAGCCCAGATACACACCCGCAGCACCCACCGTGAGGAGCCCAGATACACACCCACAGCACCCACCGTGAGGAGCCCAGATACACACCCACAGGCCCCTCCGTGAGGAGACCTGATACAAACCCATGGTACCCAGCTTGAGGATCCCAGAGACACACTCACGCCTCCACCGTGAGGAGCCCAGATACACACCCGCAGCACCCACCCTGAGGAGCCCAGATACACACCCGCAGCAAACACCATGAAGCACCCGGCAACACACTGAGAGGAACCCATTTTCACACCTGCGGCACCCACCATGAGGAGCTCAGATACACACTTGAGGTACTAACCTTGAAGAGCCCAGATACACACCCGCAGCAACCACTCTGAGAAGCTCAGGTACACACCCACAGTACCCACCGTGAGGAGCCCTGATACAAACCCAAGATACCCACCTTGAGGATTCCAGAGGCACACTCTCGCCTCCACCGTGAGGAGCTCAGATACACACCCGCAGCAACCCCAGTGAGGAGCCCAGATACACACCCGCAGCAAACACCATGAAGCACCCGGCAACACATCCGTTGCATACACTGAGAGGAACCCATTTTCACACCTGCGGCACCCACCATGAGGAGCTCAGATACACACCCGCAGTTCCACCGTGAAGAGCCAAGATACACACCCGCAGCACCCACACTGAGGATCCCAGATACACACACGCAGCACCCACCATGAGGAGCCCAGATACACACCCGCAGCACCCACCGTGAGGAGCCCAGATACACACCCGCAGCACCCACCGTGAGGGGCCCAGATACACACCCGCAGCACCCACCATGTGTAGTCCAGATACTCACCCACAGCACCCACCATGAGGAGCCCAGATACACAACCACAGCACCCAACCTGAGGAGCACAGATACAGACCCGCAGCACCCACCCTGAGGAGCCCAGATACACACCCGCAGCAAACACCATGAAGCACCCGGCAACACACTGAGAGGAACCCATTTTCACACCTGCGGCACCCACCATGAGGAGCTCAGATACACACTTGAGGTACTAACCTTGAAGAGCCCAGATACGCACCCGCAGCACCCACCCTGAGGAGCCCAGGTACACACCCACAGGCCCCACCGTGAGGAGCCCTGATACAAACCCATGGTACCCACCTTGAGGATCCCAGAGACACACTCTCGCCTCCACCGTTAAGAGCCCAGATACACAACCGCGGTTCCACTGTGAGGAGCCCAGATACACACCCGCAGCACCCACCATGAGGAGCCCAGATACACACCCGCATCACCCACCGTGAGTAGCCCAGACAAACACCCGCAGCACCCACCCTGAGGAGCCCAGATACACACCCGCAGCACCCACCGTGAGGTTTACAGATACACACCCGCAGCACCCACCGTGAGGAGCCCAGATACACACCCGCAGCACCCACCCTGAGGAGCTCAGACACACACCCGCATCAAACACCATGAAGCACCCGGCAAAACATCCGTTGCACACACTGAGAGGAACCCATTTTCACACCTGCGGCACCCACCATGAGGAGCTCAGATACACACTTGAGGCACTAACCGTGAGGATCCCAGATACACACCCGCAGCACCCACACTGAGGATCCCAGATACACACCCACAGCACCCACCGTGAGGAGCCCAGATACACACCCGCGGCACCCACCGTGAGGGGCCCAGATACACACCCGCAGCACCCACCATGTGTAGTCCAGATACTCACCCACAGCACCCACCATGAGGAGCCCAGATACACAACCACAGCACCCAAGCTGAGGAGCACAGATACAGACCCGCAGCACCCACCCTGAGGAGCCCAGATACACACCCGCAGCAAACACCATGAAGCACCCGGCAACACACTGAGAGGAACCCATTTTCACACCTGCGGCACCCACCAAGAGGAGCTCAGATACACACTTGAGGCACTAACCCTGAAGAGCCCAGTTACAGACCCGCAGCAACCACTCTGAGGAGCTCAGGTACACACCCACAGCACCCACCGTGAGGAGCCCAGATACACACCCACAGCACCCACCGTGAGGAGCCCAGATACACACCCGCAGCACCCACCGTGAGGAGCCCAGATACACACCCACAGTACCCACCGTGAGGAGCCCAGATACACCACCCACCGTGAGGAGCCCAGATACACACACACAGCACCCACCGTGAGGAGCCCAGATACACACCCGCAGCACCCACCGTGAGGAGCCCAGATACACACCCGCAGCACCCACCATGAGGAGCCCAGATACACACCCACAGCACCCACCGTGAGGAGCCCAGATACACACCCACAGGCCCCTCCGTGAGGAGACCTGATACAAACCCATGGTACCCAGCTTGAGGATCCCAGAGACACACTCACGCCTCCACCGTGAGGAGCCCAGATACACACCTGCAGCACCCACCGTGAGGAGCCCAGATACACACTCGCAGCACCCACCGTGAGTAGCCCAGACACACACCCGCAGCACCCACCCTGAGGAGCCCAGATACACACCCGCAGCACCCACCCTGAGGAGCCCAGATACACACCCGCAGCAAACACCATGAAGCACCCGGCAACACACTGAGAGGTACCCATTTTCACACCTGCGGCACCCACCATGAGGAGCTCAGATACACACTTGAGGTACTAACCTTGAAGAGCCCAGATACACACCCGCAGCAACCACTCTGAGAAGCTCAGGTACACACCCACAGTACCCACCGTGAGCTGCCCTGATACAAACCCAAGATACCCACCTTGAGGATTCCAGAGGCACACTCTCGCCTCCACCGTGAGGAGCTCAGATACACACCCGCAGCAACCCCAGTGAGGAGCCCAGATACACACCCGCAGCAAACACCATGAAGCACGCGGCAACACATCCGTTGCATACACTGAGAGGAACCCATTTTCACACCTGCGGCACCCACCATGAGGAGCTCAGATACACACCCGCAGTTCCACCGTGAAGAGCCAAGATACACACCCGCGGCACCCACCGTGAGGGGCCCAGATACACACCCGCAGCACCCACCATGTGTAGTCCAGATACTCACCCACAGCACCCACCGTGAGGAGCCCAGATACACACCCACAGCACCCAACCTGAGGAGCACAGATACAGACCCGCAGCACCCACCCTGAGGAGCCCAGATACACACCCGCAGCACCCACCATGAGGAGCCCAGGTACACACACAGCACCCACCGTGAGGAGCCCAGATACACACCCACAGCACCCACCGTGAGGAGCCCAGATACACACCCACAGCACCCACTGTGAGGAGCCCAGATACACACCCACAGGCCCCTCCGTGAGGAGACCTGATACAAACCCACGGTACCCAGCTTGAGGATCCCAGAGACACACTCACGCCTCCACCGTGAGGAGCCCAGATACACACCTGCAGCACCCACCGTGAGGAGCCCAGATACACACTCGCAGCACCCACCGTGAGTAGCCCAGACACACACCCGCAGCACCCACCGTGAGGAGCCCAGATACACACCCGCAGCAAACACCATGAAGCACCGGCAACACACTGAGAGGAACCCATTTTCACACCTGCGGCACCCACCATGAGGAGCTCAGATACACACTTGAGGTACTAACCTTGAAGAGCCCAGATACACACCCGCAGCAACCACTCTGAGAAGCTCAGGTACACACCCACAGGCCCCACCGTGAGGAGCCCGATACAAACCCATGGTACCCACCTTGAGGATGCCAGAGACACACTCTCGCCTCCACCGTTAAGAGTCCAGATACATAACCGCGGTTCCACTGTGAGGAGCCCAGATACACACCCGCCGCACCCACCATGAGGAGCCCAGATACACACCCACAGCACCCAACGTGAGGAGCCCAGATACACACCCGCAGCACCCACCCTGAGGATCCCAGATACAAACCCACAGCACCCACCGTGAGAAGCCCAGATACACACCCGCAGCACCCACACTGAGGAGCCCAGATACACACCCGCAGCACCCACTGTGAGGAGCCCAGATACACACCCGCAGCACCAACCGTGAGGAGCCCAGATACACACCCGCAGCACCCACCATGAGGAGCCCAGATACGCACCCGCAGCACCCACCGTGAGGAGCCCTGATACAAACCCATGGTACCCACCTTGAGGATCCCAGAGACACACTCTCGCCTCCACCGTTAAGAGCCCAGATACACAACCGCGGTTCCACCGTGAGGAGCCAAGATACACACCCGCAGCACCCACCATGAGGAGCCCAGATACACACCCACAGCACCCAACGTGAGGAGCCAAGGTACACACCCGCAGCACCAACCGTGAGGAGCCCAGATACACACCCGCAGCACCCACCGTGAGGAGCGCAGATACTCACCCAAAGCACCCACCGTGAGGAGCCCAGATACACACCCACAGCACCCACCCTGAGGAGCCCAGATACACACCCGCCGCACCCACCATGAGGAGCCCAGATACACACCCACAGCACCCACCGTGAGGAGCCCAGATACACACCCGCAGCACCCACCGTGAGGAGCCCAGATACACACCCGCAGCACCCACCGTGAGGAGCCCAGATACACACCCGCAGCACCCACCGTGAGGAGCGCAGATACTCACCCAAAGCACCCACACTGAGGAGCCCAGATACACACCTGCAGCACCCACCATGAGGATTCCAGATACACACCCGCAGCACCCACTGTGAGGAGCCCAGATACACACCCGCAGCACCAACCATGAGGAGCCCAGATACACACCCGCAGCACCCACCGTGAGGAGCGCAGATACTCACCCAAAGCACCCACCGTGAGGAGCCCAGATACTCACCCAAAGCACCCACCGTGAGGAGCCCAGATACTCACCCACAGCACCCACCCTGAGGAGCCCAGATACACACCCGCCACACCCACCATGAGGAGCCCAGATACACACCCACAGCACCCAACGTGAGGAGCCCAGATACGCACCCGCAGCACCCACCGTGAGGAGCCCTGATATAAACCCATGGTACCCACCTTGAGGATCCCAGAGACACACTCTCGCCTCCACCGTTAAGAGCCCAGATACACAACCGCGGTTCCACCGTGAGGAGACAAGATACACACCCGCAGCACCCACTATGAGGAACCCAGATACACACCCACAGCACGCAATGTGAGGAGCCAAGATACACACCCGCAGCACCCACACTGAGGAGCCCAGATACATACCCACAGCACCCACCGTGAGGAGCCCAGATACACACCCGCAGCACCCACCGTGAGGAGCCCAGATACACACCTACAGCACCCACCGTGAGGAGCCCAGATACACACCTACAGCACCCACCGTGAGGAGCCCAGATACACACCCGCGGCACCCACCGTGAGGGGCCCAGATACACACCCGCAGCACCCACCATGTGTAGTCCAGATACTCACCCACAGCACCCACCATGAGGAGTCCAGATACACACCCGCAGCACCCACCATGAGGAGTCCAGATACACACCCGCATCACCCACCGTGAGGAGTCCAGATACACACCCGCATCACCCACTGTGAGGAGCCCAGATACACACCCGCAGCACCCACCCTGAGGAGCCCAGATACACACCCGCGCAGCACCCACACTGAGGAGCCCAGATACACACCCGCAGCACCCAATGTGAGGAGCCCGGACACACCCGCAGCACCCACCGTGAGGAGCCCAGATACACACCCGCAGCACCCAACGTGAGGAGCCCAGATACACACCCACAGCACCCACCTTGAGTGTCTAAGATACACACCAGCAGCACCCACCATGAGGAGCACAGGTACGCACTCGCAGCACCCACCATGAGGAGCCCAGATACACACACGCAGCACCCACCGTGAGGAGCCCAGATACACACCCACAGCACCCACCTTGAGTGTCTAAGATACACACCAGCAGCACCCACCATGAGGAGCACAGGTACACACTCGCAGCACCCACCGTGCGGAACACAGTTATACACAGATAGCACCCAACTTGAGGAGCCCAGATAGACACCCGACGTACTCACAGTGAGGATCCCAGATACACGCTCACAGTACCCACCGTGAGGAGCCCAGATACACGCCCACAGCACGCAACATGTGGAGCCCAGATACACACCCGCAGCACCCACCGTGAGGAGCCCAGATACACGCCCGCAGCACCCTCAGTGAGGAGCCCAGAAACGCACCCGCAGCACCCACCGTGAGGAGCCCTGATACAAACCCATGTTACCCACCTTGAGGATCCCAGAGACACACTCTCGCCTCCACCGTTAAGAGCCCAGATACACAACCGCGGTTCCACCGTGAGGAGCCAAGATACACACCCGCAGCACCAACCATGAGGAGCCCAGATACACACCCACAGCACCCAACGTGAGGAGCCAAGATACACACCCGCAGCACCCACACTGAGGAGCCCAGATACACACCCACAGCACCCACCGTGAGGAGCCCAGATACACACCCGCAGCACCCACCGTGAGGAGCCCAGATACACACCTACAGCACCCACCGTGAGGAGCCCAGATACACACCTACAGCACCCACCGTGAGGAGCCCAGATACACACCCGCGGCACCCACCGTGAGGGGCCCAGATACACACCCGCAGCACCCACCATGTGTAGTCCAGATACTCACCCACAGCACCCACCATGAGGAGTCCAGATACACACCCGCAGCACCCACCATGAGGAGTCCAGATACACACCCGCAGCACCCACCATGAGGAGTCCAGATACACACCCGCATCAGCCACCGTGAGGAGTCCAGATACACACCCGCATCACCCACCGTGAGGAGCCCAGATACACACCCGCAGCACCCACCCTGAGGAGCCCAGATACACACCCGCGCAGCACCCACACTGAGGAGCCCAGATACACACCCGCAGCACCCAATGTGAGGAGCCCGGACACACCCGCAGCACCCACCGTGAGGAGCCCAGATACACACCCGCAGCACCCACCGTGAGGAGACCAGATACACACCCACAGCACCCACCTTGAGTGTCTAAGATACACACCAGCGGCACCCACCATGAGGAGCACAGGTACGCACTCGCAGCACCCACCATGAGGAGCCCAGATACACACACACAGCACCCACCGTGAGGAGCCCAGATACACACCCACAGCACCCACCTTGAGTGTCTAAGATACACACCAGCAGCACCCACCATGAGGAGCACAGGTACACACTCGCAGCACCCATCGTGCGGAACACAGTTATACACAGATAGCACCCAACTTGAGGAGCCTGATAGACACCCGACGTACTCACAGTGAGGATCCCAGATACACGCTCACAGTACCCACCGTGAGGAGCCCAGATACACGCCCACAGCACGCAACATGTGGAGCCCAGATACACACCCGCAGCACCCACCGTGAGGAGCGCAGATACTCACCCAAAGCACCCACACTGAGGAGCCCAGATACACACCTGCAGCACCCACCATGAGGATTCCAGATACACACCCGCAGCACCCACTGTGAGGAGCCCAGATACACACCCGCAGCACCAACCGTGAGGAGCCCAGATACACACCCGCAGCACCCACCGTGAGGAGCGCAGATACTCACCCAAAGCACCCACCGTGAGGAGCCCAGATACTCACCCACAGCACCCACCCTGAGGAGCCCAGATACACACCCGCCACACCCACCATGAGGAGCCCAGATACACACCCACAGCACCCAACGTGAGGAGCCCAGATACGCACCCGCAGCACCCACCGTGAGGAGCCCTGATACAAACCCATGGTACCCACCTTGAGGATCCCAGAGACACACTCTCGCCTCCACCGTTAAGAGCCCAGATACACAACCGCGGTTCCACCGTGAGGAGCCAAGATACACACCCGCAGCACCCACTATGAGGAACCCAGATACACACCCACAGCACCCAACGTGAGGAGCCCAGATACACACCCACAGCACCCACCGTGAGGAGCCCAGATACACACCCGCAGCACCCACCATGAGGAGTCCAGATACACACCCGCATCACCCACCGTGAGGAGTCCAGATACACACCCGCATCACCCACTGTGAGGAGCCCAGATACACACCCGCAGCACCCACCCTGAGGAGCCCAGATACACACCCGCGCAGCACCCACACTGAGGAGCCCAGATACACACCCGCAGCACCCAATGTGAGGAGCCCGGACACACCCGCAGCACCCACCGTGAGGAGCCCAGATACACACCCGCAGCACCCCAACGTGAGGAGCCCAGATACACACCCACAGCACCCACCTTGAGTGTCTAAGATACACACCAGCAGCACCCACCATGAGGAGCACAGGTACGCACTCGCAGCACCCACCATGAGGAGCCCAGATACACACACGCAGCACCCACCGTGAGGAGCCCAGATACACACCCACAGCACCCACCTTGAGTGTCTAAGATACACACCAGCAGCACCCACCATGAGGAGCACAGGTACACACTCGCAGCACCCACCGTGCGGAACACAGTTATACACAGATAGCACCCAACTTGAGGAGCCCAGATAGACACCCGACGTACTCACAGTGAGGATCCCAGATACACGCTCACAGTACCCACCGTGAGGAGCCCAGATACACGCCCACAGCACGCAACATGTGGAGCCCAGATACACACACACAGCACCCGCCGTGAGGAGCCCAGATACACACCCGCAGCACCAACCGTGAGGAGCCCAGATACACACCCGCAGCACCCACCGTGAGGAGCCCAGATACACACCCGCAGCACCCACCGTGAGGAGCCCAGATACACACCCGCAGCACCAACCGTGAGGAGCCCAGATACACACCCGCAGCACCAACCGTGAGGAGCCCAGATACACACCCGCAGCACCCACAGTGAGGAGCCCAGAAACGCACCCGCAGCACCCACCGTGAGGAGCCCTGATACAAACCCATGTTACCCACCTTGAGGATCCCAGAGACACACTCTCGCCTCCACCGTTAAGAGCCCAGATACACAACCGCGGTTCCACCGTGAGGAGCCAAGATACACACCCGCAGCACCAACCATGAGGAGCCCAGATACACACCCACAGCACCCAACGTGAGGAGCCAAGATACACACCCGCAGCACCCACACTGAGGAGCCCAGATACACACCCACAGCACCCACCGTGAGGAGCCCAGATACACACCCGCAGCACCCACCGTGAGGAGCCCAGATACACACCTACAGCACCCACCGTGAGGAGCCCAGATACACACCTACAGCACCCACCGTGAGGAGCCCAGATACACACCCGCGGCACCCACCGTGAGGGGCCCAGATACACACCCGCAGCACCCACCATGTGTAGTCCAGATACTCACCCACAGCACCCACCATGAGGAGTCCAGATACACACCCGCAGCACCCACCATGAGGAGTCCAGATACACACCCGCAGCACCCACCATGAGGAGTCCAGATACACACCCGCATCAGCCACCGTGAGGAGTCCAGATACACACCCGCATCACCCACCGTGAGGAGCCCAGATACACACCCGCAGCACCCACCCTGAGGAGCCCAGATACACACCCGCGCAGCACCCACACTGAGGAGCCCAGATACACACCCGCAGCACCCAATGTGAGGAGCCCGGACACACCCGCAGCACCCACCGTGAGGAGCCCAGATACACACCCGCAGCACCCACCGTGAGGAGCCCAGATACACACCCACAGCACCCACCTTGAGTGTACTAAGATACACACCAGCGGCACCCACCATGAGGAGCACAGGTACGCACTCGCAGCACCCACCATGAGGAGCCCAGATACACACACGCAGCACCCACCGTGAGGAGCCCAGATACACACCCACAGCACCCACCTTGAGTGTCTAAGATACACACCAGCAGCACCCACCATGAGGAGCACAGGTACACACTCGCAGCACCCACCGTGCGGAACACAGTTATACACAGATAGCACCCAACTTGAGGAGCCCAGATAGACACCCGACGTACTCACAGTGAGGATCCCAGATACACGCTCACAGCACCCACCGTGAGGAGCCCAGATACACGCCCACAGCACGCAACATGTGGAGCCCAGATACACACCCGCAGCACCCACTGTGAGGAGCGCAGATACTCACCCGCAGCACCCACCGTGAGGAGCCCAGATACTCACCCACAGCACCCACCCTGAGGAGCCCAGATACACACCCGCCGCACCCACCATGAGGAGCCCAGATACACACCCACAGCACCCAACGTGAGGAGCCCAGATACACACCCGCAGCACCCACAGGGAGGAGCCCAGATACGCACCTGCAGCACCCACCGTGAGGAGCCCTGATACAAACCCATGGTACCCACCTTGAGGATCCCAGAGACACACTCTCGCCTCCACCGTTAAGAGCCCAGATACACAACCGCGGTTCCACCGTGAGGAGCCAAGATACACACCCGCAGCACCCACCATGAGGAGCCCAGATACACACCCACAGCACCCAACGTGAGGAGCCAAGATACACACCCGCAGCACCCACACTGAGGAGCCCAGATACACACCCACAGCACCCACCGTGAGGAGCCCAGATACACACCTACCGCACCCACCGTGAGGAGCCCAGATACACACCTACAGCACCCACCGTGAGGAGCCCAGATACACACCCGCGGCACCCACCGTGAGGGGCCCAGATACACACCCGCAGCACCCACCATGTGTAGTCCAGATACTCACCCACAGCACCCACCATGAGGAGTCCAGATACACACCCGCAGCACCCACCATGAGGAGTCCAGATACACACCCGCAGCACCCACCATGAGGAGTCCAGATACACAACCGCGGTTCCACCGTGAGGAGCCAAGATACACACCCGCAGCACCCACCATGAGGAGCCCAGATACACACCCACAGCACCCAACGTGGGGAGCCAAGATGCACACCCGCAGCACCCACACTGAGGAGCCCAGATACACACCCACAGCACCCACCGTGAGGAGCCCAGTTACACACCCGCAGCACCCACCGTGAGGAGCCCAGATACACACCTGCAGCACCCACCGTGAGGAGCCCAGATACACACCTACAGCACCCACCGTGAGGAGCCCAGATACACACCCGCGGCACCCACCGTGAGGGGCTCAGATACACACCCGCAGCACCCACCATGTGTAGTCCAGATACTCACCCACAGCACCCACCATGAAGAGTCCAGATACACACCCGCAGCACCCACCATGAGGAGTCCAGATACACACCCGCAGCACCCACCATGAGGAGTCCAGATACACACCCGCATCACCCACCGTGAGGAGTCCAGATACACACCCGCAGCACCCATCGTGAGGAGCCCAGATACACACCCACAGCACCCACCTTGAGTGTCTAAGATATACACCAGCAGCACCCACCATGAGGAGCACAGTTACGCACTCGCAGCACCCACCATGAGGAGCCCAGATACACACCCGCAGCACCCACCGTGAGGAGCCCAGATACACACCCACAGCACCCACCATGAGGATCCCAGATACACACCAGCAGCACCCACCATGAGGAGCCCAGCTACACACCCTCAGCAGCCCAACGTGAGGAGCCCAGATACACACCCGCAGCACCACCGTGAGGAGCCCAGATACACACCCGCAGCACCCACCGTGAGGATCCCAGATAAACACCCGCAGCACCCACCGTGAGGAGCCCAGATACACACCCGCAGCACCCACCATGTGGAGCCCAGATACACACCCGCAGCACCCACCGTGAGGAGCCCAGATACACACCCGCAGCACCCACCGTGAGGAGCCCAGATACACACCCGCAGCACCCACCGTGAGGAGCCCAGATACACACCCGCAGCACCCACCGTGAGGAGCCCAGATACACACCCGCAGCACCCACCGTGAGGAGCCCAGATACACACCCGCAGCACCCACCGTGAGGAGCCCAGATACACAAACACAGCACCCACCGTGAGGAGCCCAGATACACACCCGCAGCACCAACCGTGAGGAGCCCAGATACACACCCGCAGCACCCACCGTGAGGAGCGCAGATACTCACCCACAGCACCCACCGTGAGGAGCCCAGATACTCACCCACAGCACCCACCCTGAGGAGCCCAGATACACACCCGCCGCACCCACCATGAGGAGCCCAGATACACACCCGCAGCACCCAACGTGAGGAGCCCAGATACACACCCGCAGCACCCACTGTGAGGAGCCCAGATACGCACCCGCAGCACCCACCGTGAGGAGCCCTGATACAAACCCATGGTACCCACCTTGAGGATCCCAGAGACACACTCTCGCCTCCACCGTTAAGAGACCAGATACACAACCGCGGTTCCACCGTGAGGAGCCAAGATACACACCCGCAGCACCCACACTGAGGAGCCCAGATACACACCCACAGCACCCACCGTGAGGAGCCCAGATACACACCGCAGCACCCACCATGAGGAGCCCAGATACACACCTGCAGCACCCACCGTGAGGAGCCCAGATACACACCCGCAGCACCCACCGTGAGGAGCCCAGATACACACCCGCAGCACCCACTGTGAGGAGCCCAGATACACACCCGCAGCACCCACCGTGAGGAGCCCAGATACACACCCGCAGCACCCACTGTGAGGAGCCCAGATACACACCCGCAGCACAAACCGTAACTTCACACTTACTTCTACCACTCACTCAACTTGTCTCAATCGCCTTGGAGCCTCTTTACATCCTCCTCACCACTCCCATTCCCACCTGCCTATACGTTATCCCCCATCCCATGTGGTTTAATTTTTCACACTAACCTCTTATGTGAGACTTTATCAAAAGCTTTCTGAAAATCCAAATACACCACATCCACTGGTTCTCCCTTATCGATTATGCTATTTATGTCCTCAAAAATCTTCTGCAGGTTTGTCAAACATGACTTAAATTTCCTGAATCCATGTTGACTCTTTCTAAGATAAAAATGAAATACTGCGGATGATGGAAAACTGAAATAAAAACAGAAAATGCTGGAAAAACTCAACAGGTCTGACAGCATCTGTGGAGAGAGAAACAGAGTTAACATTTTGAGTCCATATGACAGAAGAATCATATGGACTCGAAACGTTATCTCTGTTTCTCTCTCCACAGATGCTGTCAGACCTGCTGAGTTTTATCAGAATTTTCTGTTTTGACTTTGTCTAATCCTGTTGATAGTTTCTAAGTTTCCAGTTATCACATCCTTTATAATAGACTCTAGCATTTTCCCTGCGACTGATGTTAGGCTCCCCGGTCCGTAATTCCCTGTTTTTTTCCTCCCTCCTTTATTAAATAGTGGGGTTACATTTGCCACCTTCCAATCTGCTGGGACTGTTCCAGAATCTACAGAATTCTGGAAGATGACAACCAACACATCCACTATTTCCATGGCCACCTTCTTTAGTACCCTGGGATGTAGATTATACATCAGTAGGGGGAAATCAGAAGGAGGTGCCTCATTCCAACCCCACAGTTTGTTTTAGCATGGATTATCTCTCCTTCACCACATCCCAGATGCTCAGTCTTCATCTTTTTTATGTTTGTCTTTCTGCTAAAACTAATAGCTATCCAATTCAAAGATGAGAGAATTACAAATTGAATCAGCCTGCCACACACTTCACTCCATGTAACAACAATTCCAAATATCATGCCAGCTAATGTTTAAGGGAATTAATATTAAGGTGTTAGAATTGGGATTTGACATTTGGAAATGCAATATTCCAATGGGGACTCTATGAATGTTTGAAGCTTGTTCACCAGGCTTGTTTGGATGGACAGGAGCAGAGGGAACCAGTACCCGGGAATGATATAATCTATTAAGGAACAAGACCAGTCTGAGGATGTAATAGACAAGGAAATGAAAGTTTACTCTTTACAATATTGAGAAAGTAAGGTAGAGATCACAATAGGGGATTGCAGGAAAGCACTGCCTGGTTATTTCTCCTGAAAAAAGGGATTAGGTTATACACAATTAACAACTGTAAAACCGGCTTTACCTGACCAACTACCAAATTGCATACTGTTCTGAAAAGGGACTGTTTCAATTATCTTAAGGAAGTGAAAGTCCTTAGATCTGTTTCAACCATCTTACTAAACTGAATGAACAAAAGTGATCTGTTTGACAATAACTCCTCTCCCAGCTTCACTATTAACCAATGACATGTGGAACAGAGAAGTGTCCCTAGTTGCTAACTGGAACTTATTTGTGACAATCTGAAATAGTTTGACACTGTGGGGCATTTCACTCCGACTGCATCGGGTTGGATCAGGTTATAGAATCACTAATCCCATTAGGAACAGGGTTGTTCACTGAATCAGTGCTAATTCTGTTAGCCAAAGCTCCGGTGGTGGAGGGGAAACTCTGGGTGAATTCACCGCCGAGGTTATTTATAAGGGGGGAGCCCATGAGCACTGAGGAGCAATGAGAATTAAGGGGAGGAGATCAAAAGAATGGTGGGAGAGTTTGAAAAGTCTTTTGAAGTTGAGAAGTGGAACAAGGTCATTTGGCCCATTGCACTTGTACTCCAATAGAACAAGCGGCCTCCCAGCACGCTCCAGCCTGTTGTTGGTGTTTCTGGTCTTAAATTTGGAGCAACTCAAGTTGTCTGACCAGCAGAATGGGGAAGAAGCAGCTTACACCACCCCTAAGTTGATCCTGAGTAATTTCAAACATGATTTTAGTCCTTCCTATGATTCATTCTCTGAGTGCCCAACCAGACCATTTGAGCACAGTTAAATATAATCAAAATGAAAGCCAGTGGCTCTCCCTCTGAAAGTCCAGCTGTTACACTGGAGGAATAAGGTACAATTATTGTCAGCATCAGCTGAGACAGGGGAAGTGAGAGTTTCTGAACGTGCAGACTGTGGGAGAGTTTGAGCAGGCCTTGCTCCAACCTGGAAACAATTTCCTGAAGTGACTATTTTCAGAATCCTGCTTCTGTATTTCTAGTGCAGGAATGGAAATCCTTCCCCACCCCACCCTGGGAATAATTTTGTTTGCGTTTTAATTTATCTCTTTACCTTGCTGAAATGAGCTGGTGAGCTGCTGGAAAATATCACGAGAGGTTCCAGTTTGCAGCCATCAACAACGAGGCAACTCAAATGAGTTATAGTCACAGAGCAGCAGTGGAGCTGGGGCTGCATTTAGTATAACAAGGTTTATACTAAAAAAAAAACTTTAGTTCCATTCATTCCAACAGGAGTACCTCCAGAGTTCATCTTCTGATACTCTTCAAACAGCTTCAGCATTTCTTTCATCCACCATATCGAACTCACACAATTGTTCCTCAATGCTTCATGCTGACTCCATCCTCCTGACATCAGCTTTAAGCCACTACTGGACTTAAGGCTTGACTCTGAACTCTCCTATTTTCCTCTCTATTCTCCATTGACTAATAGGATATAAGCATCCTAATTAATACCACAATCAGGATTATGTAACTTTAGTTTTCCCTGTGTCCATTTATGTGCACAGTCTGGCTGCTGCTCCTGAATTGAGCCCATCACTTCCATTTTCACTGTATTGTTACCCTCTATCTTTCCACTTCTAATACCCTCCTATTGCCTTCTCTCCTGCTATTATGTGCCCCTTCTTTCCTCTCAGCTTCTCTGCCCTCCCAAATCCCTACCCTAACCTTTAAGCACTCCTCGACCTTCCTGCCCTCCTGCCATTGTCTCCGGCTTGTCTTGCTCTTGGATGAGTCTATTGTTCCCCTCTGTGCCTCTCTTGGTGTTCTGGGAAGGACCCACAAACCACTTTGGCAATGGCTCCTCATGAGCAGAAACTGCAGCAACCCCTTCCTAATCTCTCGTCAAACTTCCCACCCAGCCAACCGGCTGGGGGATAATCTTTCCAATCTCCTTCCTGGCCTCTCCTTCCCTAAACTCAGGAATTCACTCCCTAAACCTCTCCATCTCATTTTCTCCTTTAAAGGCTTCTTAAAACCTCTATTTTTTGGTCATCTGCCCTAATATCTCCTTATGTGGCCCAGTATCATATTTTCTTTTGTAACAGTCCTATGGAGCATCTTAGGATGTTTTGCTAAAGGTGCTGTATCAATACAAGTTGTTGTTGTTTATCATAGAGTTCCAGGAGGAGGAAGGATGAAGCAAAGGAGAGTGAGACAGCGCTTAGGATCCGTTATTCCACCCACCCATAGAATACAGAGGCAGCACAGGCCATACAAGCTCTTACTGGGGGAAGTCTATTGGGATTCGGTGTTTCATCAAAGAGGCAATCGGGCAGTCTGCCACCTACTGTAATGAGGACCTCCCGCCACAGTTATCTCTCCACACTGCTCAGTCTGTGGTTATAAATGGGTGACCACAGTCAATGTTTGTGGCACTGGATTATTTCAGGCAATCATGGGTGATAATTTCAGATGGGATTTGGTAAGGACCTGCATTATCACATGATCCATCCAGTTACTGAAGAGCTGACAAATTCACACAGTTTGTACAGAGTGAGGCAGCAGTGAGATGGAGAGATCAGTTTATGGGATTGCAGGTTTTCACTAGGTCCAGGTCAATGTGACTCCTGTTGCTTTACAAACTCCTATAGTGAATCCCCAGTATTACTCAAGAGAATCGTCCACTCCCTGATTGTATAGAATGATTGTTACAATGTGCAGTGCATCCTACAGTTAATGCCAGATATGCCGCAAATTGGCACAATGCACCTATTTGTAGGAATTTGGCCCACTCTGAGCTTTTCAGGAAGAAATCCTGTCAACAGATGGCCTGTGGGTGACAAATCTTCTCCCTGCTCCAAGGGCAATGATCCCAATAGGGGCTGATCTGAACAGTGATAGAGGAACACAACAATATGGCACATGCCTCAACCAGAATGGTCACTGAGAACACCATTGGGATATTAAAGAGAGTTCAATTCTGCCTTGGGGTTTCTGTCATATGATTCACATCATTCTTGTTCAACAGCAAATGAGCTAGCTCATTCGACATCAAAAAAATTAAACATATATGAGGTGGAAGTCCCTGTGCTCTTTTGCTCCGACTGGTTTCTAAAGGTTACTGATACAAAGAATTCCATAAAAATTTGATTTCTGTCTGAAGTCTAAAAATCTATAAATGAGTAAAGATGAGTGAAGTGAAGCAACTGTTGGACATTCTGAAGATGGGATGTTGAAGACTGTGAAGGAATTATATATATTTGGGTGTTTATTTTAAGGTGAACCAATTGATATATAGCATGACCCACAGGATGTCTGAGAATATTATCTCTCTCGATCATCTCTCTGCTGTCACCTGGTTGCTGTTTCTCACTCTATCTTTTAGGACAGTTTTATTTTGAGACAGGTTTGGGTGGGAGTGAGGGTCGGGGCGGTGGGAGAGGGGGGTTTGTTGACAGGGGATGTGGGAAGCTCCCATTAAGTTTCCAAGGATGAGCTGTTCTCCAGGTTATCTGCAGAAACATGTAGCCCACCCAGATGAACTATGCACTTTCTGGCATTTGTTGCACAAACTCTGGGTGGTAGAATGTCAGAGACTCCCTCAGCCTCAATCTGTTACCTTCCCTTCTTATCTCTTTCTTTCACAGAGACATTGGGCTGGATTTTATGCTCTCCACCAGTGAGTTTGAAGGCAGAGGGCGCTGGTAAAATCCAGCTCATGGCCTGCTGGCCCCCGATCCCTGGCCTGGGGGCAGTGAAGGTGTCAGGCAGCTTGCCCATCCTTGGGCTTAGTGAGGCCCTGAAGTGACCAATTAATGATCACTTGAGGACCTTATCCCATTCCCACCACTATTTCACCCATGGCAGGGGGAGGGCCACGACTTTTGGGAAGCTTTAGCTGCATGGGCTGGTGTTGGGCAACGGGATGAACCTCCTTTGTGGTCCCCTGTGCTCTCAGGTCATTCTTCCCCCTTTGCTCTGCCCCCCCAGCCTCTTAAACCCAGCCCCCCGCCATGCTCACTGGGCCTTGCCAGTCTGACCCCGGTGACACCCTAGGCTTACGCTCAGTCCAGGCTCCTCTTTGTCGGGTCTGCCTGTAGTCCCAGCAGTGGCCAGCACTCCCGCCTGGCACTGATGATTCTACAGAGCTGCTGGAAATCCAATTTACTGGAAGCTCTCCAGGGCCTCTCTTCCTCCCAACATAGGGGTGGAAGTCTCACCTTAAAGCAATTAATACTGCTCCCAGCTTTCAATTGCTAAGGAGCAGCCTCCCTTACGACAGGGGGACTTGCCACTGACTTGTTAGCTGAGTAGTCGGGGACCACGGCATCTGAAAAATCCAGCCCTTTATTTATTTTCAAAATTCAATTAGTTCATCGATGAGACTTTCTTGAACCACCATTCCTCAGATTGGGATTTAATTAGTGAACAATCCACTCTGGGATTGAGAAATAGTCTCACTGTCACTGCTTCTGTCTCTCTTTCTGTTTCACTGATGTGAACATCCACAATATTGACTTTCCCTATTAGCAAAGTACACCCAAAATCAATAATTAGCTGCAAAATTCAACGTACATTTGACTATTTGTCAGCTGGTGGTCTGGTTAGCTCAGCTGGCTGCATAGCTAGTGTGTTGATCAGATGTAATTCCAACAGCAGTGGGTTTAATCCCTGCTCTGGCTGAGGTGGACTGGGGACCTCACCCTACCTGTAGTAAGACGATCACAGCACTTTGCTGTGCTTTGGTGAATAGTCACCAAGAACCTGGCTTCAGGCAGAGAGCTGAAGAAAATTAGATTGCTAGTACAAAGACATTTATTCTCACCCTCCCTTTTGTCAGCCCCATAGCTTCTGCAGCCTCTTGTCTTTCATTCCTACCTCTTCCCCCATCCCTCCTTCACCCCAGACTCTCTCTCCTGCTGCCTCTCTTTCACTCCATTCTCCCTCACCCACGTCTTCCCCACCCCTTTATCCTTCACTCCATTCTCCCTCATCCCCCCTTCTTCCTCACTTCTCCCTCATTCTCCCTTCTCCCTCACCCATTTTTCCCTCATCCTCCCTTCTCCCTCACCCCCTTCCCCTCCTTTTTTCTTAGCTCCTTCTCCCTCATTCCCCCTTCTTACTCATCCTCCCTTTCCCCCCACCTGTTTCTCCCTTGCTCACTTCTCCCTCACTCCCCCTTCTTCCCCATTCACTTCTCCCTCATTCTCCCTTCTCCCTCATTCCCCCTTCTCCCTCATCCTCCCTTCTCCCCCACCTGTTTCTCCCATACCCACTTCACCCTCATTTCCTCTTCTTCTTCACTTCGTCTCCGTCATCCCCCTTCTCTCTCATCCCCTTTTCCCTCATCTCCCTTCTCCCTCACCCCTCCTCCCTCATCCTCTCTTCTCCCTCCTCCCTTCTCCCTAATCTTCCATCTCCATCATCCTAGCCTCCTCCTGTCATGTCTGATGGCCCCTCATCACTACCTCTCCCTCCCTCTCATCTCCCCCTCACCTTAACGTCACACTCACTCCTGTCTCTGCCTCACCCATGCCTCAACCTCACTCTGCACTTCTCTCTGACCACCACCTCTCACTTATACTCAGTGTCCTGTATGAACAGTTGTATCTCTCTGGTTCTGATCCCCCTCCCTCAGTGTTACACTCAGTAACTCCTCCCGGTCAGTGTCTTATATTAACAGCTGTATTTCCATGGTTCTGGCCAATCTTGCTACTGTGTTATTCCAGTATTCTCAGTCTATTTCTCATGATTACACTATTCAAACAAACTCATCCAAAGCATTAACACAGACAGGAACAAAGTAATCTAAGGTCAGATATTAGTCTTCCTGCTTTAATATTTAGTGCTCTGATTGTTTGGTGATTAAGTTTAAAGTTAGGATGAAGGAATTAATTGGGTTTAGAGGTCCTGTGGGTCTTGGGTTGTGTCTAAGATATGGGAGTGGTCTGGACCAAAGTCCTGGATTTTTATTTATATAAGGTTCAGACAATTTTTCTGAATTCACTGATTATTTTCATTCTTTCATGGTGTCACGATGATATGTGACTTGGGCATGAGTGATAACAATCTGTAATTTCATTGGCTGATCAAACATATATTGAGTGGTTTACAAAGGATTTTTTAAAAGCAAGAAAAGACACTGACCTAAAATGGCCACCACAAGTCACCCTGATATCTGGTGTTGCAGTTTGATCACTTCCCTGGAAAGTTCCTATGTGAATTACAATCCAGACATACCACAACACCCTCATGGAATTTCTCACCTGCTGATGTGAAGAACTCCTTTAAAAAGGATTTACTGAAAATTGCACTGGACCTCCCATTTGCATCTCTATAAGGCTACCTCACAAGCAGAGACAAAACGTCTACTCGGACAATAGCTGCACGGAAAGATGTTTTTTCTATCCATCAAGATAGATAATGAATCGTTCATTGATTAGCCACAGTCTGTTCAGACATCAGCTAAACAAATACCTTCTGAAGTTATTATGGGGAGAGAAAGATCATGTGACTGAAGTAACCATTTTTGAAATCTCTTTAATACAACGCGTAAACTGCTGAGCAGTAGACTTGAACAACGTGCTAGTGCGGCAGTACTATTCTCCCCCTTCCATTCTCCCTCAAATCAAGGCCCTATCTCTATCCAAGTTAAAAATTCAGCACAGAGATAGAGAATTTTTCATCAAAAGAACCTCAGGTGAAAAATATCATTGACATTTTGGAAAATACAATTTATGTTTTAAAAAGAAATTGTCTCTGGAAATTGCAATTTTACATGGGCTTCAACTTTTTTTGAATTCATTCATGGGATGTGGGCTTCGCTGGCTGGGCCAGCATTTATTGCTCACTCCTAGTTGCCCTTAAGAAGGTGGTGTTGAGCTGCCTTCTTGAACCACTGCAGTCCCTGTGGTGTAGGTACACCCACGATGCTGTTAGGAAGGGAGTTTCAGGATTTTGACCTAGCTACATTGAAGGAATGTCGATATTTTTCCAAGTCAGGATGGCGAGTGTCTTGGGGGCGAACTTTCAGGTGGTGGTGTTCCCATCTATCTGCTGCCCTTGTCCTTCTAGTTGGTAACAGTCATGGCTTTGGAAGGTGCTATCTAAGGAGGCTTGGTGAGTTCCTGGAACTTCAAGAAAGCTTTCTGTTACAGACACAGATACCAGCGAAGGACTCATAAACAGTGTACTCTCTTTTTATTAGCTTTCAGCATTGAACTTTAATTTGGCTTAGAAAGTAACTACCTACAGTACAATTTGCAATTTGTGTATGCTTGTGAATGTGTGTGTGTGTGTTTGTGTGACTGTTTGTGTGTGCGTTTGTGTGTGTATGTGTGTTTCAAAGGACGAGACACAAGGGTTTATCTTTCTGAATACTTTTATATCTTTATCTGGGTAGATTTTTAACTCAATAAAAACTAACCTCTTTTGTTTTAAACTCAAGAAAGCCAGCCAGACTAGTTTCTTTGCAATCAGCATGTAAATGTTTGAGCACAGACAATGAGTAAATACCTTCATCCTTACAAATTCACAAAAAGCCCTGCCCTGTTACAGTCAGTCTTGGAGTGGTATGATAGGGAAGTCAATTTTACCCCTCCACATGTGGCTATAGCAATGGGATGTTAGCATCGCTGGCTAGGGCAGCATTTGTTGCTCAATCATAGTTGCTCTTGAGAAGGTGGTGGTGAGCTTCCTCCTTGCAGTACACATGGTGTAGGTACACCCGCAGTGCTGTTAGGGAGGGAGTTCCAGGATTTTGACCCAACGACAACAATATGGTTAGTGACAGTGGTGTGTGTCTTTGGGCTAGGTATGACTCCAACCAGTGGAGAGCTTCGCCACTGATTCGCATCGACTTCAGCCTTTATTAGGGCTCCTTGATGCCATATTCAGTCAAATGGTGTCTTGATGTCAAATGCAGTCACTCTCACCTCACCTCTGGGGCAGCAACTTAAGTGAAAACTTCAAACCTAAATATTCATCTACCATTATCACCAGCAGTGAGTTCTACCCTGGAGTTAGTTGCTATGTTTGTTTATGTTGCTGTTAGAAGAATTTGGGGGAGGACATTAGGGAATTTCCCTGCTCTTCTTCCAATAGGTAAAAAGGTAAAAGGATCTCATATTTCAGCATCAACCAGGAGACTTCTATCTAATGATGCAGCACTGCCTCAATATTACACTACAGTGTGAGTCTAGAAACCTCAGGATGTGGATTGAACATTAGGCACAATCAGTGGGGAGGAATAACAGGGAGGTGTCTCATTCCAACATCACAGTTTGTTTTAGCATGGATTATGGTCCCCTTCACCACATCCCAGGTGTCGAGTTTTCCCCAAATGTTTTATATGTGTATGTCTTTCTGATAAAGCTAACAATTATCCAATTCAAAGATGAGACAATTATAAATTGAACCATCCTGCCTCACACTTCATTCCATGACACAATACTTCCAAATATCATGTTTGAAGGAAATAACATTAAGGATTTGGAATTGGGATTCAAAATATTCCAATGAGGATTCTATGCATGTCTGAAGCCTGCTCATCAGGCTTGTCAGGATGGACAGAATCAGAGGGAATCAGTGGCCAGCAATGATTTATAATCTATTGAGTTACAAGACTAGACTGAAGGGAGAATAGGCAAAGAGCTGAGGGGGGTCAATCTTTACACTAAAGAGAATGCAGGTTAGAGATCAAGATGCTGCATTACAGGGAATGAAAGGCCTGGATTTTAACTTACCTCACCTGCTGGGAGCATGGAGGAAGGGGGGATCTGTAAGTCAAGGAGAACACAGAGGTTAGGATTCTGCCACATGCAGTGAAGTTTTGATTCAACATCCTACATGTGACATCCATGATTGGTCCCTTGCCTGGTAGCAGCTTGATTGACAGACTTGGCTTCCAGTGAGACAAAGAACAGTTTAGGAGGAACAGTTTAGCATCCTCACTATCATCATCACCATCTTCACTGTCAACATCACTGTCATCGTCACTATCATCACCATCTTCTCTGTCATCATCATTGTCATCATCACTATCATAACCATCTTCGCTGTCAACATCATTGTCATCATCACTATCATCACCATCTTCACTGTCAACATCACTGTCATCGTCACTATCATCACCATCTTCGCTGTCAACATCACTGTCATCATCACTATCATCACCATCTTCGCTGTCAACATCACTGTCATCGTCACTATCATCACCATCTTCGCTGTCAACATCACTGTCATCATCACTATCATCACCATCTTCGCTCTCAACATCACTGTCATCGTCACTATCATAACCATCTTCACTGTCAACATTACTGTCATCGTCACTATCACTAACATCATCAACATCATTGTTGTCATCGTCACTGTCATCATCACCTAGGGGTAAGGGAGGGGGTGGGTGGTGATCTTCCCAAGAGGGTGGAGTTGGGGGGCTCCAAGGAAATGTAAATTGGAGTTGGCAGGGGGAAAGATGTTTGATCATTGGTGGAAAGGTTGATCGATCTTGAGTGCAAAAGGTGGGTCGAGTTTGGGGAGTGAGGCCAATTGAGGGGTCAAATGGTGGGGGGGAGGGGGGGCCATCGATCAGGTGGTGTTGCAATCTCAGCAGTGAAGATGGTTGATTGCTAGGGGTCCAGTGTACCTATGGTCAAAAGTGGGAGGTGAGAAGCTGCAGTGGGTGGAGTTCAGGTGGAGATTTGGGAATGGGATTGGAAGCCTTGGGGATTGGAGAGTGAGGAGAAGCTGGAGGCGTTGAGGGGGAGATCAAAGGCCTCAGATGTGGGATTTGAGGTCTCTGAGATGGGGAGGATGGATGCCCTGGGTGGGGAAGTGGGTGATCATTGATCTTCAAGGGGTTGGGCAGGCCAGTGAGAGGAGTTGCCTGATCATGGCGGGTTGCCCAGGCAGGCATGCTGTATCCAGTAGATTGTCGTGAAGAGCTCCACTGGGAAACTAGCCATACACAGTTAGATTTGAAAAGTAGAATAAAATGAAGCTTGCAGCCTCAATATAATATTTACACTGCCAACCAATACCTTTGGAACAGGTTAGTCTTCTCCACATCTTCCTGCCTCAGTTAAACCCGACGCAAACCTACCCACTCTCTGGTTAAAACCCCACCCATCCCCAGTGTGTTTGCCTGAAGAAAGTCATTGGGCCATGAAAAGTTAACAAATGCACCTTTCCTGCACCGACTGAAACCAGCTTTACCTGACCACATAACAATGTACTTCAGGGACTTTTTAAATGGCCTGAAGGAAGTGAGAACTGGAAAGTCCCTGGATCTGCTCCAACCACATTATCAACTGACTGGGCAGAAAAATAAACTTGAGCTGCTCGACAATAACTCCTCCCCCAGCTCATTATTGACCAATGAGGTATGGAGAAGAGAAAGCATCCCTCGTTGCCGACTGGAATTTATTTGTGACAGTCTGAAGTAGTTTGATGTTACCAGCACATTTTACTTTTACAGCATTGGATTGGATCAGGGAACAGGAGAGCTGATCTCATTAGGGACACATCTCACACTCCTGCTGAACTGAATTTCCTCAATGTTCCCACTCTGCCTCTGGATCAGGGCAAAGTCCCGAACTTTGGCAGAAATTACTGTGGTGAAGCAGGAAAATCTCTTGAGTGAATTCACACCCAAGTCTGTTCTCGAGGGGGAGGCAGGGGACTGGGCACTGAGGGGAAGTTAGAAGAGGGGAGGGTGACCAAAAGAATGGGGGAAGAGTTAGCTTTTGAAAAGCCTTTTGAAGATGAGGAGAGGCGGAAGGAGGCCATTTGGCCCATTTGCCCTGTACTGCAATCAACCGAGGGGCCTCCTTGTATGCTGTAATTTCAATTGGCCTTGAAATTCCAGGCTATTTTTGGTGTTTCCAGATCTACAATTGGAGCAATTCAGATGCTTGGCCAGCAAAATAGGGAAGTAAGCAGTTCATGTTGTTTACTGCCCCTAATTTGATCTTCCCGGATTTTATGATCCATTGCCTTAGGACCCACCCAGAAACATTTCAGTACATTTAAATATATTTGCAATGGGAGCCAGTGGCACTGTCCCCTGAAGTTCCAGCTGGTACACTAGTTACACAGTTATTGCCAGGATCAGCTGGGGCAGGGGAAGTGAGAGGTATTGAGCCTGGAGACCCTGGAGAGTTTGAGCAGCTATTTGTGCAGCTGGAAACCACTTTCTGCACCATTACTTTCAGCATCATGCTTCTAGCCAACTAGCGACCTGAGATCATTGGGATGTTTTGAATACTCCAGCTACACACCCACACCCACCTCCCCTGCTGCCCCCACCATCCCACCCACATTGAGAGAATTTCTGGAGTAGGAATACTATCCTTGGGCACTCTTTTGTATGGATAATCAATTATTTCAGGCAGTCATAGGCGATCTCTGGAATATCAGGTTGGGTTCAGAATAGACAGACCTCCATTCTGAGGTTAGTGATGCACTTTATGGGACAGCTGACAAGTTCATACAGTTTGATAGAGAGAGAGAGACAGTGGTGAGATAGGAACATCCAACTTTATGGGGTTGCTGATTTACCCAAGGCCCATGGAGCAGTCAATGTGGCCCATTCTGCTGTACGAACTCTGACAGTGAATCCACTCATCTTTTTTAATTCATTCACAGGATGTGGACGTCACCGGACAAGGCCAATATTTATTACACAGCCCTAATTGCCCTTTTGAAGGTGGTGGCAAATACAATGAAGTGGCTTAATAGGCTATTTCAGGTGACAGGTAAGAACAGGCTGTGAGTCACAAAGAGGCTATAAATGTAAGGATTGAAGATTTCCTTCCTTAAAGGATATTACAAGTAATCTGAGAGTTTCATGGTCAGCTTTGCAGTTCCAGATGTTATTTAATTGAATTTAAATTTCTCCAGCCGCAGTGGTGAGATTTGAAATCTCGGGATCATTAGTCCAGGCCTTTGGATTACTCTAATAAAAAACAGAAAAATGCTGGAAAAACCCAGCAGGTCTGACAGCATCTGTGGAGAGAGAAACAGAGTTAATGTTTCGAGTCCGTATTACTTCTTCTGCGCTAAAGGGAAGTAGAAATATAATGGAATTTATACTGTTTAAGTGGGGGGCAGAGCAGGTAAAGCAAGATAGAACATAAAAAATGCTGGAAAAACTCAGCAGGTCTGACAGCATCTGTGGAGAGAAAGACAGAGATAATGTTTTGAGTCCATTGAAGAAGGGTCATACGGCCTCGAAACGTTAACTCTGTCCTTCTCTCCACAGATGCTGCCAGACCTGCTAAGTTTTCCCAGCATTTTTTGTTTTTGTTTCAGATTTCCAGCATCCGCAGTATTTTGCTTTTATTAAAGCAAGATGGAAGGTGGGGGCTGAGGCGAGACTGACAAAGGTGTCAAGACAAAGGCAGTGTTAATGGTAATGGTAAGGACGGAAGAAAATGCTGATAGTGGCCTTAAGATAAGAAAGCAGAATGAGTGAATAGCAGAACAAGGGTCAGCACTCTGTGAAAGATTACTAGTTGAGTAACAAAATGACTGCACTACTGTACCCTGAAATTGGAATTCCACTACCTGAATGCACAGATTGAATGGAATAATGTCTAAACAAGGCCTATAGTCAATGCCAGGTGTGCTGCGAGTTGGGACAATGCATTTGTCTGTAGAAAGTTAAGCTGCCCTGAACTTTTCATGAAGAAAATCCTGTCAACAGATGGCCTTTGGGTGACAAAGCCTCTTTCTGCTCCAAGGGCAATGATCCTAGGAGGAACTGCCTGAACACTGACAGAGGAACATATCATCCAGCTACCAGAATGGTCATTAAGTGGACTATTGGGATCTTAAAAGGACATTTAATCTAAAAGGATGGGAGGAGCTCTATTATTTCTACACCATTCTCACTAATATCAAATAAATTAAACTTAGACATGGAAGAATTCTCTGTGTCTTTAGCAGTGCCAATTTCTGAAGATTCCAGACACTAAGAGACTTGATAAACATTCTATTTCTGGCGTTAGTGTAAATCTATGTAACTAAGTAAAGATTTTTACTGAAGTAACTGTTGAAATTAAAAAAGGGATGGTGAAGGCACTAAGGAATTGTATATATTTGAATGTTTATGTTCAGATGAACAAATTCACCTTGCGTAGCAGGGCCTGCAGGAAGTCTGAGAGAACTGACTCTCTCATACCAGTCTCTGCTGCCTTTACGTTTCTTTCACTCTGCTGCTTGGATCAGTTTTATCTTGTGATGGTGTTATGATCAGTCCCCGGACGAGGTCCCCTAATTTTATAACTTCCTGAATGGGACTTCAATTTCGTTATGTTACTGGGTGAGAAGGAATGAGCTGGCTCCCCTTCTTTATTCAAACCCCTTAGTTACTTGCAACAAGGTTAATTTAAAAGGGATCCCTTTCCCCGAGGATACCTTTCCCTAGTCCAAATGTGTTTATTTTTTAGAAGGAGCCAATTTAACCAGACTTTCTTGAGTCAAAGAAAGAGTAAGTTTATTAGTTACTAAAACCCAAGAAAAATAATGAAAATGCAACACTCACACACATATCAGAAATGGGAAGTTAAGAGACCAAATAAAAGTTAAAAAACAAAAGAATCAGTCTTTGGCTTGTCTGTGAGGTGTAGATGGTATTGAGGTCATTTAGCTGGGTGATTCTGGTAGAGCGGACTTTGGCAGTTTTGTCGTTAGTTTGGAGACATTTGGTTCTGGAGGGTAGCTGAATGGCTGTCCTATTTCCTTTAGGCTGTGGTTTCCACTGAGCTTTGCCTCCAGCAAGAGAGGGAGGGAGAGAGAGAAAGAGAGAGAGAGATTTCACCTGCAGGCTGACTTGTTCTTCTATTTACTGTCACATACAGTCACACACCAGCACACCAGGTTTTTAACTGATTTTTCGCTGTGAGTTCTGGTAGGGTAAAAACTATGGCTGAAAAACAGTCTTTTGTCTCCATAAACACCTGATATTAAAGTTCAGTCTTTTTCAACTTTCCTACTTCCTTTCAAGTGTCTCTGCTTGAAGAAGGCCATGACACCTTTGCGACATTCTGTATTCTCTCCGGACTAGTCGGTCAACTATAATGCACAATAGAATTTTCCAGAGTGTGGTCATTGCACATTATCAATCTTCTTTTGCTCAGTGTCTTTACTTGTATTTCTTTTTAAGAAAAAATAGGTCTTAAAGTGTGCAAATTTCCCGTAGGTCATTGGTACTGTTAGTATCAATGTCATGACAGTGGAAATCAGGTGCGTGGGAAGCCTCCATTACGTTGATGCAAAGCTTAGACCTCATTAAAATTTCATGGCCGAGCTACCTTCTCAACCTCTTGCAGGATAAGGCATTATACCCATGTGACCTGTGTAATTTCGCACAGGGCACCAAGGCCTACTCAAAATATGTGTACTTGAAGTGAAGTGACATCACTTGCCTGAGTTTTTACTGGAGGAATGCAGGAAAGAACTGTGGTGACACAGATCAGTGAAAAGGCTGCCTGCCGCTTTCAACACCAACTCAGCCTTGCTTCCTGCAGGGCGAGATTGAATATAATGCCAGGGAGAAGGATTGGATTTGCAGAGGGATCTCCAACATTACCACCTCACACAACAACGAGCCCTGGAGGTCACTGGCCCGGGCAGGGCCCTGAGTAATGGGGAAGTGGAGGCTAGTGGTCTCCCACAGCAGAGTGGTTGTGTGTTACTGTATCCTTTCATTCCACTAAAGCAAGCTTGACAACATCAACTTTGCATTTTAACTCCTTTTCTAACTCTTCTTTCCTGTCTCTTTCTTCTACCGCCATCTGAACAATAAGGAAATGGTGCCAGAGGACTGGGGGATAGCTAATTTTATTTTGCATTCAACAAGACAGATAGAACAATCCAAGAACTATAGACCAGTTAGCTTAAATTTGCTGGCAGGAGAAATACTGGGAAGTCTGAGACTAGGGAACACCGTTTAAAAATGAGGGGTTTCCCATTTAAGACTGAGATAAGAAGAACTATTTTTCTTCGGAGACAGGTTCATTGCACACGTTGAAAGCTGAGTTAGACAATTTTTTTGATCAACAAGGGAGTCAAGGATTATGGGGGGGCAGGCAGGAAAGTGGAGCTGAGGCCACAATCAGATCTGCCATGTTCTTGTTAATGGTAAAGCAGGCATGAGGTGCAGAATGGCCTACTCCTGTTCCTAATACCTGTTTTCTTGTATTAACCTTTATACAAAGATGTAATAGAAAAACATCTAGATACTGAAAAACACAACAGAGTGTCATGCTTGACCAATCTTATTGAATTGTTCGAAGAAGTAACAGAAAGAGTTGATTGGGGTAATGTAGTAAATGTAATAATATTTATGTATTTTCAAAATTCTGTTGATGGGATATTGCCTAGCAGACTCATAACTAAGACCAGAGTTATGAGACAAGTGACAGAATGGATAGCAAGCTGCCTGTAAAATAGAAAACAGAGAGTAGAGGTCAAAGATGTATTGGAAAATGGCAGTATTAGTGCTGGGACCACTGTTCTTCCCAATTTACATAAATGATTTAGCCTCAGGAAATTGAAGTACAATTTCAAAACTCATGGATGACACTAAATTGGAGAATACCATTAACATGGAGGAGGACTGTGACAAAAAAAAGTGAACTGCTGAATGGGTGTGTAAGTGACAAATGAATTTCAATACACATGTGAGGTGGTAAATTTCAGTAGGTGCATTTATATCCGCAGTTTTTTGTTTATATGTCTGGATTTCCAGCATTTATATACTACTTTTCATGACCTCAGGACATTCCAAAACACTTTACCACCTATAAGATACGTTTGACATGTAGTCACTATTGTAACGTAGGAAACATGGCAGTTAATTTGTACACAGCAAGCTCCCACAATGTGATAATGACCAGATAATCTGTTTGTGTGATGATGATTAAAGGATAAGGATTGGCCAGGACACCTGGGGTAACTTCCCTGCTCTCCTTCAAATAGTGTCCTTTTGTGTTTTAATTGCTTGCACTGATTTTAACCACTGCTCCATTGGAGGCCGTGCCTTCAGATGCCTAGACCCTAAGCTCCGGAATACTCTCCTCTTCATTATCCTCCTTTAAGGCTCTCCTTAAAACCTACCTCTTTGACCAAGCTTTTGATCATCTGATAATATATGACTCAGTGTCATATTTTATTTTGTAATGCTCCTGTGAAGCGCCTTGTGACATTCTAGTATGTTAAAGCTACTGTAAAAAAATATGTTGTTGTCCACCTTTACAGGACTTTTAATTGAACATCTTATAGAAAAGACAGCATTTTGGAGTGTACATCACTCCCTTAGTTCTATATTCAAGTGTCTACCTGACTTTTGTGTTCAGTTCTCCAGAGCAGGACCTGAACTCACAATTTTTCTGATTTTGAGGTATGTGCATTACCTGTTGAGCCAGAGCTGACACCCAACTAAGGTGCTACTATTTGGGAAATAAGTCTAAATGAGGTATTGGAGCAAAGGGAGGAGGTACATATCCACAAATCATCAAAAGTAATGACTTGGGTTAACTACACCATAAAAATGCAAACAAAGTGCTGGAGGAATAGAATTTTAAAGCAGAGAAGTTACATTATGCTTATATAAAACTGTAATTAAATTACACTTGGAACACTGCACAATTTTAATCTCCATATTACAAAAATTATATAAAGTCAGTGGAAAAGATTAAAAAATATTCCAAGGATGATATTGGAAGACTGAACAGGCTTGGGCTCTTTTCTCTAGAAAAGAGAAGGCTGAGGAATGACCAAATAGAGGTCTTTAAAGTTATGACATATTTCTTAAGGTAGGCGGACAGAGAATGTTTCCACTTGTGGGAAATCCAAAACTTAGGGTCATTATTATAGTTACTAGTAAACCCAATAAGGAATTCCAGAGAAACCTCTTTACCCAGAGACTGGTGAGAACGCGGAACTCACCATTGCAAGGAGTAGCTTCAATGAACAACACAAACGCAATTAAGGGGAAGCTGAAGTAGAAAACTTATACCAGGATATCATCAAGTTGGGTGGGTGGAGACTGTGGAGCATACACATCGACATGCACAATTATAGAATGGCTGGGCTGAATTAACTGTTCCTGTGTTGTAAAATCTATGTAATACTTATGTAAAACAGACCTCAGAGGAATTCAGTCCCCCTGAGGATACACGTCAGACTGTCCAACCCCACTGCAGGCACCAGCAGGTAGTGGTGACATGGACAACCCAGGAGAGATTATGCTGGAGAGATTTAGGGCAGGATTTTTTTGGATGGTGGGTTACTTGTCCAGCTACCTGAAGAGTCAGCAGAAAACACATCCCCACTGATGCTGGCTGCCCGCAGCCCCCAGGGACTTCCACACCTCACTCTGAAGAAAGTCCCGCCTTAGGGAGCTGCTGGTCAATCTGATTGGCCAACAACCCAGTTGTCCCTGCAGTGCCAGTGTTGGCCTGGGCTGGGACTACAAACAGTCCCCACATTCTAAGACACAAAGTCCAGGGCCAGGTGAGTGCAGGTGGTTTCATGGCGAACCGGAGAGGTGAGGCCCAAGGTGAGTGGAGAGGGAGGGTGCGGTTCTTAATGGAGACTTCAGGGAGAGAGCAATCACCCATGCTGGGCAGATCTAATGGGGTGGGGGGAGTGGGGGTATGGTGCTTGATGTGGAAAGTGGGCTGTTGAAGGAGGCACCCACCCTTCCTGTCGATGACTGAACAAGGTGACTTTCTGGATTGTCCCCCCAATCCTGAAATCCTGAAACTGGAGGCCGGAAGGGAAAAGGCCCTTAAGTGGTCATTCTCTCATCTCTCAACCCCAGACCCTCTGAACCCTTTGCTCTGAACCTCTCAGCTCCCTCGCCCCCATTTTTCTCTAACAGTTTCTCAGTGTCTCTCTGTAACCCCTAACTCTTCTCAGCTTCTCCTGCCTTTAACCCCAGTCTTTCTCACCCTGTCTCTCACCTGTCCTGCCTCTCATCTCCTCACTCCTCACCCTCTCAAACCCTCTCCCTGACCCCACCTTTCTCTTACAATCTCTCTCTCTGTAACCCCTAAATCTACTCAGTCTCTCCTGTCTTTAACTCCTTCCTCTCGCACTGCTACCTCTTTCATCAGTCCTATCTCTTATCCCCTCACACCCTCATCTCTCACTCTCTCAAAGCCTCTCCCTCACCCAACCTCTCTCTCTGCCAGCTTCTCTCATGCCTATCTTGCCCTAGGCCCTGCCTCTCACTTTGTCTCTCTTCTATCCCCTCGCTCCTTCAGCTGAATATATTACCTGCAGTTTATACAGCATAAAACCAAACTACACATGTAGTATACTTCCACAAACACATAAAACCACTTTAATAAAAAAAAGTCAACAACAACTGTATTGGAATGAAGCTTTTAAAATTGTCCTCTACTTTTTCTTCAAATAATGGTATAAAGCAGCAGAGCAGGGACTGCTAGAGTGGAAGAAAAATATTCTTCACATTCCAGATCTCAGCAAAAAGATGAACTTGAAGCCCAGGCTTTAAAAAGAGTCTGAGGCCTTCAAGTAGGAAGTTTATAATAAAAAAAGGCAAAAGACAGTTCAGTAGAGAAATCTAATTGTGTTATTGTGAAATACATCATTTTTAGAATTTTTTAATTGATTTAAATTCTTTACATTGAATATTCTGAATTTCAGTTAGTGAGAGAAATGTGGCAGCTGAAAAATAGCTACAGTTTGAAGGCAGACAGAAAATGCAGTCCGCCCAGTGGTCAGATTGTAATACTATAGGGTGGTGAGTTTACATAACACATACAATTGAGAAAAGGTTGAAATGAAAGAGAGAAAGAAAGTAATTGTGTGCTAATGTCAGTGAGATTTTTACTGATACGGATGCACTATCAGTCCAGGGTGGGCATGGCGGGTGTGAACGGACAATATGGCGGGAAGGCCAAAAATTGGTTTCATAACATCTGAAACCAGTTTGCAATTGTCTGCTTCACACATCAATGGTGGGCCGCATTTCCTGCCACCACATGTCGGGAACTTCATTTCCATACATCTGCATAACATTATAAGCCCTGCTCGCTGGAATCATCCTCCCGCATCAAATTTACCCCAGCGTTGGTGGGAAAATACGCCAGTGCAGAGCACGTCTTGACAGATGACGTGCTGGAAGTCGGGACTCACCGTCAGGGCCTTACTCACATTGTGGACATTCAGAGAGCAGAAGATGCTGGAGTCCTACACCACCCGGGCCCTGGAGGCACATGTGCATTGCATGCTTGGTGGATTCTCATCGACATGGTTCCACCACGAAGCAGCTCACGGATGGTGGGAGAGGAAGGTGGGGAGGGCTGAGGTTGGGAGGGAGGTTAGATGGTGTCGGGTATTGGGGGTGAGGTTGGGGGGAGGGAGAACGGGAGAAGGGTGTAACGGGAGAGAATGCAGCAACTAAGGATGTAGGTGTAAACGGGAAGGAAGGTGTAAGGGAAGGAGTTTGGGGGGAGAAGGTCTTCGGGTGGAGGAAGGAGTTTGGAGTGTGGCAGGACTTTCTGTGGCAAGGATTTCAGAGGGAGGAAGGAGTCCAGGGCGAGGAGGGGGTTCTCAGGGTGGAAGGAGTCTGGGGAGGAAAGAGTCTGGGGGTAAGGAGTAAGGGTGGAGCAAGGAGGACAGATGAAGGAGGGTGTAAGGAGGGGAGTAGGTGATGGTGGGGAGTGGAAAGTGATGCTGGGGGGGTCTATAGTAATGGGGGAAAGGGCATGGATGACTGGGGGAGGACGGGGGAGCTAAACTCATGCTTCACCAGTACCATCTTGCAAAATGAAAAGCGAAAGGAGCCTCATGTTGTGCAGGAATAGGTCATGCATGGGAGTGCGATCAGTGGGTGGACAGAGATGCAGGTCAGCTCACATGGACAACTGAAAGAGAACCCCAGCAGGCAGCATTGAAAATGCTTGCGACAGTGAGGTGAGTGTGATGGAGGAAGGATCCGCATGCATGGGAGAATGTTTGCACGAGGCTCTGAAAGCGCTCATGCACACACGTGCACACACACACACACTCACACGCACACACACACACACACACACACTCTCACAAACTCACACACACATACTCACACACACACACATACTCACACACACACACACTCTCACACACTCTCACACACACATACTCACACACACATACATACACTCACACACACACACACCCACTCACAGACACATACTCACAAACACACACTCACACGCACACACACTCACACACACATACTCACACACACACATACTCACACACACACACACATATACACTCACACACACACACTCACACTACTACACGTACACACACACACACATACTAACACGCACACACACACACTCACAGACACATACTCACGCACACACACAGTGAGGGAGGGTGAGGAAAAGTAGGGATGCAGGGGAAGTGCTTGTAAAGCCTGTAAATGAAGCTGACATATTCAGTGAAAGTGAATATATTTTCAGATATAAAATGACAATGTGTTCACCTGCGCAACCATTTGTGATCAGAATTTCTTAACTTTTCTAGGCCTACCAATTCTTCTAGGTGCTGCCCTGACATCAGCAGGAAGGGTAGAGACAGCCTGGGCAAAGGTTGACCCTGTTTCCTCTGATGACTTCAGTGTGGACCTCTGGAGACCCGAGGCCTTGAGGGCCCCGGGTTGCTCTGGCTGTCCTCCTGTGGGCCAGCTGCTCCCTCTGCAGTGACAGAGGGCGAGATTGAGGGGGGTCACAGGCAAAGTGGACTTGGAGAGCCTCTGAGGTCCCTGCTTGTATGACCCAGGGGTATCCAGCTGCCACTCCTCCCTTCAGGTGCCCTGGCCAGACTCCTTGAGGGGAAGGAGGTGCCCCATTTCCCTCTCGCATTACCACTGCAGGAACTCATCCGTAGCTACCGGGATGGAGTGCAGGTCTGTGCGCATCTCCATGTTCTGCTGGACCAAGGTCTCCGTGGCGTCCGCCATCTTCCCGATGGAAACCTACGTGCACACACGTGTGGGCACCACTTCATCAGACAGCAGGCTGATGCACCCCTCCAACTTGTGTGCCACTCTGTTAAGGGCTTCCAACAGCTCTGCATGATGTACCCACACCTTCTGCTGACTCTCCACAATGAGTTGGAAGGCCAAATCCAGAGGCTTGTCATCTGACTTTGACCTCACAGATGCCTCTTCCCCAGCAGTCCTCCGAGAGCTGGGGTGCTTGGCTGAACCTGTCTCCTTCTCCTGCAGACATGTGTCTGTGTGGTGATCCCGTGCCTGCTCTAGATCTAGGTCCCACTGAGCTGTGTGTCTCTGCGCTGGAGGAGGGTGTGGGTAAGAGCTGTGACAGGCCTTCGAGGCTGCTTATTTCCAGCTCTTCAATAGAGGAGGTGGCCTCTTGGCTGGAGGTGAGGATCTGGATGGAGCTGAGGGATTGGCTGGCTGAGGGTGTTTGCAGAGCTCCCTGTGAACCAAAGTAGAGATAATTAATGCATGGCAGAAGAATTAAAATCAGGAGAGGGAGCTCTCACAGTTGTGTTGAGAGAGGGATGATGTGGTGCAGGATCCTCACGAGGGTATTCGCCTCTGGCCTCACTGTCACCGCAGGCAGGGTCACATTCTCACCAGTCAGCACCATGGCACACTCCTCAAAGTGAGGGAGGGGTCTAATGTCTACCCCCAGTCTGGGACTCCTTCCTGCTGTTGTGAACCAGCTTCTCCTGCCTGAAAACAGATGGAGAGAGTGGGAGCAGGAAGCATGGCACTGCGTGGAATGTTTGTGTGGTGAGTGGAGCCATGGATGGGATGAGGACATGAGATCGAGAGGATATGAGCCTGATGGGGATGTGAGGGTGTGTGTGAGAGTTAGTGGTGTTGTCCCTTGAGGTGTGAGATCCCTGTGGATGTGTGCTGGGTTTGTGAGTGTGTGAGTTGAGAGTGATGAGAAGAATGACTTACCCTGGTGGAACGGATGAAATCATTCATGCTCTTCCTGCACTGGGTGGCTGTCCTGTTTTGCAGGGCCTTGGCGCTGATCACGACTGCCACCACCTCTCATGCTAGATTGGTGACCTTGCTTGCTGGTCTTAGCCCAGAGCAGGGGTAGAGGACATCACGGCAGGTCTCCACTGTATCCAATTGGCGCTCGAGGGAGGCGTTGCTAAATCTGGGGGCAGCATTGTTTCCCCCCTTTGGCAGCCATCAGTTTGCAGCAGCTTCCTTTCCCTTAAAGAGAGCGAGCTCTGTGCAGGGGTAGCTTTTAAACATGGTGCTTGGTTTACTAAAACCTGAGATGACGGCGAGGTGAGAGAATGTGAGGAAACCCTGCCAGTGACCCGGCGTGATTCCCGGGAATGCATGATTAATGAGGCAGGATTGGGACAATATAGCGTGAAAAGCCAGCATTGTGGCCAGTGAGTAAAACACCCTTTTTTTCCATCTGCTACTGCACTCAGTGCAAATCTGGGATGATTCTGCCCCATGCCTAATATATATGTGTTTGTTTATTAAATGTAGATGTTTAGAATCATCACCCAACATGCGGAACTTCACAAGCTGCAATTGTTTATGAAGAAAAACTAAGCTGATGATATTTTGATGTAAACATACAATGTGTAAGGGTTCACCATAGGTGAGGAATCTGAAAATTACCCCTTAAGCGTAAATAATTTTAGCTTGTTTGTAATCAGAGTAAGTACCCTGTCCAATTTCCTGAAGACACTGGGCCAATCGAGCATAAATTCCAGTGTATATTTTATTGCTCACATTGCCAGATTAGAAAATCTCTGTGAAAGTTGCAGATCTCAGATTGCAGCTGTGTTCTACTTATGGAAACCTTCACTGAGCTGGTAAAAGGAAGGGTCAGGTGCTGCTCTCTGTAAGTGTAGCACAATCCCATGTTCTTATTTTAACCTGGGGTGTGAGCACAGGATGTGGGGGCTGGGTGACCAAAAAGCCTGTGATAGGCCCAGAGGGATTTTGCATCATGGGCCTCATTACCATGCCCTCTGAATTCGATGGAAATCACACTATTTTCATAGTAGATTAACATTGGGGTGCATGACTACATGTGTTAATGGGGTTTCATTCGGGGTGGGAAGAAATTCCTGGCAAAGTTTGCAAAAGCCTTAATTGTTGCATATTTACAAACAAAATTAGGCAGAATTCCAAATCTAACAAATTTAAAGCTGGTAAAATTGGAGTTAAAAAAAATCCTCATGTCGATTTCAAAGCTTCTATCAAACTTTTTCTATGTTCTATTGAAGTGAAACTAACTCTACGCAATGCAAACTAACACTGCAACCAGTAGAGAGGTACAGAACGAACTTGGAGAGAAGTGAAAAGAGGCTTTTGGTTTAAATAGGAAGGAAGCAACAAGTCTAAAAAGCAGAACTGAATGAATACAAAACTTCTGTTTCAACTGAATGGAATATGAGCCAGGAATGAGCACTCACATTGAGTCATTAATCACCATGTAACAGAGCTTTCACTGCATACAATACCAGATTCCATGTAAACACTGAACCAGGAATAGACCCTGACAATGTTATTGATCGCTGGGTAAGACAGAGTTTTCAATGTATACAGCATGGGCTCCAAATACACTGCACTATGTACACACCATTATGTTAGGTGTCAGCCTTGGCTCAGTGGTAGTGCTGCTGTAACTGAGTCAGAAAGTCTGTTTCCTAGGCCCACTCCAGAGACAGCGCATGGTCTAGGTTGGAACTTTAGCATGGTACTCAGTGTTAATTGGATAGCAGGTGGAGGATGTTGATTGAGGTGTTACTTGAGCACATATAAAGAGATACTGACACTGGGGTGAAGGTTGAGTTGGGAGGTATATGCTTGAAATGCTTCACTCTGTGAATACATCTAAACTGAGTAAAGATTGGCTCTGGTTTCATCCTTCATCCACTGGTTGTCAGGAGTTTAACACCCCAGGAATTATGTACTGTCAGAGGAACGATCGTCTTTCAAATGAGATGACAAGCCTTGGGACTGTCTATTCTCTCAGGTGGATGTAAAAGATCTCATGGCCTTATTTGAGGAAGAAAAGGGGAGTATTCCCTAGATCATTGCCAATATTTATCCCTAAATCATCATCATTAAAAGGAATATCTGGTCATTATCACATTGTTGTTTATGTGGGAACTTGATTTGTGCAATTTGGCTGTCACATTTCCTACATTACAACAGTGACTACACTTCAAAAATACTTCATTGGCTGTAAAATGTTTTAGGACATCCTGAGGGTGTGAAAGACTCTATAACTTCAGCTTTGTTTTATCCTAACCTGCTGTATTTGATTTGTCTTGTGTAACTGTAATTTTGACTGTGGTATGGAGAGCAGTCCAAAGTTGAAATAATATAGATGTGATTGACAGATCTCAATCCAATAAACATGTTATTAACCAAAGGGAATGCTTTATCTGATAACCTTTAACTAATATAGATTACACATTGGGATTTTGAATGGAAAATACAATAGGCCATAGCTTCCCCCATTCCACTTTCTCCCACTGCCTCTTCCCCTCCCTCATCAGAAAAAGGCTATCTGTTCCTGCATGTTATCAGGCCCAGAGTCATACAGCATTGAAAGAGGCCATTTGGCCTGTTGTATCCTTGCTGGTTCTCAGCAAGAACAACTGAAACAGCCACAATCGCCCATCTTTTCCCCATAGCCCTGCAAGTTTTTTTCTTGAGGTTCTTATCCAATTCCCTTTTGAAAGCCATGATTGGATGTGCTTCCACTCTCAGGCAGTGTATTCCAGTTCCTAACCACTCGCTGCAGACAGAAAATGTTTCCTCATGTCGTCTTGGCTTGTTTTGCCAATCACTTAAATCATTGTCAAACTAAGATAAGTTTCAGAGCTCTGAGGAAGAGTCATATGGACTTGAAACGTTAACATGGTTTCTCTCCCCACAAATGCTGCTAGACCTGCTGAGTTTTTCCAGCATTTTCTGTTTTTACTTAAATCAGTGCCCTCTGGTTTTCATCCCTTTCACCAGTGCAAACAGTTACTCATTGTATACTTTGTTCAGACCTCTCATTATTTTGAACACCTCTATCAAATCTCCTCTCAATCTTCTCTTCTCTCTGGAGAACAATCCCATCTTCTCCAATCTATCCATGTAACTGAAATCCCTCATCCCTGGAACATTTTAATAGACTTTTTCTTCACCCTCCATATTGCCTTCACATCCTTCCAATAAGTGTGGTGCCCAGAATTAGACACAATAGTCCAAGTGAGGACAAACCAATGTTTTATACAGGTTCATTGTAACTTCCTTGCTTTTGTACTCTATGCCTCTATTCAGCCCAAGTTTCTGTCAACATTACTAGTTACTTTCTCAACCACCTTCAATGATTTGTGTACATATACCCTTAGGTCTCTCTGCCTCTGCACCCCCTTTAGAATTGTACCCTTTATTTTATCTCTCCTCATTCTTCTGACCAAAATGAATCACTTCTCATTTCAGCTGCCATTTGTCTGCCCAGACCACCAACCTGGCTATGTCCACTTGAAGTCTATCACTATCTTCATTACAGTTCACAATGTTTCCAAGTTTAGCGTCATCTACTTTTGAAATTGTGCCCTACGCACCCAATTATAGATATATATATATTAATAATGATCAAGAAAACCAGTGGTCGTAACACTGTCCCCAGGGATATATCGTCCTCCAGTCCAAAAACAACCCATCACCACTGCCTTGTTACCTGCCACTCAGCTAATTCTGTATTCATGCTGCTGTGGTCATTAACTTTGCTAACAAGTCAGTTATGTGGTACTTTATCAAGCACCTTTTGGAAGCATATGGAGATCATATCAACCACATTTCACTCATCAACTTTCTATGTTATCTGATCAAAAAAAAATCTGATTAGTTAAACATGATTTGCCTTAACAGATCTGTGCTGGCTTCCCTTAATTAATCCACATTTGTTCAAGTGACCTTTAATTTTGTCCCTGATCATAGCTTCGAAAAGTTATCTCACAGTGAGGTTAGCGTGACTGGCCTGTAGTTTGCTGAGCTTATCCAATGGCCTGTGAACTCTTCAGTGGTAACCTGAAGGGCCCAAGGTAAACAGCAAGGATTATGTTGCTGCTCCTGTTTCTTCCCTGTGTAATGACACCTGTCTGTACCAGGGGATGGCCTGTAACTGTTGGCTGTCAATGTGAGGAAAAGCAAAGAAACCTTCACAAGGAGCAACACTGCTCACAGGCAATTGCCCCCGATATTTTTTACATATTACACAGATTTTTATATTTAATACAATGCTTCTTTTGCCTTTAATTACATTTTAGTTTTTGCGATTTCAACAGTTTCAGCTTGTCAGATTGTCTGTCTCACCGTGCAGTGTGTGTGGATGGGGATTGTGTTTGTGTCTGTGTCATTGTGCACTGTGTGTGGATGGGGATTGTGCTTCTGTTTGTCTCACTGTGCACTGTGTGTGGATGGGGAATGTTTCTGTGTCTCTCTAACTGTGCATTGTGTCAGGATGGGGATTGTGTTTGTGTCTATCTCGCTGTGTACGGTGTGTGGATGGGAACTGTGTTTGTGTCTGTCTCACTGAGCATTGTGTGTGGATGGGGAATGTGTTTGTTCCAGTCTCACTGTGCACTGAGTGTGGAAGGGGAATGGGTTTGTGCTTGCTTCAATATGCACTCTGTTTGGATGGGGATAGTATTTGTGTATGTCACACTGAGCACTGAGTGTGGATGGGAATTTTGTTTATATCTGTTTCACTATGCACTTTGTGTGGAAGGTGATTGTGTTTGTGTCTTTCTCACTTTGCACTGTGTGTGAATCGGGATTGTTTCTGTGCCTGTCTCACTGTGCACTGTGTGTGGATGGGGATTGTGTTTGTGTCTGTCTCACTGTGCAGTGTGTGGATTGGGACTGTGTTTGTACCTGTCTCAATGGGGATTGTGTTTGTGTCTGTATCACTGTGCACTGTGTGTAGATGGGGACTGTGTCTGTGTCTGTCTGACTGTGTAATGTGTGTGGATGGGGATTGTGTAAATGACCGTCTCGGTGTGCATTTTGTTTGGAAGGAATATGTGTTTGTGCCTGTCTTACTGTGTACTGTTTGTGGATGGGGAAGAAGTTTGTGTTGGCTCACGGTGCACTGTGTGTGGATGGGGATTGTTCTTGTGTCTATTTCACTGTGCACTGTGTCTGGAAGGGGATTGGGATTGTAATTGTCTCACTACACTGAGTCCGGATGGGTATTGTGTTTGTGTCTGTCTCACTGTGCACTGTGTATGGATGGGGATTGTGTATGTGTCTTTCTCACTTTGCACTGTGTGTGGATGGGGATTGTGTTTGTGTGTGTCTCACTCTGCACTGTGTGTGTTTATGGGGATTGTGTGTGCCTGTCTTACTCTGCACTGTGTGTGGATGGTGATTGTTTCAGTGCATTTCTCACTGTGCAGTGTGCGTGGATGGGGATTGTTCCTGTGACTGTCGCACTGTGCACTTTCTGTGGATGGGGATTGTGCTTGTGTCTGTATCACCTTGCAGGATGTGTGGACGGGGGTTGTGTTTGTGTCTATCTCACTGTTTACTTTGTGTAATGGTGACTGTGTTTGCATCAGTCTCACTTTGCACTGTTCGTGGATCGGCTTTGTGTTGACGCTTGTTTCACTGAGCACTGTGTGTGTGGATGGGGATTGTGTTTATGTCTGACACACTATGCAGCCGTTGTGGAAGGGGATTGTGGTTTTGTTTCTTGCTGTGCACTCTGTATAGAAGGGGATTGGTTTGGTGTCTGTCTCACTGTGCAGTATGTGTGGCTGAAGATTGTTTTTGTGTCTGTCTCACTGTGCACTGTGTGTGGATGTGGATTGTGTTTGCGTCTGTCTCACTGTGCCTTGTGTATGGATGGGGAATGTGTTTGTGTCTGTCTCACTGGGCACCGTGTGTAGATGGGGATTGTGTTTGTGTATGTCTCACTGTGCCTTATGTGTGAATGTGGATTGTGTTTCTCCCTGTCTCACTGGGCACCGTGTGCGGATGTGTATTGTGTTTGTGTCCGTCTCACTGTGCACTGAGTGTGGATGGGTATTATGTTTGTGTCTGTCTCAGTGTGCACTGTGTCTGGAAGGGGATTGGGATTGTAATTGTCTCACTACACTGCATCTGGATGGGCATTGTGTTTGTGTCTGTCTCACTGTACACTGTGTGTGGATGGTTTTTTGTTTGTGTCTGTCTCACTGTGCACTGTGTATGGATGGGGATTGTGTATGTGTCTGTCTTACTGTGCACTGTGTGTGGATGGGGATTGTGTGTGCCTGTCTTACTCTGCACTGTGCGTGGATGGGGATTATTCCTGTGAATGTCGCACTGTGCACTTTGTGTGGATGTGGATTGTGTTTGTGTCTGTCTCACTGTGCCTTGTGTGTGGATGGGGAATGTGTTTTTGCCTGTCTGACTGTGCAACGTGTGTGGATGCGGATTGTGTAAACGACTGTCTCAGTGTGCATTTTGTGTGGAAGCGATATGTGTTTGCACCCATCTCACTGCGTACCGTTTGTGGATGGGGAAAAAGCTTGTTTCTGGCTCACAGTGCACCTTATGTAGATGGAGGTTGTGTTTGTGTCTGTTTGACTGTGCAATATGTGTGGATGGGGATTTTTATTGTGTCTGTTTCACTGTGCACTGTATGTGGATGGGAATTGTGTTTCTCCCTGTCTCACTGGGCACCATGTACAGATGGGGATTGTGTTTGTGCCTGTTTCAGTGTGCACTGTGTCTGGAAGGGGATTGGGATTGTAATTGTCTCACTAAACTGTGTCCGGATGGGTATTGTGTTTGTGTCTGTCTTACTCTGCACTGTGCGTGGATGGGGATTGTTCCTGTGACTGTCGCACTATGCACTTTGTGTGGATGGGGATTGTGCTTGGGTCTGTATCACCTTGCAGGGTGTGTGGATAGGGGTTGTGTTTGTGTCTATCTCACTGTGGACTTTGTGTAACAGTTATTGTGTTTGCATCATTCTCACTGTGCACTGTACGTGGATCGGCTTGTCTGATGCCTGTCTTACTGAGCACTATGTGTGTGGATGGGGATTGTGTTCATGTCTGACACACTGTGTAGCATTTGTAGAAGGGGATTGTGGTTTTGTTTCTTGCTGTGCACTCTGTATAGAAGGGGATTGGTTTGGTGTCTGTCTCACTGTGCAGTGTGTGTGGCTGAAGATTGTTTTTGTGTCTGTCTCACTGTGCACTGTGTGTGGATGGGGATTTGTGTTTGTGTCTGTCTCATTGTGCTCCATGTGCGGATGGGATTGTTTTGTGTCTGTCTCACTGTGCATGTGTGTGGATGTAGATTGTGTTTGTGTCTGTCTCACTGTGCACTGTGTGTGGATGGGGATTGTTTTTGTGTCTGTCTCATTGTGCTCCATGTGCGGATGGGGATTGTGTTTGTGTCTGTCTCAGTGTGCACTGTGTCTGGAAGGGGATTGGAATTGTAATTGTCTCACTATACTGCATCCTGATGGATATTGTGTTTGTGTCTGTCTCACTGTACACTGTGTGTGCATGGGGATTGTGTTTGTGTCTGTCTCAAAGTGCACTGTGTATGGATGGGGATTGTGTTGTGTGTGTCGCACTGTGCACTATGTGTGTATGGGGATTGTGTGTGCCTGTCTTACTCTGCACTTTGCGTGGATGGGGATTGTTCCTGTGAATGTCGCACTGTGCACTTTGTGTGGATGTGGATTGTGTTTGTGTCTGTCTCACTGTGCCTTGTGTGTGGATGGGGAATGTGTTTGTGCCTGTCTGACTGTGTAAATGTGTGTGGAGGGGGATTGTGTTAAAGACTGTCTCAGTGTGCATTTTGTGTGGAAGGGATATGTGTTTGCGCCTGTCTCACTGTATACTGTTTGTGGATGGGGAAAAAGCTTGTTTCTGGCACATGGTGCACTGCGTGTGGATGGAGGTTGTGTTTGTGTCTGTTTGACTGTGCAATGTGTGGGGATGGGGATTGTGTTTGTTTCTGTCTCACTGTGCACTGTGCATGGATGGGGATTGTGTTTGTGTCTGTCTCACTGTGCACTGTGTATGGAAGGAGATTGTGTATGTGTCTGTCTCACTGTACAATGTGTGTGTATGGGGATTGTGTTTGTGTCTGTCTCACTGTGCATTATGTGTGTATGGGGTTTGTGTGTGCCTGTCTAACTCTGCAATGTGCATGGATGGGGATTGTTCCTGTGACTGTCGCACTGTCCATTTGTGTGGATTGGGATTGTCCTTGGGTCTGTATCACCTTGCAGGGTGTGTGCATCAGGGTAGTGTTTGTGTCTATCTCACTGTGCACTTTCTGTAACGGTGATTGTGTTTGCGTCAGTCTCACTGTGCACTGTACGTGATGGGCTTTGTGTTGATGCCTGTCTCACTGAGCACTGTGTGTGTGGATGGGGATTATGTTTACGTCTGACACACTGTGCAGCGTTTGTGGAAGGGGATTGCGGTTTTGTTTCTTGCTGTGCACTCTGGATAGAAGGGGACTGCTTTGGTGTCTGTCTCACTGTGCAATGTGTATGAATGGGGAATTTGTTTGTGCCTGTCCAGCTGTGCAGTGTGTGTGGCTGAAGATTGTTTTTGTGTCTGTCTCACTGTGCACTGTGTGTGGATGGGGAATGTGTTTGTGTCTGTCTCACTGTACACTGTGTGTGAATGTGGATTGTGTGTGCCTGTCTTACTCTGCACTGTGCGTGGATAGGGATTGTTCCTGTGAATGTCGCACTGTACACTTTGTGTGGATGTGGATTGTGTTTGTGTCTGTCTCACTGTGCCTTGTGTGTGGATGGGGAATGTGTTTTTGCCTGTCTGACTGTGTAATGTGTGTGGATGGGGATTGTGTAAAAGACTGTCTCAGTGTGCATTTTGTGTGGAAGGGATATGTGTTTGTGCCTTCTCACCGTGTACTATTTGTGGATGGGGAAAAAGCTTGTTTCTGGCTCACGGTGCACTGTATCTGGATGGAGATTGTGTTTGTGTCGGTTTGACTGTGTAATGTGTGTGGATGGGGATTGTTCTTGTGCCTGTTTCTCTGTGCACTGTGTGTGGATGGGGATTGTGTTTCTCCCTGTCTCACTGGGCACCATGTACAGATGGGGATTGTGTTTGTGTCTGTTTCAGTGTGTACTGTGTCTGGAAGGGGATTGGGATTGTAATTGTCTCACTACATTGCGTCCGGATGGGTATTGTGTTTGTGTCTGTCTCACTGTACACTGTGTGTGGATGGGTATTGTGTATGTGTCTGTCTCACTGTGCACTGTGTATGGATGGGGATTGTGCTTGGGTCTGTATCACCTTGCAGTGTGTGTGGATAGGGGTTGTGTTTGTGTCTATCTCACTGTGCACTTTGTGTAATGGTGATTGTGTTTACATCCATCTCACTGTGCATTGTATGTGGATCGGCTTTGTGTTGATGCCTGTTTCACTGAGCACTGTGTGTGTGAATGGGGATTGTGTTTATGTCTGACACACTGTGCAGCGTTTGTGGAAGGGGATTACGGTTTTGTTTCTTGCTGTGCACTCTGTATAGAAGGGGATTGGTTTGGTGTCTGTCTCACTGTGCAGTGTGTGTGGATGTAGATTGTGTTTGTGTCTGTCTCACTGTGCACTGTGTGTGGATGGGGATTGTTTTTGTGTCTGTCTCATTGTGCTCCATGTGCGGATGGGGATTGTTTTTGTGTCTGTCTCACTGTGCAGTGTGTGTGGATGTAGATTGTGTTTGTGTCTGTCTCACTGTGCACTGTGTGTGGATGGGGATTGTTTTTGTGTCTGTCTCATTGTGCTCCATGTGCGGATGGGGATTGTGTTTGTGTCTGTCTCAGTGTGCACTGTGTCTGGAAGGGGATTGGAATTGTAATTGTCTCACTATACTGCATCCTGATGGATATTGTGTTTGTGTCTGTCTCACTGTACACTGTGTGTGCATGGGGATTGTGTTTGTGTCTGTCTCAAAGTGCACTGTGTATGGATGGGGATTGTGTTTGTGTGTGTCGCACTGTGCACTATGTGTGTATGGGGATTGTGTGTGCCTGTCTTACTCTGCACTTTGCGTGGATGGGGATTGTTCCTGTGAATGTCGCACTGTGCACTTTGTGTGGATGTGGATTGTGTTTGTGTCTGTCTCACTGTGCCTTGTGTGTGGATGGGGAATGTGTTTGTGCCTGTCTGACTGTGTAATGTGTGTGGAGGGGGATTGTGTTAAAGACTGTCTCAGTGTGCATTTTGTGTGGAAGGGATATGTGTTTGCGCCTGTCTCACTGTATACTGTTTGTGGATGGGGAAAAAGCTTGTTTCTGGCACATGGTGCACTGCGTGTGGATGGAGGTTGTGTTTGTGTCTGTTTGTCTGTGCAATGTGTGTGGAAGGGGATTGTCCTTGTGTCCTGTTTCACTGTGCACTGTGTGGATGGGGATTGTGTTTGTTTCTGTCTCACTGTGCACTGTGCATGGATGGGGTTTGTGTATGTGTCTGTCTCACTGATGCACTGTGTGTGTATGGGGATTGTGTTTGTGTCTGTCTCACTGTGCACTGTGTATCGAAGGGGATTGTGTATGTGTCTGTCTCACTGTGCACTATGTGTGTACGGGGATTGTGTGTGCCTGTCTCACTATGCACTATGTGTGTATGGGGATGTGTGCGCTCTGTCTTACTCTGCAATGTGCATGGATGGGGATTGTGCTTGGGTCTGAATCACCTGCAGGTGTGTGGATAGGGGTTGTGTTTGTGCCTATCTCACTGTGCACTTTGTGTAATGGTGATTGTGTTTGCATCAGTCTCACTGTGCACTGTACGTCGATGGGCTTTGTGTTGATGCCTGTCTCACTGAGCAGTGTGTGTGTGGATGGGTTTGTGTTTTTTGCCAGACACACAGTGCAGCATTTGTGGAAGGGGATTACGGTTTAGTTTCTTGCTCTTCACGCTGAGTAGAAGGGGATTGGTTTGGTGTCTGTCTCCTGTGCAGTGTGTATGAAGGGGAATTTGTTTGTGTTTGTCCCGCGTGCAGTGTGTGTGGCTGAAGATTGTGTTTGTGTCTGTCTCACTGTGCACTGTGTGTGGATGTGGATTGTGTTTGTGTCTGTCTCACTGTGCCTTGTGTATGGATGGGGATTGAGTGTGTGTCTGTCTCACTGTGCCTTGTGTATGGATGGGTTTGTGTTTGTGTCTGTCTCACTGGGCACTGTGTGCGGATGGGGATTGTGTTGTCTCTGTCTCCCTGTACACTGTGTGTCGATGGGGATTGCGTTGTGTCTGTCTCAGTGTGCACTGTGTCGGGAAGGGGATTGGGATTGTAATGTCTCACTTCATGGCATCTGGATGGGTATTGTGTTTGTGTCTGTCTCACTATGCTCTGTGTGTGGATGGGGATTATGTTCTGTGTGTCTCACTCTGCACTGTGTGTATATGGGGATTGTGTGTGCCTGTCTTATTCTGCACTGTGCGTGGATGGTGATTATTCCTGGTGAATGTCGCACTGTGAACTTTGTGTGGATGTGGATTGTGTTTGTGTCTGTCTCACCGTGCCTTGTGTGTGGATGGGGAATGTGTTTTTGCCTGTCTGACTGTGTAATGTGTGTGGATGGGGATTTTTGTAAATGACTGTCTCAGTGTGCACTTTGTGTGGAAGGGTTATGTGTTTGCGCC